>NW_024386799.1:66147-148236 GCF_900408965.1 Simochromis diagramma
TAACACACACAGACACAGACACACACAGACACACACAGACACAGACAGAGACACACAGAGACACACAGAGACACACAGACACAGACACACACAGACAGACACAGACACACACAGACACACACAGAGACACACAGAGACACACAGACACACACAGACACCCAGACACACACCGACACACAGACACACAGGACACACACGAGACACACCGACACCGACACAACAGACAACAGACACACACAGACACACACAGAACACACAGGACACCAGACACACACAGACACACCACAGAGGCACAAGAGGAATCTAATGATCAAGAACTAAACAGGAATGTATAAGAAACTCAAACGCAGCATAATGACTGTAAATGAACCAGAACATAAACCATAATACAAGAAACCCACAGTGTTGGGTCAAAGGGACGCAGAACCATTAAAGTTCTTTTCTTTGCTCTTCACTGTTTGAGTGCAGACAGACTCCACGTTAAACTATGACAGCACCGTCCCTGCTTGCTGCTGTCAGACTGTTATTCACTCACTGCTCGCCAGTCTTTCTACATGAGTTTTACTCATCCATGAGAGTTAAAGCTTGCCCTACAAGCAATGTTCCCTCATGTGTCTGAACACACAACTCCCTGAGCGATCCACTGTGAGCGACATTAGACGTGTGCACTGTGGTCACGCCAGCGTCCGATCCATCCAAGTTACATGTTTTTAAAGTAATCAATTTACAGCATTTACATTTCTGTTAGACGACTTTTACATAACTTCTTTAGCCACTTACAATGAAACATTTAACAAAAGAAATCTGTTCATGACCTGTGTAGCATGTTAACTTTATTTTTTGACAGAAAATAACTTGACTCCAATTTGAACCACAACTTTTCCTTTTTTTATAACGCTCTGACTTGTATTCTGAGTCTGTGGTCTGGGAGGAGAGTCTTGTAACTCTGTCTGCAACTACCGTAAATATGACCATGTTGGCAATTAATTATATAGTTACTTTTCAAAAAGTAACTGAGTTATGCAAACACAGTTTTTTTCAGCTGTTACCTAAAAATCAGCCGAGGTGTTTTTTAAATAAACATTTCAACTATTTACAGAACAATCAGCTGTTCTGCATCCAATCTGATGCCCACACAATTATTTGTTGCTGCTCAAAAATATTTCTGTCCACTATGAGATGAAGGAGACAGCAGCCTGATACCTGCAGGCCTGACAGCCAGCCAGATGTCACTGCCCTGTAACACCTGTAACACTCAGCAGTCGCCTCATTGTTCTGACACCACACAACAACACTACTGGACTACACTACACACTAACTCCACAACTGCCTAACTCACACTATACACAAGACAACACACTAACTTAGACTCCAAACAGGTCTAAACGTCCTCAAATCTCTCACATCTCAAACACCGCCGCGTCGTCACTCCGTTTTCTTAACAACTAAATGCCATGTTTTTATTTGTTTACTTTAATTTCAATTCAGGTTTAGAATTCTTTTTGTTGTGTGCCCACCACAGATTTTCTCTGCCGCAGAAGCGCGACCGTGCCAACCACGTGCGCAAATGCGCACGTGCGCCGCTTAGAGGAACATTTGCCTGTGTGACTACCATAAAAACAACGTGTGCTTCACTGTCAGAGCTACGGTGATTCAACCAGTAGGTGTGGACTGACTGCTAATAAAATATTTGCTTGATGCGTTGCATTGAGTGCGCCTTGTTGAATTTGCGGGACACAATAACCACAGATCAATTGTTCAAACCATACAGTAGGAAGCCATGTATGAATAATTAACAATAATATACTACTATAATAATGTTAATTTCAGTAATCGTTTTCGACTTAACATCACATATTAATGTAAACAGCAGTAAATTCAGGTTAAGTGCATTATCAGCATTTGGAGGAGCTCCTTATCCTTCTTTTTACTGCTCACCTCTTACAAAGTGTTCCACACAGCTTGCTAGCCTCTTTCAGCTGCCTAGCTTGCTAACAACGGTCTACTACACACACTTGACTCGGTTCACCTGCCAGACAGCAGAGATAACGGCCTGCTCTGTAGCTAATCTAAACTCATGTTAAAGGTCAAAGCACACTGAGGGGCTGATGCTGCTGGGAGTTACGTCACAGACTGCAGCATTTAGTTATTCAGCATAATATTTAATCCTTATTATCCCCTCTGCTCCCTCTCACCTCTGTTTACATCTGACAAAAAGAAAATTTAGCCAAACAGTTTTTAGCACTGGTGAAATTTATAACAGGCAATCCGCGCGGTCACCTTACTGTGCTTATAGCTAGAGCCGCAGAACACCCGTTAATCCTAAAATCTCCTTTTCTCTCTAAAAGCAGTGACCAGCAGACTGAGGCAAAGACAGCGAAAACCTTATATAAACACCAAATATTCACCTTCCTGATCCAGGATTCAAAGAGGATGTTTGAACTTACTCAGCTTCTTCCAATGCAACGTCTTCACTCTGCAGCCTCTGCTGCCTGGAACCAGGTCTGTGTAGAAACAGAGAAACAATCCTCCGCTTCTTCTCCGTCAGCAGTCCTCTTTGTCTGCAGACTGCCGGTCAGCGATTAAACACTTCACACCTCAGAGTCTGAAGCTCACAGGTCACAGGTCAGCTGCTTACACCTTGTGTGATATTCATTTGATCATAGTTAACCTGCCGCCAGGTTTCGGCTCCAACTCCACACACAGGAAACAACCCTGAGAACAAATCAGATGATGTGTGGGTGTGTCTTGCAGGCTTCAATCGATGAGCATTAAACACTCAGCAAAGAGGCTGAAGCTCACAGGTCAAAGCTCAGCTGCCTCACTGTTATATAACAATTCACTTTTGAACAGTAGATAGCCTGTAGGCGTTCTCTGCAGTGATAAACAGTTTTACACATTCAACACTGCCACCATAAAAAGAAGCTTAAGCTGCAGCTCACAGGTCAAAGCTCAGCTGCTTGCACCCAGTTATGAGTTTAAATAATCATTATCCTGATCTTTTCCCTCTTCGCACTTCACTTGGCCTTTGGAGTGTTTTGATGAGCTACACTGGTATGCTTTCAAATGTTTGCTAAATAAATTGGGACGTGCTGGTCATGGCAATATGACCTAAAAATTGTACGGCTATACAATCTTGAAGCACTGTTGCTTCGGTTTGCTCGTTTTCATTGGATTCATTTTGCGTTGATTTATTAAATGTATAACTGTTCTTCTAATCTGCATCTGCTGAGTCTCTTACACTTTTCTTTATGCCTGTCTATTTTTCACGTCCTTCTGGCATAGTTGTCAGTTCGATTCGCCATCTTGCCCCAACTTTGTTTTACACTCATTCGAGCTTGAGGATCATCGTGGCTCTTCTGACTCCTCCGCTCCTCTGGGGTGCCTATTAGCGCAGTTTCACTCCCTACTCGCGTGGAGCTGTGCTTCTGGGCCCTCCAGCCATTTTGGTTACCATACTTGTGCAGGCTTGCATGCCTTTGTATTTTGTGTGAGCATTGTTGTTTCATGTTCAGACTGCTTGTAGGGGAGAGCTGCCTTTTGTTTTGACACCCTGTTTTCTCCTGTTTATGTGTTGTTAGGTAGGTTATGGTTATAGGTTGTATATTTTGTTTCTTTGGAGTTAGGTAAGTTTCTTTTATTTCTACGTCAGGGATGTTTTGTTTGTTATGTTGCCCTTGGCTCTCCCTGACGTTACACCTCTGTCTGAACCCACATCCCATCACCAGTATTAAATAAACCTTTTAAAATTACCATCTTGGCTCCTCCTTCTCTATCCACATTTATGTTCGTCCCTTCAACCCCCTAGACTAGCCAGGGGACGTAACACACTAAATGGATGGACTGAGCACAGCCTACAGATGAACTGGTGCCAGAGATCATAAAGAACATCAAACAGTCAAATTCAACACTTTGAATGGAAATATGAGATTAATGCTGCAGACAATCATGAACCTGCTGAATTCATGAACATCAAGAATGCAGCGAGTGGTAAAATAAAGATTTGACCTCAGTGTGCTCAGTGTTCCTGTCTATTCCTAACATATTCCTAACATGATAGCTGCACTTTAGAGCTCTAAAACTGGAACTGACACATATTTAAACTCTACATGTCACTCAGTACATTCAGTTCTGACACTCGCCCACAGTCCAACAAAGGAAACATGGAGATCACATCAGTTTGTCACCAAAGTCTGATTATTAGGGCAACTTAACCTGTTATTATCTCGTTAACTCATTAACTGATTAACGTCAGCAATTATTTTAATCACAGTTTTTAAAATCATGATTATTGTGAAAGTGCTCACTGGCTCTGAATATAAAAGCCATGGGTCACAGGAGGGATGTTGATCAGTGCTGGCTTGAAACGGGCGTCATTATGCGTCTCAGCCAATGGGAGCATTGAGGGTGGGCCTAATACTACTGCAGTGCTCACATGACCCAGGACAGAAAGAAAGGGGCGGGGACAGAAACATGGAAACAGGTCTTTGACATGTTCATTTTAAACTGTTCCAGGAGGCAGTGTTGATACAACTAAAGTTATCTGGAAGCAAAGTTGAGTTTTTTATCACCGGAGTGCTTCATGTCTGAAGTATCACTTAAATGCATTACACGCTGTTAATGGCAGCAAACACACCACCCAAACAAACAGAGGTGGGAGGCTTGGGCAGACTACGTAGATTCAGCTGGTGGGAGGAGTCTAGATAAACCAAAGAAAGACAAGCTAACAAACGCCACAGTGAAGTGAGTAGCTACAAACTGCAGGCCGATTAGTGTTGTTGAGGAACGTTCTTAGGATCAACAAATGATGCCATGTATGAGCCTCAAGACACACCATCACAAGAAGAACACATGAGCTGTAGAAAAAGGAGAGACTACGAAAGCCACAGCGTTACAACATGAACCTGCTGTTGGTCTCTCTGGAGACTACTGGGCGTGGCTGGGTAACCATGGTTACCTGGGAGTTATAGTACATGATATTAATGAAGACTGGGAGCTGCGTTCTATAGCAAACAATTTGTTATGAGGTAATCAGCTGATCTTACTTTAACCGGAAGCCCTTCACAATAATTGCAAAGCCTTTATTTTGTACAACTACCATCAGTTCGTCTGTACTGATCTTAACTTAAAGTCACACTCATGCCGTTTAGTTTGTATAGTGTAAGTAGTAGAAGTATACTACAGTACTCTGATCACTGATAGGATAGATTTATGTAGATATACACCTTTGTATTTAACATTACTGCATTACAGTGCTGTGGTCTTTGTCCTTATATATGGTTATGTTAGCTATACCGACGTATGCATACAACTGGATATGTATCTTATCTATTCATCTTATTTGTCATGTATTTGCATTGTGTACTTCCTTTTTGTAAGAAACCACACACGTGATCACAGCCACAAGATTTAATCAGTGAACCTTAAGCTCTTTATTCCACATGCTGGGATCATTTGGCCTTCAGTGGTGTTCTGGCTGACACACCGGCGTGACCGGAGTGCTAAAGAGTGAATCAGACACACCAGTGTAATCCCTGATATCTCCACTACATTTAATCGTCCTTCAGCCTGTGGCTGCCGTTAGCTGATCTGCTAGTAAGCCGCTGTGCTAGTTAGCCGGTTCGCTAGTCAGCTGGTGTGCTAGTTAGCTGGTTCGCTAGTCAGCTGGTCTGCTACTTAGCTGGTTTGCTAGATAGCCGGTGTGCTAGTTAGCTGGTGTGCTAATTAGCTGGTGTGCTAGATAGCTGGGAGCTAACTCACTAGAACATTTGATACTAAACTGTCTAAACTGTGTGAGCAGCTTTTGTGGCTTCTCTGTGTTACTCTCCAGCCTCTCTTTAAGTCAGTCCTCTCAGTTTTTTCCTCCTTACAAACTAGAAAATCTTGTTTTTCAGCTTCTCCACACCTGAACTGTGGCTGAGCTACCAGCATGCAGGTCCGGTGTGTCTCACTCAACAGTTACACTCGTCACCCAGACTAACAACACTCCACATGTTCACCACTAGGAGGTGCTAAAAGACCACATACAGTGAGATTATCACTAAATGTCTGCTGTGTCTGACGGTGACTTGGGTTTTTACTAACTGGCTACATGAGCAGGATTAACTGCAGTGCTATCTTTGTGAAAGAGACTTAGCAGCAGATCAGAACAAAACAAAAACATTTCTACTTTTCCTGCAGCACCAGCTGGATGCATGGAGCCTAAACTTCAGTGACAATGAGACACATACAGTGTGACTGCTGTGACTTTACAGCTCGGCCTCACTCACTGACATTAGTCAGACATGACTGAATCTATATCACACTTAAAGCTTTCTGTAAATGAAAGAATCAGTGAAAACAAGGCACTTCATTCGATTTTAAACACAAACTCTGAACATAACCTGCTCCAGACCAGGTTATAGGTTCAGCATCAGTAACCTACGGTGATGTAGCCAGGTAAACACTTATGCATTTATGCTCACAATCACTCCAGTTAACCCAGCATGCATGTTTTTGGACTGCGGGAGGAAGCAGAGAACCTGAAGACAACCTACACAGGCCACACTATCACCCTTATTTACAGAATTATAATTTAATTGGGTGATAAAGTAAAGAAAATAAATATTTTAATAAAAAAATATTCATAAATGAACTATTATTCAAGTAAGTAAGTAGAATATATTTATATAGCACATAATCTCGTTTGTATAGAAATGTCTTCAGCTGCTTTTTCAAAGAGTCAGTGGAGTCTAGACAGCATAAAGACATCAGCAGGGCGTTCCACAGCCTCGGTGCCTGAAAAGCTCAATCCCCACGTGTGTTGAACCGAATCCATGGGACCAACAGTGACCTCTGACCTAAAGACCTAAGTGCTCGGGATGAAGCATGAGGTTTCAACAGGTCAGCGATGCACTGAGGAGCTTCACCATGTACAGCTCTAAAAGTTATGAATATAATGTTAAAATGAACCCTAAAATTAGTGGCAACCAATGAAGAGAAGCCAAAACTGGAGTAATGTGTGACCTCTTGTTTGTGCCAGTTAAAAGTCTCGCCGCAGCATTCTGTACAGTGTGATGCTCCAGAGCCGATTTGTTGAGACAAGTAAAAAGACCATTACAATAATCCAAGCGAGAAGATATAAAAGCATGAAGAATCATCTCAAGTTCTGCCTTTGACACCAGTCTGAGTTTAGAAATGTTTCTTAGATGATAAAAACAGTTTTGAACCAGTTGTTTAGAGAGTTTCTCAAGCAACATTGAACTGTCGAAAATAACACTTAAGTTTCTGAGACTCGATTTAATGGAAGGACCTAAAAACTGATCTGCTGCCTAATTTCTGAAGACATGTGATCAGGAGCAATGATCAAAGTGTCTGTTTTATCCATATTAAAATGGAGAAAGTTGAAGTTTAACAATTATTTGATTCCTGACAGACAAAATTTGACAGTATTTGAATGTCTGAATGTCATCAGCGTAGAGATGATAAGAAATATTATTGTAATATCTGATAATTTGGCCTAGAGCAGGGGTGAGGAACTCCAGGCCTCGAGGGCCAGTGTCCTGCAGGTTTTAGGTCTAACCCTGGGTCAGCACACCTGAATCAAATTCATTACCAGGCCTCTGGACAAGTCCTTCAGCCTATTTATCATGATGCTGTGATCAACAGTATCAAAAGCAGAGGTGAGATCCAACTCGGTGCACTCTCCAGAGTCTGCTGCACACACCACACACTTTAAGTTAAGCCATCTCAGTGGAGGACAGTTTACAGAAACCAGACTGGAAAATGTCCAGAACACTGTTTTTCTCCAGAAAGTCGACAAGTTGTTCTGCAACTGTTTTTTCCAAGTTCGTTCAAAGATTCATTACAATCAGATTTAGTATAGACTGGTACACGAGGAATATCAGGAGAGACAATTTTCATAATTGTATCAAACAATACTTTGGGATTGTTCTTTTCTGAAGCCATTAGATTTGAAAAATATTCAGTTCCAGCTTTTTTATCATGTTGTTAAGTGAGGATATTGATTCCTTGAGATGTACTCGATGAACCTCAAGCTTGGAAGCCTTCCATAAACGCTCTAACTTGCCACAATATCTCCTGAAATTTTGAGTATTTTCATTTATCCAGGGATAGAAATTTGAAGAATGGACAACGCTTTGCTTCAGAGGTGCCGCTGTATCTAAATAAAGTGGACAAAGTGTTGTCTCCAGGAGTTTAGCTGATTTAGAGTGGCCAGGTATGGTGGGTGTGCTCCGGTTAAAGAACACGGAGGCAGACTTCCAAATTCAGCTGATTTATTCAGTCTGTAGTGATGATACAGTCACCTGACCTAAACCCAGTGGAGATGGTTTGGGATCAGTGTTGGGCAAGTGACTTTGAACAAGTAATTATAGTTAGTAGTTACCAAGAAGTAACTAGTAACTATACTACTAACTATAGTTAACTCTACGTAGTTACTTAGAGTTAGAATATTGTAAGTCAGTTACTAAAAGTAATTAATTACTTGAAAAGTAACTATTGCGTTACTTTAAAAAACAATGTTCAACCCTCTGGGGTCCAGGGTATAATTGGCCATTTTTAACTACTTTTGATTTGACCTCTATATTCCACCTTTAAAAACTATTTACTTTGCCTTGTTTGGTATCATTCTTTTCAGCACAACCTCACGTGTCTGAATTTATAGTTATGTTTTCATTTTGACAAACTGTATTAACACAATTGATCTAAAATCAGACAAAAAAACAATCTGAGTAGAAAAAGTTATATTTTTTACTGTTACAACCACAAACATTTTTAATAAATCATTAACTTGAAATCTAAATATAAATGGTGAATTTTAATAATAGTAACAATAATAATAATAATGGATTGCATTTATATAGCGCTTTTCGGGGCCCTCAAAGTGCTTTACAATTCCACTATTCATTCACTCTCACATTCACACACTGGAGGAGGCAAATACAGTTGTAGCCACAGCTGCCCTGGGACAGACTGACAGAAGCGAGGCTGCCATATCAAATTATTTGTGCCACTCCAAAAAAATAATTTCTGTCCACCATAAAGGAGAACATCACAGCCTGATACCTGCAGGTCTGACAGCAGCAGGTGTATCACTGCTGTTTCTACCTGGAGACACCGTTTACACTGTAATCTGAATTTGCTGGTTTTGTGGCAGCACCTGTAACACTTCCATTCAATTCAACTCTATTTATATAGCGCCAAATCACAACAGTCACCTCAAGGCACTTAACATTCAGCAATTGCCTCATTGTTCTGACAGACAACATAAAACTATCCACTACCCTACACACCAACTTTTTTTCTTCCTTTTTTTGTTCTTTTTTCCCCTACACACTAACTACACAACACAACATACTATCCATACACTCCAAATATGCTAAACGTCACAAATCTCTCACATCTCACACCGTCACCCCTAAAACTTTCCCCTCTTCCTAAACAACCAAATGTCATGTTGCTATATCATTTTTTTGATTGGTCGACATGGTACATTTTTCCACCAACAGGAAAGGGAGGATTTTGGGTTTTTTTGCTCATAAGCAGAGAGTGCTTGCTGTGCTGTCCTTAGACAGTAAAAGTGACGAAACTATCGAGGAAAAAAACGCCGCGTATATATTGTTTATCATGACGCTGGTTTTATGTGGCCTATCAACACAATTTTAAAACTGGTATATGTCACCTTGTTGCTTTGTCATCTTGAAGTGGACATGTGATTGGCTTACCATGACTACTTTATTCTTCCTCAGTCAAACAGCAGCACTCATGCCATTGTTTTCCCCCTTAGCTCCAGGTGTTGTGCCAAAAGTGATCGCCGTCCGCGGGAGTGCATGCAGCTGCTTAAAGCTGTAGCGCCCAGATTACTTACAGCTACTTCCGTGCAGCTGATATAAGATACGGTAAGCTGAACACAGCTTCAACCGTCTGGTTGTTGAAAAATAGTAACGCAACCACACCGAATCCAATTCAGGATTTTGATTTCCATGACAATTCCACTGGATGCCCAGCTGCTCTCCTGTTATGTGATTATCATCATCATCATCATCATCATCATCATCATCATCAACTTTATTTATAAAGCACTTTAAAACAACCACAGCTGACACAAAGTGCTGTACATTGGAACTGTAAAATAAAACTACATGAGATATAAATAAAACACAAATAAAAGAAGAGTGAAATCATTAATTAAATAACTACTTCATTAAAAGAGAAACTAAGTCTCACTGAGGTTAAAAGCCAAGGAATAAAAGTGGGTTTTAAGATGTGATTTAAAAGTGGACAGTGAAGGGGCCTCTCTAACATGCATGGGCAAATGATTCCATAACTTTGGAGCCACAATAGAGAAGGCCCCGCCCCCTCTGAGCTTCCTCCTGGATCTCGGTACCTCCAGGAGCAGCTGGTCAGCTGACCTGAGAGACCGACAGGGTGTGTGGAGATGAAGAAGCTCAGAGAGATAAGGCGGGGCAAGACTGTGAAGGCATTTAAAAACAAACATAAGAATTTTAAAATTAACTCTAAAAGACACAGGCAGCCAGTGCAGAGAGGCCAGCACGGGGGTTATATGCTCTCTTTTTTGAGTTCCTGTTAGGAGTCGTGCAGCCGCATTTTGAACCAGCTGCAGACGTGAGAGCAACGACTGACTGACCCCCACATAAAGTGAGTTACAGTAGTCCAGACGGGAAGAAATAAAAGCATGGATCACTGTTTCAAGGTGCTGCCTCTAAAGAAAAGATTTTACTCTTGTCAGTCGCCTTAAATGATAAAAACTGGACTTCACCACTGCTCTGATCAACACAGAACTGGAGGATAAGACCGCGGTTCAGGGGGTTGGGAAGCTCATCTTGTAACCAGAAGGTTGCCGGTACGATCCCCAGCTCTGTCTTGGTCGTTGTGTCCTTGGAACACAAGACACTTCACCTACTGCCTACTGGTGTTGGCCAGTGGGGCCGATGGTGCTCAGTCTGTCCCAAGGCAGCTGTGGCTACAACTGTAGCTGCCTCCACCAGTGTGTGAATGTGAGAGTGAATGAATAGTGGGATTGTAAAGGGTCTTTGAGGGTCTCGAAAACCACTATATAAATGCAATCCATTATTATTATTAAGAGCATCTTTAGGCCTGACTGTGCTCATCCTTCCTCCAACCTCTCCTTACCAAAGATAACAACTACATCAGTATTAGCTCAATAACATTTTCTGCAATTCAATGGTGGACATTCACTTTTAAACCTTGTGTAAAACAATAAAACCTAAAAGTCTGAGTATTATTCTTTGTGCAAACAGCTCTTGCAGGTTACCCCGGACTTAATAATTAAATAATAATAATGAAAATAACCTTTCCTTTGAGCAGCTGTTCAGGCTACTAAACTCATCCCAGAAATAACAAGTGACACCATTAATAGTGGAGCTACATTTAACAGGTGAAACTGATTTGACCTATAAGGCTACTGCAGTTACTTCTTATCAGGGTTAGTAAGGAAGACATCTGGATGAGGTAGCTAGTAGTATGTAGTTAGTACCGGGCGACTCCCCTCCCGCACATCGGCACCAGAACCCTGTGTTATCTACTGGGTAAGACTGCCTGTATTATCAAACTATGGCTATTACTACTGTGATCATTTGCAGCCCAGTGTGCTGCTCTCTCTGCTGGGATGAACCACTGGAGCTCACCCAGTCATCCCTTTCTTTCTCTCAAGAAGAAGTGAAATAAATATATTTATTATGTTACAAGTCTAATATTCTTTAAATCAAACTGTAATGAATAAATGAAGCAAGAAGATTTGGTGGCTCCAAGTGTTGTAGAAGAAAAGATAAACATCTCATTTTGAGATGTACTGTAAGTACTGTGAATAAAAAACAAACAGCGAACCAATTAGTAGTCGCCAATTACTTTTGAAAGTAATTGATAGTCCAATTATCCACTCAAATGTAAATAAAAGTTCACTTGACAGCTGTATAAAGTTTACCTGTTTATACAATAATATAAGTCACATTTCAAATGATCATCTGTGGAAAAGTTTGAATCCTGACCTGAGAGTTTCCACTGCACACTGTGAACTCTTTAGTCCAGAGGACAGAAGCTTCACTCCTGAATCCTGCAGGTCAGAGTTACTCAGATCCAGCTCTCTCAGACTGGAGGACTTGGAGCTGAGGACTGAGGACAGAGCTTCACAGCTTCTCTCTGACAGGTTACAGCTGCTCAGTCTGAAAAATAAAAGACAGTCTATACAAGAAATACTCATGTAGCGTTTGTTAATACATTTCACAACATTAAATCTTGACTTTCTATTTTTAAAGAAAACATAAAGATACTAAGAAACAACATCATATGGATGAACTTTAATTAATAATTCTAAAAACAAAATGTTTTCTGATCTGACCTCAGAGTATTCAGTTTACAGTTTAAACGTTGTAGTCCAGCAGACAGAAGCTTCACTCCTGAATCCTGCAGCTTTCTGATACTCAGGTCCAGCTCTGTCAGACTAGACGACTGTGAGCTGAGAACTGAGGACAGAGCTTCACAGTTTTCCTCTGAGAGTTCACAGATGTTAAGTCTGAAGATAAAAACATGAATACAGATTGTTGTTAAAGTGTAATCAGGGTGAAATAGCTTATTGTATTGTGCTGAGCAGGTTAGTAAAACTTCACTTTAACTTGGAAATGAATAAAAATGCTATGAAACAAGGAAACTGGATAAAAATATAAACAAAAACAAACATCAAACACATAAACAAACAGAACTAAACAGAATACAAATTGATCTGACCTCAGAACATTCAGTTTGGCGTGTGGACCCTCCACTGCAGCAGACAGAAGCTTTACTGCTGAAGCTTTCAGGCTGTTGGTACTCAGGTCCAGCTCTCTCAGACTACAGGACTGGGAGTTGACGACTGACAACAAATTTTCACAGCCTTCCTCTGAGACGTTACAGCTGCTCAGTCTGAGAGAGAAAGGGAAAAAACAAAAACAAAAAACCAAACAATATGTGATCAAATTAAATTTGTTTATATGTTGAACCTTTTTTATTTTTTATTTTAAACCTATGAGACTATGAGTGCTACCAATCCAGTGCACACGATTGGTACCTTGATGGTACCTTGCTCAGGGGTACCACAAGGTAACTATTCGGTGGATTCGACCCCTGACCTTATGATCACGGGGCGACCACTCTGCCTACTGAGCTAATAATTCTGTGTACACTATCATACAATTATAACTAAAACAATTATTTTGGAAAATTTTAGTAATTCAATAATCATTATGCTCATTACCTGTGTACTGTGAGGAACACTGGATTTTGAACACTAGGTGTATAAAACTCTTCCTGTTAAAGGTGTGTATAAAGGAGATGAGCTGAAATCCTGTCTTCCTTCTCTCACCGCAACCGGTCGCAGCAGATGGCCCCGCCCCTCCCTGAGCCTGGTTCTGCCGGAGGTTTCTTCCTGTTAAAAGGGAGTTTTTCCTTCCCACTGTCGCCAAAGTGCTTGCTCATAGGGGGTCATATGATTTTGGGGTTTTTCCTCTGCATCTATTACTGTACGATCTACTGTACAATATAAAGTGCCTTGAGGGAACTGTTGTTGTGATTTGGCGCTATATAAATAAAATTGAATTGAATTACATCCCATTTCAGGTACCTGGAACCTGAACCTTCTCTGGAAACCTGGGACGCTGGCGGGTTTCTCTTGCTAACCTATCTGCTCATCCTCTTTCTTTCTGCTCGCATGATGATTTCATGGTTGAGTTTGTAAAGACTTTTGCTCACCCCATTTCCGAGGGTAGTTTAGGGAGAAAGTTACTGAATCTCCGGCAGGGCAGTTACAGTGTGGCCAATTATGATTTCCCAACAGCCACTGTTGAGGCAGGCTGGCCGGAACAAGCTCTGCAGGGTCTATTTTTTCCATCCATCCATTCGCTTCCACTTATCCTTTTCAGGGTTGCAGGGGGCGCTGGAGCCTATCCCAGATGTCATAGGGTAAGAGGCGGGGTACACCCTGGACAGGTTGCCAGTCTGTCGCAGGGCTAACACTAAGAGACACAGACAACCATTCACTCTCACATTCATTTCTGCATTCACACCTATGGGCAATTTAGATTGATCAATTAACCTATCCCCACTAACTGCGTGTCTTTGGACTGTGGGAGGAAGCCGGAGTACCCGGGCAGAACCCACACAATAATGTGGAGAACATGCAAACTCCACACAGAAAGACCCCGGCCTGATGGTGGAATTGAACTCAGGACCTTCTTGCTGTGCGGCAACAGTGCTAACCACCGTCCCCTGTATTTTTTCAGTCATTAAATCAAACCATGAAAGATCAGCTTGCTTCTCGCGATGAACCTGTCTGTTTTCGATTCCACACCAGGGTCTGACCACTGGTAAGTTCTGGGATAAGGGTGGAGGATATTCACACAAACAAACAAACAAAAAAAACAACCCAGATTGCAACTCCAAGTCTCTGTGCTAGTTAACCAGACCTTTCAGGCTCTTCTTCAATCAGAACCTCATGAAGTCTGAGTTAGCGAGACAGTTAAACATCCCTCTATGCGCCTTTAATCCGCCCATTCCCACTAAGTCATTAAATAACCGACTGTCCCCTCACATAACTCTGCGCACAGAGCCTGTCACCCCTGGTAATCACAAGAAAACACCTCACCTCACAAACCACTCATACTCGGCTTTCCTTGGCTAGAATTACATAATCCACACTTAGACTGGTCAGGTCAGAGGGTAATCAGTTAGAGTCTGTTCTGTCATTCAAATTGCCTTGTTTCCACCTGTCCACCGGAACCTGTGGAACCATCAGCCAACACTGAGACTGTTTTAGATCTCTCCTCTATGCCCACCAAATGTCATGATCTTCAGGAAGTATTTAGAAAAAGTAAAGTGCTTTCACTGTCACCTCACAGACCACATGACTGCACCATAGAACTACTCTCTGGCTCCACCCGGTCTTCTAGCTGGCTGTATAGCGTGTCTAAACCTGAGTGTGCAGCTATGGAAAAGTAGATTAAGGAATCCCTCGCTGCAGGCATAATCAAACGATTGTCATCTCAAGTTGGAACTTCTTTTTTGTGGGGGAAAAAGGATGGCTCTCTCTGGCCATGCATTTACTTCAGGGGCCTCAGTGATATTACCATCTAGAATAAGTACCTATTACCTCATTAGCTCTGCTTACAGGCCATTTCACAGCGCCACAGGGTTTACAAAACCCCACCTCCGCAACGCTTACCACTTTTTCCAGAGCAATCAGGGAGATAAGTGGAAGACCATTTTAAACAAGCCATTGGGGGACTACAAGTATTTGGTCATGCCGCCTGGGTTAACTAATGCTCCCGCAATGTTTCAAGATTAGTTAACGATGTCCTCCGGGACTTCGTTGACAGGTTTCTATTGGTGTATCTGGATGATATCCTCATTTTTCCCAAAACCTGCCAGGAACATCAGTCCCATGTCCATGCTACTTTTCCAACGTTTGCTGGAGAAAAAACCTTATGTCAAAGCAGAAAAGTGTCAATTCCATTCCTCATCAATAACTTTTTTCTGTTACATTTTGGCACGTGGGCAGGTGAAGACGGATCTTGCAAAAGTGAAAGCTTTCACAGAGTGGCCTACCCCTTGTACCCATTGCAGATTCCAGAAGCATCTCCAATGGGTTTTGGGAATAGCAAAATTTTATAGACGGTTCATTTAAAACTATACTCAGGTAGCTGAACCACTCAAGTCTCAGCATACATCTGAGACCAAGACCCATTTCTGGAAACCTACCATAGAGCCCACTTCATGCTCACAGCTTCAAGTACTTGACTTCCGCCATAGTTCACAGTTCATGTTAAAAATTCCAAGTGTCAAGTTCCTGTGTGTAAATAAAGCCTTGACGTCTAGTAATATTCAGTTCCTTCACCTTTGTCTGTATTTTGGGTTCACCATGTTGTTCTGGCCACACCGAGGTAACAGATTTATATTTGATAAAAAGAGAGACATTGGGGATTGCAATAAAGATGAGACAAAAACCAGACCTTAAAATAAGAACATCTGAAAAAGATGTAGGTGCAGTCTGGTAGCTCAAGTATTTGCTTTAAAAAACAGAGTTAAACTCCTGGTTGTTGGAGACAAGTGAACAACTTGAGGATAATAAACCTGTCAGAGGGGCTGAAGGATCAGAGTAGGGCTGGGCGATATATCGAGTTTTTTAAAAATATCGATATATTTTCATACGAGATATAAGATGTGACAATATCGTTTATATCGATATAGTCTATGTTACGTTATAATTATACTTGTGGAGCCGCAGGTTTGCCTCTCTTTCGTCCACTTTTGTCTCTACGCAACGTTACTCGGCCTCGCCTCCCCCATAGCTTCACCTGCAGGCAATGACAAGATGAAAGCGGAAAATCTCCGCTAGCGAGTTACCGCGGATCGCCCAGTGCGTGGGGCTGGACGGTGTCAACGTGTTAGCGAGCTAACCGCACTAACGAGCTAACCGCGCTAACGACATGCAGCCCGGAAGGGCTGCACGGCCTAAAATCCTTTCATTTTCTCAAAAATCGACAGTGCGCCTTATGTATGAATTCTGGTTGTGCTTACTGACCGCGAACCGATTTTATGTGCTACACAGTGCTCAGCAATCTGTCAAAAAATGTTTTAATATGACTTTGCTAAGCTACGGAGCTGCACCGCTTGATGGATTGTCGGAGGATTACGGCTACCGAGGAGAAGCCTCGCGGAGTGATACGTACTGTGCTTCGACGTAATATTACCGTACTGTGTGTGTATAAGGACCACAAATGGCACCTGTTCAGAGACGTGGTGTCTTTGTTACTATGCTCAGCGTCTATTAGTTTATATTTTGACTGCACAATTGTGAGCTTTTTGTTATGCACAAAAACAACATTGTTTTCTTTTATTTATGGACCATGATTATTTAATAAATGCTGATAATTTATTTTTGAGTAATTTCTTCATGTACATCTACGCTGTATGTAAATAAAAGTGCCCGTGTGACATCTGGGACACAGTGTGACTAGAACTCTCTTTTTGTTCTTAACTTAAAACTTAAAACTTTAAAAAAAAAATATCGAGATATATATCTTATATCGCCATCCAGCTAAAAAATATCGAGATATGAATTTTGGGTCATATCGCCCAGCCCTAGATCAGAGCTCATGTTCTTATAGGCTTGATCTGGATTGTGCTTTGATTAGAGTTAAAGACAAAAATATTTGAGAAATGCTGACATGTTCTTGTCACGTCCGGTGTGGCAGACGTGAGGAGTTTGTAGAAAGGACCCAAAAGGCGGCAGCTCTGGTGCAGGTGAGTATTTATTTGCAGTCCAAACAGCAATGGTGGGTGAACATGAAACTGGAAAACCTAAACTGGGCACAGCTAAAAAACCTGAAAGAAGATACAGGGAGGTACGGCGAAATACACAGACAGACGGACGGAGAGACGCAGGAAGACCGAGGAAAACAACACAGACGAACCAGCAACGAGGACGAGGTAACACACACTATAAATACACACGGCAGGAATCAGGGGATGGGAAATAGGAGGGGAAATCACCTGGAAGATGTCACAGCTGACGAGGCAGGGGAAACGTAAACAGAACACACTGACATAAGACACAGACTTTCACAATAAAACAGGAACTTACACAGGAAACACACAGACTAAGAAACGCGGACTTAACACAGAGACCTACTACACCAAGGGAATGCACAAGCAGGGAAGACACCAAACAGAGGGAACACCACTAAACCGTAGAACAAACAAAACTATCAAAAGTATATAACCAAAAACACTGGGTCACTGACCCAGGACCATGACAGTCCTGTTGGAGAGAAATATTTAAAGTATCATATATGACTAAGTGACTATTGTTCAATTTTTCTTAAAAGGCAGTGTTCTTTGAACAGAGCACCTCTGATTTATTTACCATGATTTTAAGAATGAAGGGATGAGTTCCTGTTTACTTACAGGGCTTTGTTGGAAGCTTTGACCACTGGCAGCAGCCTCAGAAGAACCTCCTCTGAAGCAGAGTATTTCTTCAGGTCAAACACATCCAGATCTTTCTCTGATGACAGTAAGATGAAGACCAGAGCTGACCACTGAGCAGGAGACAGTTCATCTGTGGAGAGACTTCCTGATCTCAGGGACTGTTGGATCTCCTCCACTAGAGAACGATCATTCAGTTCATTCAGACAGTGGAACAGATTGATGCTTTTCTCTGCAGACAGATTCTTACTGAGCTTCTCCTTGATAAACTGGACTGTTTTCTTATTGGTCTGTGAGCTACTTCCTGTCTGTGTCAGCAGACCTCGTAGGAGAGTCTGATTGGTCTGCAGTGAAAGACCCAGGAGGAAGCGGAGGAACAAGTCCAGGTGTCCATTTTGGACTCTGTAAGGCCTTGTTCACAGCACTCTGGTGGACAGATGGTTTAAACCACCAGGAGGTTGTTTGTTGTTCTTCCAGCAGATTGAGTCCAGAGTTGATGAAGGTCAGATGGACATGAAGAGCAGCCAGAAACTCCTGAACACTCAGATGGATGAAGCAGAACACCTTGTCCTGGTACAGTCCTCTCTCCTCTTTAAAGATCTGTGTGAACATTCCTGAGTACACTGAGGCTGCTCTGATATCGATGCCACACTCTGTCAGGTCTGATTCATAGAAGATCAGGTTTCCTTTCTGCAGCTGATCAAACGCCAGTTTTCCCAGAGACTCCATCATCTTCCTGCTCTCTGGACTCCAGTGTGGATCTGTCTCAGCTCCTCCATCATACTTCACCTTCTTCACTTTGGCCTGGACCACCAGGAAGTGGATGTACATCTCAGTCAGGGTCTTGGGCAGCTGTGCTTCCTCTCTGGTTTCCAGCACATCCTCCAGAACTGTAGCAGTGATCCAGCAGAAGACTGGGATGTGGCACATGATGTGGAGGCTTTGTGATGTCTTGATGTGGGAGATGATCCTGCTGGCCTGCTCCTCATCTCTGAATCTCTTCCTGAAGTACTCCTCCTTCTGTGGGTCAGTGAACCCTCTGACCTCTGTCACCATGCCAACACAGACAGGAGGGATCTGATTGGCTGCTGCAGGTCATGTGGTTATCCAGAGGCGAGCAGAGGGAAGCAGTTTCCCCCTGATGAGGTTTATCAGCAGCACATCCACTGAGGTGGACTTTCTAGGGTCAGTTAGGATTGTAGTTTTGTGGAAGTCCAGAGGAAGTCGACACTCATCCAGACCATCAAAGATGAACACAACCTGGAAGTCTTCAAAGCTGCAGATTCCTGCTTCTTTGGTTTCAGTAAAGAAGTGATGAACAAGTCCCACCAAGCTGAACTTTTCCTCTTTCAGCACATTCAGCTCTCTGAAAGTGAATGGAAATATGAACTGGATGTCCTGGTTGGCTTTGTCTTCAGCCCAGTCCAGGCTGTATTTCTGTGTTAAGACTGTTTTCCCAATGCCAGCCACTCCCTTTGTCAGCACTGTTCTGATTGGTTCATCTCTTCCAGGTGAGGCTTTAAATATGTCTTCTTGTCTGATTGTTGTTTCTGGTCTGGCTGGTTTCCTGGATGCTGTTTCAATCTGTCTGACCTCATGTTCATCATTGACCTCTGCAGTCCCTCCCTCTGTGATGTAGAGCTCTGTGTAGATCTGATTCAGGACGGTTGGGTTTCCTGCTTTAGCGATGCCCTCAAACACACACTGGAACTTCTTCTTCAGAGCAGACTTAAGGTTACGATGACAAACAGCAGCTGGAAGTTCTGAATAATAATAATAAAAATACAACTTTAACAATCACATTATACAAAATGCTGATGACAATTTCTGACCCACTGAGAAATGACCGAACACACTGGTGTCACAAGTCTCTCATTTATCCAGCAGCTTAAATCTTTAGATAAATCCTCTTACGTCTCTGCAGACGGTCAGCCAGCTCCTCCTGCTTCATTCTCCTCAGGAAGTCCACTGTGATCTTCACAAATGCCTCTCTGCTGCTGCTCCTCTGAATCTCTAAGCATTCTGGGTAACCTGGACTCAGAACCTTCTGGATCTTCTTCAGCTCGTTCTTCACAAAAGTGATGATGTTGTCCTCCAGCAGCTGGAACAGAATATTTATGAATGAGCCAATCAGAGTGAAATCATGGAGCCAAACATCAGATCCATGTTGGACACACTGACGATCCACTGGTCTACAAAGAGCAGCATGGAGACGACTGTGAACAGAACAGATGTAACAGTAGTTGTTGTACATGTACAGACCATAAATATGGAGTCCAGCTGTGTTTGATGCTGCTGGGCAGACTGACCACTGGGAACCTCTGAGCTCTGCTGGTCCACTCTGTGGAGGAACCATGAAGGATTAGATCAACACAGGATAAAGATCCAGGAGTTTCTGCTCAAATAACTTCATCTGAATCAAGTCTGTCAAGTTTTAGACTCTCAGATTCTGAAGATATATTTTCTGTTTTCTATGAACTTTCTTTCATCAGTGATGGAAGTGATGATGCTGCAGAAGCTCAGAGGAAACTTTGAGAAAACTGTGATGAACCATCAACTAATGCTCTCAGGAGGCCAAAGGTCCCTGAATGTAACTGTGCAGCAGATTCATCGAGTGTTTGAAACCTGACCACTTCCATATGTTTTCATTCTAACACAAGAAGTCCTTTTCTCATTGCTTTGATTTGAGTTTTCATTTGAGTTTTCTGAGTCTCGTATTTGGAGTCGAGTCTAATCAATGATCTGACAGAAGAACATTAAAAAGGATTTACCAGTGCTGTCAAAATTAACATGTAGGGTTAGGGTTAGGGGTTCATCTGTTATCATGATTAACATGATAAAAACCTTTAACACGACACATCTGGAGCGCAGAACGACTCAAAATCCCTTCGAGCAGTTTGTCCAAGTAGAGTTACCTTTGCACACGTGCAGATGTGCAGCACATCTGTTAGTGACGGCAGCTGAACCAATCAGCTCAATATGGAAGATGACAAACACACACTGACCTCTCGATGGAAAGTTTGAGTATTAAAAAAAATAACAAGACGGACCAGCCGACCAACATGAAGGATTCTGCACATTGTGACAGAAGGAATTTTCTTTTCACCGAAGCACTTCCAGCTTAAAATGTCACAACAATGCAAAGCACTGATGACACAACTGCCAAGTGGACAAACTGCAGACCTGTTAGTGTTGTTAATAACATAGTTTTGGTTCCTCGTGTCAAAGACTTGAAGAAGAGTGACAGAGAGTGTTAGACTGCTGCAGGATCAGTGCCACACTTTCTACCTGTAGAGGAAACACAAATCATTCATGTGCATCAACTAAAATCCTCCTTTCCATCATGTGTGCTGTCCAAATATATTTTTAGGGTGGCTGTAGCTCAGGTGGCAGAGCAGGTCAGCCCCTAATCAGAAGGTCGGTGGTTCGATCCCAGGCTGCCTCCGGCTGCATGCCAAATATCCTTGGGCAAGATACTAACCCCATGTTTGCCTACTGGTGGTGGTCAGAGGGCCCGGTGGCGCCTGTGTCCGGCAGCCTCGCCTCTGTCAGTGCGCCCCAGGGCAGCTGTGGCTACAGTGTAGCTTGCTATCGCCTGTGTGTGAGTGGGTGAATGACTGAATGTAGTGTAAAGCGCTTTGGGGTCCTTAATGACTAGAAAAGCATAAATGCAGGCCATTTACTGCAGTTTATATTCAACAACATCAAGCAGTTTAATCAAAGAGTTCATGTTGCTAACAGCTCACCTCTCTGCAGCAGACACAGGCTGGACTTCAAAATGTTTTCTGAACCTTTTTTGTGATGGATATTGAGGGTATAATTCTGAATAATCAGTGACCAACGCATAAGCCGTTGGTTGTGATTATACATCTTGGAGAGGAAAACTAAAGGGTTGTGATCTGTGAATACTTGGACTGACCTCTGACCTGACTCTGTATAGACTTCAAAATGTTGCAAGGCCCACAACAAAGCAAGGGTCTCCTTTTCAATGGTAGAATACCTGAGCTGGTGTTTGTCAAACTTCCGAGAGAAGTAACTTACAGGATGGTCAATGCCCTGGGTATCCTCCTGGAGAAGCACCACTCCCGCCCCAACTGCGCTGGCATCTATTTTCAGTTTGAATGGTAAAGAGAAGTTAGGAGCAGACAAAACAGGGGTGCAACAAAGTAAGCCCTTAAGGCTTTCGAAAGCCTGCTGGCAACTCTCAGACCAAATAAACGGCTTTGAGGGGCTGGTTAAGTCAGTGAGGGGGGCAGCAACAGAAGAGAAATTCTTACAAAATCGTCGGTAATATCCTGTCATCCCAAGGAACCGCCGCAGTTCTCTCCTGGTGGTTGGTTGGGGGAACTCCCTAATCGCAGTGACTTTGGCATCTGCAGGGCGCACTTGTCCTAGACCAACTTGCTGGCCAAGGTAGAGGACACTACCTCTAGCAAAATCACATTTGGCAAGGTTCAAAGTGAGAGATGCATTTTCTAGGCTAATGAAGACTTCTTTCACTGTAGCCATGTGGGTTGACCAGTCACTGCTATACACAACGATGTCGTCCAAGTAGGCTCTGCAGTTGGGGATGTTTCCCAACACTTTATTAACCAGTCTCTGAAATGTTGCAGGGGCATTGCACATGCCAAAAGGCATAACCGTATACTGCAGAAAGTGGTCAGGAGTGACAAAAGCTGAAATGTCAGATGCTTGCTGTGTCAAAGGCACTTGCCAATACCCTTTTAACATATCGAGTTTAGTGATGTATTTTGCAGGCCCGATTTCATCAATGCAGTCATCGATAAGAGGTAAGGGATGTGCATCCGGTACAGTGACAGAGTTCACCTTTCGGAAGTCGGTACAGAATCTTGGGCTTCCATCTTTTTTTGTGTCTAAGAGACATGGTGAACTCCAAGAGCTGGAGCTTGGCACTGCAAATCCATTCTGAAGAAGATACTCAACTTCCTGTTTTAAGATCTCCCTCTTTGCAGGACTAACCCGATAAGCGCGCTGTTTGATTGGTGTAGGGTTAGTCAGCACCACATCATGTTTTATGACAGAGGTTTGAGACGGGATATCACTGAACAGAGATGGGAATCCCGATATGAGTGTTATAATATCATTACTCTGTTCAGCAGGAAGGTGGGACAGGTATTGTGTTAGGGTCGACAATATCACAGAATTACCTAGTCGAGCACTTTGAGGCTCAGCACCCCGTAACACCAACCCATCTTCATCTGGAGTAATCTCCACCTTGGTCACCGAAGCCATCGGAAACGTAGCCACAGATGGCACAGCTGAAGGCCCAGACCAGCCAATAGACACCTGCCAATCAACTTCGAACTGGCCAATCAGAGGAGGCCTGACGCCTGAAAGATAAACAGAACAGGTTCCGCTCTCTTAATTCTCCGATAAGCCAGGGCCAAGCCAGCTCCGATCAGCAAGAACCCTGTTATCATGGTTCTGAATAGGTAGATATCTTCAGCGTCCTCGATCGACAGTCCCGCCAGGCACACGATCCTCTGCCACCCGTCCATTGTGTATCCAGCAGGGAAAGAACCTCCAGGGCACTCGGGTTCTCCCGAGCCCAGACTTCTCGTTAAAGGGTGTCAATAGCATTCAGAGACCAGTTGATCACATCCATAATTCTCTTTTAGGTTTTAGACACAGACTGTGAGAGAGTGTTCCAGGGAAAGTAATACAAAAAAGACACAAGACTAGCACTAGAATTACTGAGCCTTTTTTTCCCTGGTGCAAGTCCCTACTACTAGATTTACTAGCCCTGCGCAAATTTGCGTAAATTCCCCCGACCCTAACACCTCTTGGCACGCCAATGAGATTTTCACAGGTCTTCAGCTCCATTGTTCTCCTGCTTTTGTTGTGCAAAGACACCCTCCCCCAACCCCCAACCATGAGAGATTCAGGTCTTTCCTTCCCTGCAAGGCTACTTTCCTTCCTTACCTGCAGCGTACAATACACCATGTTAGTTTCTATGTGCAATATTTCTCATATGCAATATTAGTTCTTGTCAGTCCTTGTCACTACATTGCATGCCTGTCCATAAACATATATACATACATTGTATATATGTTGTACATACATGTATATAGCCACACATCTATGCATAAAGTCTAGTTATACACACACACACACACACACATCTATATCTACATATATATATATATATATATATATATATATATATATATATATATATATATATATATATGTGTGTGTGTGTGTATATATATATATTTATACACACGCACGCACACACACACACACACACGCACGCACACACACACGTAGATAGATAGGTATATATATATATGTATGTATGTGTGTGTGTGTATACACACACCAATATTTTTGAATTCACGTGTCCATATTTATGTTTCCAGATTGTTTGTATAGTGCACTTTCTATACAGTGCTCTTTGTACAGTTTTTATTTAGCTGCTTTTGTCTTGCACTGTCCACTTTTTTCCAATGACAATGCAGATTTTCCACTTGTGGGACAAATAAATGCAGATTTGCTCTGTGTGTGTGTGTGTGTGTGTGTGTGTGTGTGTGTGTGTGTGTGTGTGTGTGTGTGTGTGTGTGTGTGTGTGTGTGCGTGCGTGCGTGTGTGTGTGTGTGTGTGTGTGTTTGTGCAACATTGGCATTTGTTTACTCAGACCCAAGGCAGGCCAAACCTGTCACGGACCCGACTCTGGAGGACTCGGACTCCGTGAGCAGTTTTGACTGTTGTTGTATTATTATTATTATTATTTGGTGATTTGTGTGTTTTTCTGCACAATGCTGTGTTAGTCTGTGTCCCACTCATATGTATAGGCAGGGTGTGGGTGTGTATGTCTGCGGGTGTGGCTGGAGGATGGAGCACAGCCACCTGCAGGCCTGATGGGTGTGGCCCTGCGGAAGGACTGGCCACACCTGAAGTTCCTGCCACACCTGTTGGTGATCAGGGCTCGTCGGGGGAGCTACTTAGGAGAGAGTTGGAGCTCCCACCGGCGCGGGATCATTGAGTTATCGTACCAAGTCGGTGTGTGTCAATTTATGTCTGTGCTGTTCGTATATGCCCGCTGAGGGCATATAGACGGCTGCGTCTATGGTTTCCCTGCAGGAGGAAGAGTGGTCCAGAAAGGCAGCACGCACGGGGAGTGCGGAAACACAACAGCGGGGAGCACGAGCCATGGGAAGCGCGCACACGGGGTTCGAGGGAGCAACGAGGAGTTAATATGTTTACAGCTTTTCACTGTAAATAAAGAGCACTGTTTGCATCGCAGAGTCTGCGTTTTGGGTCCTCCTTTCCCCACATCCCCACGGTCTGCCAGCCAGACCGTGACAAAACCTCTGTTTTGTTCAACCTACATATAAAAGACACACATTCACAATATATGGGTACACAAGTCTGTTTTATTTCAAAGTGTTTCAGACTTTACAGCGTTTGCAGATCCAGTGTCCATCATCCCTGCATTTGGTACAGGTGAATTTCTGACATGTTGCACAGCTTAACCTGCTGCGATTCCTGTTGCAGTCCCGCCAGGCACACGATCCTCTATTTCTGCCACCCGTCCATTGTGTATCCAGCAGGGAAAGTCCCTCAGGGCACTCGGGCCCAGGCTTCTTGTTGAGAAAAGGGTGGCAATTGCATTCAGAGACCAGTTGATCAAATCCATAATTCCCTTTTAGGTTTTAGAGAACAGACTGTGAGAGAGTGTTCCAGGGAAAAGTAATACACACGAGACAAGACAAGTACACAAGAGGCTAAGCAGGGAAGATAAGGGGAAGGAGGAGAGGAGAAAAAGTGTGACTGCCTTCGCCGAGAGCCAAACGAGTTAGGGGAAGGTGAAGACGTACATGTAGAGAGCAGACAGGCAGCACTAATGCTGTTTTAGTCAGATCCACTTTCTTGATAAATTGCTCAATAGTAGAGCAGGATGTATATTTTTGTGAGTGTATTGGGGGCGGGGTGAGCATCATCACAGTTTGTCTTTCCTCAGAAGTTACCACACACCACAGGTGTGATGTTGGTCTGTGGACGCCTCTCTGGGTGTTTCCTTCCTCTTCAAAGTTCCTCTTTCCTGAACTTGGTGTTTGTGACAGATGCTGATCATCTCCATGTGAAGGTAAGTGAAGCAGTGTGTAATGTTTTCCTGGCTAACATCAGCTGTGTGCAGCTTAGTTCCAGCACAAACAGCACAAATCTGTATATCCTGAATCCATAGCTCACGGTAACGGACTCACCGCTGGACCAACGAGGCCGAGTGTTAAAAACTCTTCCTCTTTTTAAGGTTGTGTGTGTGTGTGTTGGTTAACATTAAATGTCTCTAAGCAGGTGTAAATACTTATTTCCACTGTAGATGATCTATAGTCTGTATATAAAAGATGGCAACAGACTCAGGGTTCATAGTTTAGTTTCTTGAAGCTTTGAGTTGAGTGTTGTTTTTCTTCAGTTTCTGGAAGTTTCAGCTGCTTTTTACAGATACGTTTGTTGTCCTGGATGTTTGAAGGAAAAAAAGACTCTGTTATGATTCAGTTTGCATGTTTTCAAATGGACTCTGTATTAAATCTCCTTGCCTTGATTGTAAAGTTGGAGTACCCTGAGGTTCCATACTGGGACCAATTTTCTTTTCTTTTTACATTCATGATTTACCAAATGTCTGTCAGAACATCAATAACCAGTTGTGTGCTGATAATGCTGTTATTTTTACACAGGCAGAGTTTCTCCGGATTATAAACCATAGAAACCTCAGGCTGTTCTTCCTGCTCAGGTCAAAGGTCCTCATCCCAGTCTGTGCAACCGCTTAGCAACCCCACTTCCTGTTTTTAACACCTCTCTCAGTCACTAACAGTCACATGAACACACACAGGAAGTTGACAAACTAGATGAAACTAGAAACTACTTCCTGTGCTTAAACAGACAGATGTACAGACACAGCTTTGCTTTCAGCTCTGTGGGTCTTCAGGTTTATGTCTGATTGGTCTGATTCTGATTTCCTGTCCAACCTGTTTAGTCCCAAAATAAAAGAACTTCAGATCTTACTTTCAATAACACACAGTACAGAAAAAAGTACAAAGCAGGTAGCTGGTAACAAAGATGTGTTTTCAAACAGTTTCAGTAAACCAACCTGTTAAAACTGTAACTGTGTTTAAGAGGAACATGAAAGCACCACATGATGCTGCTGTCTCCTGTGTCTGTACAGAGTTTGAAGAAGAAAGCTGAATCTTCTTCAGTCACACAATGTTCCTCTGTCTCTGCATCTGTTTCTCTGACTGCAGCTGTCCAACTCTGCAGCACGTTAACTCTGCTGATCCTCTTTGAATCCTGGATCAGGAAGTAAAGCCGCTGAATAATTGGTGGGGTTTTTTGCTTTTTTTTACTGTAGCAATCAGAATTATTGTCTGAAGGCCAAGAAAGATGCCCAACAGATTTATTTAATCCAGGTGGATCATTATGGCTTTGCCATATTGGTCGACTTGATTGATCTTTGTTATTATTATTTGTTTATTCGTTTTAAGTTATTACAAAATGGACAGACATGACAGGGGGAAGAGAAAGAAGAAAAGGGAGGGAAAGAAAACAGAAGGGAAGAGGGCCAGTGAGAAAAGGCAAAAATAAAAATCTGCTGGATCACCTGTTGAAAGAAAAAAAAAAGAAAACAAGCAAAAAGAGAGCAACTCAGTACGGAGACCACAGCAACAACCTTCATAAGTATAAGTAACTAAATATACTAAAGTAATACTAAATATTAAATGTTATTGGGAAACGCGCAAGACCGACAGCACACAATATGCTCTGAGGTCGCAGCCAAGAAAGGTATAGTTTGTGTCTGTGTGCCCACACCTGTGTGGATGAGCGCGCTTGTATTCAAACGGTTTCTCAGTAAAGCTATCTACTAGAGGGTGTGGGGAACCATAGGCCCCCCAGGGCCCCAGAAATCCAGAGCACGAGAGCCCAAGGAGGACCACCAGAGGGGCAGCTGCGCCACCCTCCCAGAAAGAGCTGACAAGAGCTTAGGGGTCACCCGGCAGCCACGGTGCAGAAGCCACAGGGAGCTGTGGTTACGTGCCTGCTGGCTCTGCCGGCAGCTAGCCATGCCAGGGAGGATGGAGGGACCCCCACCCCTGGGAAGGGGCCCAACCGAGCCACGGGTGCCAGGCCCTGTCAAGCCAGCAGCCCAGGATGCTGAGAACCACCAAGGCACCGACGGAAGAGGGCATCAGCCACCAGCAGGGAGTGTGGTGGGGGGAGATAGGGCCCCACACCTGGGAGTGCCTGAGATGTTCCCAGAGAGGTGGAGTCTAAGACCCGACCTGATACACAGACATAGACAAACAGGCAAACAGAGATACAAGCATGCATTCCCACCCTCATGCACACATATACAATGCCCAATGTGGAGACAAACAGAAATGAACAGTGTACACAAACTCCCCAAACATACTCTATACCCCCAGGTCCATGTACCTTCGCCCCCAGAGGCCCAATCTGTCTCTAGACCCAGGAGATGTTGCCCTTTTTCCTGGGGTGGAGACACGCAGACCGCCCCTGGTCCTGCAGTAGCAGGGAGGCCAAGCATCCCAGACCTGAACCAGATGGCCAACTCCTCCTCCCAGCCCCCTGCCCCGATGGCGAACAGAGCATGGGGGTGTGTGAAGACCCCATACCTCTCTTATTTGGTGTTGCTGTGTGCTGTGCTAAAGTGCATTTAAAACACGGGAGGGGCGTAATATTTTCTGCCAGCAGGTGTCAGCACGGTTAATAAATAAATAAAGTCAATAATCTGTTGGCTAAATGTTTTTGTTGTCAGAGGTAAACAGAGGTGAGAGGAGCAGATAATAAGGATTAAATATAGTGCTGAATAACTAAATGCTGCTAGTCTGTGACGTAGCTCCCAGCAGCATCACGTCATTTCTTTACTCTGACCTTTGACATTAGTTAGTTAGAGTATGAACTCTGTAAGCAGTCAGTTTGGTCCTGAACATCGTTACCGACATAAAGCTGTTATCTGCAGCCATGTTTGACCTGCTGCTTTGTAGGACTACACTAATGGAGGATTTGGAGGCTGAACTTGGCTCTGTGACACTTTTTGTAGTGAACTGATGAAAGCTGCGTCTCAGAAGGATGTTAGTCCAACACATCAGACACGACCTCTGCAGCTCTTAGTTGATGTGCACATGAATGATTTGTGTTTCCTCTGCAGGTGAAGGTAGAAAGTGTGTGTGAGCTGATGTGAATTGAGCAGCATGGATCAGTGTGAGGACAGAGAGGAGGGAGTCCCTCCCTCTAAAAGCACTCTGTGTGGGGAACATGAGAGCCAGACCAAAGCTCAGAGGTGAGATGACCATCTCTAACTGTGCATGACTCTTCTCCATGTCACAGCTCAGCACTCACATCACTGCTCCATCATTATTCACAGGAACCAACCTAGACCAGCTCCTATGAAAGTAACCCTGTCAAAGATGTCATTCAGAAATTTGAGTAAAGACAATTATCTGAGAAAAAGTAAACTAACGTCAATACTATCAGTTGATATGTGATGAGTCTTTTACTGAAGATTTGAACTTTATATTAGGATCAGACTCAAACCTAGACCTGAACCCTATGTTCATATGTGAAGCGGAGTGTGTTGGAGTGTTTCCACAAACACAGCAGTCAGAGTGTAAAGAGTGGATTTTGTAGGAGGTATTTCTGTAGTGAAGAGTGTGTGTTGGACTCCAGCTGCTCCAGCAGGCGTCTCCTTTGTGCTTTGCTTCAAACAGATTGTAGGGAGCTTGCAAAGAAAAGCGTCTGGACTTCTTTAAGTTACTTGAAGACGTTTCACCTCTCATCCGAGAAGCTTCTTCAGTTCTAGGGTCAAATGGTGGAGAGTCCCAGATATAAACCTAGTGGGAGTGACCCCCCCACAGAGGGACAAAAGGACCCCCTGATGATCCTCTAATCGCCTGAGCCAAGGTGTGAAATTGGGTGTTTCACACCCAATTTAGGTTTATATCTGGGACTCTCCACCATTTGACCTTAGAACTGAAGAAGCTTCTCGGATGAGAGGTGAAACGTCTTCAAGTAACTTAAAGAAGTCCAGACGCTTTTCTTTGCAAGCTCCTTTGACTACGATGACCTGGATGACTGAGAACCTTCACAGACAGATTGTAGAGAGGAACTTCCACACAGGTGTTTTAGGGGTTGCTGGATGGAGGGGGACAAATAGTTTAGTGAGGGTGAGAAAGTGAGTAGTTTCCATGTGAACCAGCTAAAAGAAATTTGGACATTGTATGAACCTGCCCTTTTGCCGTTTTGTTGCATGAGTGATCGGTTCAAGCCTGTGTGTGCAGCCTTCAGTGGCTTTAAGTTCAGCTGATCCTCCAGTGTTTGTCTGCTCTAATAGAGGAGAACCAGCTCATTAGATCCAACAGGAACCTGGGAATATCTCAAAGGACCAAAGTTAACCTATCATCAGATAATTATAACTATTATAATTGTAACTGCCATTATGCCTTCCTTCTTGGTGACACATTCCTGACTCTAAGGCAAATTTAGAAACAGTTAAACTGGTGCCAGTATATATGGAAATCTTGGTAATTAATTTGACAGTTCATCTTTTCTGGAGTCTTGTGTGTTTATTTCTATTTGACTTCATATTTTATGGTTTATTTCATGGTTTAAGGTAGGGGTGGGCGATATAAACGATATACGATAGAAACGACATAAATTTGGCCAACGATAGAGATTTTGACTATATCGCTCTATCGCGATAGCGCATGTTGATGATGTCATCAAGCTGCGCCTGTTTTGGTCGAAAGCGTCGCAGCGGCTACAACCATTATCATCTGCAAATTATGGTGGGCGACAGTCACAGCAAAGAGATGAAGCACTTTTGGATTATGGGGAAAGCCAAAAACTGCGCTTCCTCCACTTCTGTAACATTGATTCATTAATGTTGAATTCTCCCGCAGCTGCTCTATTCCCATGTTGTTGCAGTATATTAATAACTAACCTCGTATTGTGGATGAATGATCTCAGTTGTTCTCCTGACTGAAGTTTGACCCGTGTACAGCATCCTGCTATGCGATTGCATTTGTCCCTGACCACCAGAATCCCTCACGTTAACTTTTATTGAGTGGAAAAAAAGTTGCGCTTCATCCTCCAGCTTCACTGTGCTAATGTTATGCTAACATAGCTGTGTTGCTAGCAATCACAACATTATATACCAGGTAGTCCAACTTCAGTAACCCTGCAAACGCCACTGCTGTTTAGTTTCCTGTCTTCATTTATGTTGGAAGTGGTAGCAGAGCTGTACGTTTGAATTAGTTTCAAAAATCTCTCAGTCAGAACATGGTATGTCATGTTTAGGTGGAAACTAGCAAGCTAACTTCCTGTTAACTTCTAACTCCATTAAATTTAATAAATTCTGTTTTCATGGATGCATGGATGTAAAACTTAATTGTTACACCCGATAAAGCAGCAACACTGATGATTTAATTAAAGATGAAAGAATTTAGACCGTTTTTAACTCTTAGTGTTCGTTTGACTTTGGGACCTGAAGCTGACGGAGTTTTGGACTCAGATTACTCCACGAAGCTCCTCACCACAGCAGTCGTAATGCTCTGACAATCCATCAAGCAATGCAGCTCACCAAAGTTGTACTAAAACATTTTTAACAGATTTCTGCAGCCAAAATCGGTTCGAGGTCAGTAAGCACAACCAGAATTCATACATAAGGCAAGGCAAGGCAAGGCAAGGCAAGTTTATTTGTATAGCACAATTCAACAACAAGGTGATTCACAGTGCTTTACAGAGACATTAGAAACAAAAACAAATAAAAAGCATGATTTAAAATTGATTAAAACAAGCAAACAAACTAACTAACTAATTAACAAACAAACAAAACAGTATATAAAATCAAAACAGATAAAATCAGAACAGTAGATAAAATCAGTAGTTAAATGTAAGTTTTGAAATTTAAGCTTAAAAGTGAGGATTTGGTGCTTTATTCAAATGCAGCTGAGAACAGGTGAGTCTTCAACCTGGATTTAAATAAACTGAGTGTTTCAGCTGATCTGAGGCTGATCTGAGGCTTTCATAAGGCACAGTCTCGATTTTTGAGAAAATTAAAGGACTTTAAGTGGAAAATACGTTATACAGAAGAAAAGAATATATCGTGATATATATTGTTACTGCACATGCTTCAAATTATATCGCGATATGAATTTTAGGCCATATCGCCCAGCCCTAGTTTAAGGGGTAAAAGTAGAGTATCAAAATGGAAAGAAAAATGTGATAATTTCTAAGTCATTACTACTGAATTACTTAAGTATTAACCGTTAATATCCAAGTAATACCGTAGTAGATGGTGGTTACAGGTGAGTAATATTATACTGACATGTATGTCAGTGTAATATATGTCAGTGTAATATGAATAATAAGGGCCCAAAACTGGCGGTAGAAATGGGGAAATACGGCTGGTGGTAATAGTAGGGTAACCAGTTAGAAATGACCATAATGTGGTAATTTCTAAGTTATTACCACTGATTAAAGCTGGTAGTTTCTGTGTAGAATGCAAAATGCAAAACTGACTGTTTCTATTTAATAACATGTTAATAACTTTTTGAAACAAAGTTAATAGTAATAGTAATAACTGCCAGGTAACACCTGTGGCAGTTTCTGTGTGACACGCAGGAATTTAATACCATGGTCATGATAGCTGAGTAAAAAAAGCATTAGGAAGTCTGTAATGATGAAATGGAAGCATATTATGCAAAAAAAACAAAAGAAAACACACATATGAACTTACTTGCACTGGAGTGTAGAGAACCCTCTGAAAACACATAACGTTGTAAATATATTTCGGGTAAGAAAGTGCAGCACATTTTAAAAATGTCCAGTAAACAAAAATAAGATCCACGGTTCCTCTTTCCTACCGCTGTCCTGCAACACCTCCATCATTAACTGACCCCTAAAATTCAAAGATTCAGCTTCTCCTGCAGCATGTAGCACCATTGTATAATGAATATTTTGACATTTTAATGTTAATGCAAGTTTGATGTAATTAGCAATTTATTGAGCAACAATGTCACAGTTATAGACTGTGCTTTTGGAAAGAGAAAAAACAAACAAACAAACAAAAACAACATACACTGCTCAAAAAAAATGAAGGAAACACAAAAGACGTCCCAGATCTAAATGAATGAAATATTCTCATTAAATATTATTTCATTTTATTAAATATTATTAAAATAATATAAATAAATATATAATAAATATAACATTTTTTGTCAAAACATTCAACTAACAAAAAATGTGGATGTGTGTGTGTGTGTATTGTGTCATTTACATTTAGTTGTGATTTTCATTGCTGTGGTTGAGAGACACCATCTACCGGAACCAAATTCCTTATATGTGTGCGCATATACTTGGCCAATAAAAGCAATTCTGATTCTGAAAACTTAAGTGGAAACACACACTACAGGCTGATCCAACTTTGATATAATGTCCTTAAAACAAGTCAAAATGAGGCTCAGTAGTGTGTGTGGCCTCCATGTGCCTGTATGACTTCCCTACAATGCCAGGCCCTGGTCCTGAAGAGGTGCTGGATGGTGTCCTGAGGGATCTCCTCCCAGACCTGGACTAAAGGATCCGCCCATTTCTGGACAGCCTGTGGTGCAACGTTGCATGTTGGTTGGAGCAGTACATGATGTCCCAGAGGTGCTCAATTGGATTCTGGTCTGGGGAACAGGCGGGCCAGTCCATAGCATCAATGGCTTTGTGTTGCAGGAACTGCTGACACACTCCACCCACTAATGGCAGTCAGGCTACCTTTGGTGAGCATATGGAGGGCTGTGCGACCCCTCAAAATGCCGCCCCACACCATTACTGTCCCACTGCCAAACCAGTCATGCTGGAGGATGTTGTAGGCAGCAATGGTCACCAGACTGTGAAGAGCACAGGGCCCCAGTGGCGAAGTTGCCAATCTTGGTGTTCTCTGGCAAATGCCAAACATCCTGCACGGTGTTGGGCTGTAGCACAACTCCTACCTGTGGATGTCCGGAGTATGTTTCTGACAGTTTGAGCATACACATACACATTTGTGGCCTGCTGGAAGTCATTTTGCAGGGCTCTGACTGTGCTCCTCTTTTTCCTCCTTGCAGAAAGGCAGAGGTAGCGGTCATGCTGCGGGGTTGTTGCCCTCCTACAGCCTCCTTCACGTCTCCTGATGTTCTTGTCTGTCTCCTTGTAGCGCCTTCATGCTCTGGACACAACGCTGACAGACAAAGCAAGCCACGTTGCCATAGCTTGATATGCCATCCTGGATGAGCTGCACTACCTGAGCCACTTGTGTGGGTTGTAGACTCCGTCTCATGCTACCACTAGAGTGAAATCACCGCCAGGATTCAAAAGTGACCAAACCAAAAAGCAAAGGTACTGAAAAGTGTGGGCGATCGTGGCAAAAGAGTTGGCAGTTCGTCTTATAATCGGAAGGTTACTGGTTTGAGCCCTACCTTGGACAGTTTCGGTCGTTGTGTCCTTGGGCAAGACACGTCACCTACCGCTTACTGGTGTTGGCCAGAGGGGCCGATGGTGCGATATGGCAGCCTCACTTCTGTCAGTCTGTCCCAGGACAGCTGTGGCTACAACTGTAGCTTGCCTCCACCAGTGTGTGAATGTGAGAGTGAATGAATAGTGGAATTGTACAGCGCTTTGAGGTTCTCGAAAAGCGCTATATAAATGCAATCCAATATTATTATTGAAAGTGGTCTGTGGTCACCACCTGCAGAACCCCTCCTTTATTGGGGATGTCTTGCTAATTGCCTATAATTTCCACCTGTGGTCTATTCCATTTGCAAAACAACATGTGAAATTGATTCAGGGGGCCAATCAAATTTCAGCTGGGATCAGTGCCCCTGTGGCGACACCCCTGGAACCACCCCTGGCACCATCATACCCGCCACAATGGTCATTTAACTCATCTCGTCAGCACACAGATGCAGTCGTTTCTAACTGTCGTTAAGGCGGGAGAAGGCGCTGCACTATTCTCCATTTGAACTGAAGTGTATCCTTCTGTCTTAGGAGAGTTCACTGGCTACTTGCTTGGTGATAGGGGGTATCCATGTTTAGCCTATTTGCTTACCCCTTACCCTGACCCTGAACCGGGCCCACAGCAGTGATATAATCTGGCTCATTGCAGGACAAGAGCCAGAGTTGAAATGACTATCGGAATGCTTAAGGCCCGGTTCCAGTGCCTTCAAAGACTCAGGGTCACCCCAGAAAGGGCATGTGACATTATTGTGGCATGTGTGATTCTTCACAACATTGCCACAATTAGAGGAGCACACTGTCCTTCTGAACCAAACATCAGCAGTGATCCAAACCATGAACATCCTGACCCTCCCACGGACATACAAGATGGAAGCGCAGTCAGAGACACCATGTGTCACAATCATTTCCTTTGACCCATCACCTCAACATGTTGAAAGAAGAATAAACAGATTTTTTGTTCAACTGGCTTTATTGGTCGCCTGTATTTCCTGTACACAAAGTATTAAAAGATGTAAACCTCATAAAGTGTCTCTGTTGCTTCCTCCTCTGTAACAGCTGTCAATGTTTCTTCATTATTTTCCTGTAGTAAAGAAATTAACAACATTGCTGTTCTACTGTAAACTCATATAATCTGTGGAGTATTACTCACAACTGCATGTTGGTCTGGCTCAACAGGAGGCTGCACCAGATGCAGTACATCATCACCATCAACTGATAGAATATGAGGTTTATACAGGTCACTTATAACTTCCAAGGGACCAAATGGCAATTAACAAACATACCAATCACCTTACACTTCATTGTCATTATGCTCTCAAAGACAACCAAGACTGAGGGAAGGCAAAATCAGTAGGACAATAACTTCACTACAAAATAATTCATTATGGTAAAGAGTTTATCAAATGAATGAGTAGCACTGCAAAGGTGACTGTGAGGAAAGGATGTATGCACATCATGTATTGTTTTGGATTTACCTCTTATGTAGGCACTTGTGCCCTGTGGGGTTATTGTCACAGAGGATGTCCCCGCAGAGATGCCTTCAGCCACAGGGCGCCCACTGTTTTGGCTGAGAGCAACTGCTCAGCCTCTGTGAGTGGTGGTGGTGGAGGACCCCCACCTGTTTTTCGGGCCTCCGCTTTTTTTCTGTTGGCTATAACGGGTCACATTTGAGCATACAGAGTAAGCAAATATGTACTTGTAATGTGCTCAGATAATTTCAATAAGTGCTTACAGAGGGGAAATTAATGTAGCCTCTAACTGCAATTGATTTACATCGGACAAACAGACCAAGCACTATGGCTCATAATACAATTACACCTTACCTGTTTGGACTATATTTTTATATTTCATTTTTACTTGCTGCCAGGAACGTTTGGGGCCTGTTGGGTTGCACCTGCGCTCACATCACATCACAAAATAAAATGTATAAAATAAAAAATAAAATATAATAAAATAACGTGTTAAATGGGTGGAAATCCCTAGATCAATGTTTAAATTAACACTCACGCATTGACTCTGTCGGCTATGTTTTGCCATGCATGCTCCCTTTCTTTTGCAGCTGAGGCTGTGTTACTTTTTTTCCGCAAAATTTGCATGTTATCGGCATATGCTGCCATCAGAATTTCCTCAAGCGCTGTAAAATACAGTGACTGCGCCTCCTTTCCCTCCGTCTCCATGGTGACTCGCTTAATCTGTGCTCCACTAATCGGGGCTTTATGTATCCTGGTGCGCGCGCTTAACTTGGGGTTAAAGCAACTCCGCGTTGATTGAACTACTTGTTATCAGCCTTTCTGAAACCGAATATTCCGAGTTGGACAGTTCGGGGTTACTCAACCCTGAGTATCGTTTTTCACTCTGAGTTTTCTAAACCCGCTTTCTGAAACAGACCCCTGGTCTACAGATCTGGTCCAGAGTCATGTTGCTATCGGGGCTGTGTGACAGTATATGCTGCTCTTCTTCACTGCAGTCATCACATCACATGGTTCTGTAATCAGCACAAACACAACCTGAACATCATCCACTGGATTTAGAAGATTCAGTCATTTTTTTATTATGAACTATGTGATTTTGTATCTGTTGTCACTGTTTTCAACTCAAAACGTGATCGTTTATTTTCTAGTTTTTTGGGGTTTTTTGTGTTTTTTTGCCTTTCACTTCCTGAACTTCGTGGAGTGGAGCTTGTTGTTGGTGTGAAGAAACTGTAAGTTTGCTTTGTTTCCTCCTTTAACAGTTTGTCTTTAGGAACTTTACTGTTTGTTCAGCTCATGTTTGATTTCTTCACACAACAAACTGTGTGTGTTTGTATTTCCGGTCTCTCCATTAAAGTCAGTGTGTAATGTTTCCTGGCTAACATCAGCTGTGTGCAGCTTAGTTCAGCACAAATCTGCCGCTCCATAGTTCACGGTAACGGACTCACAGCTGGACCAACGAGGCCGAGTGTGTCCGCCACTCTGAGCTACGTTCGTGTTTGTGTACTTGTAGTTTGTACTTTGTGAGTTCACTCAGAGCCCACAGAGGACGCAGCGTACGTGATGACGTCACAGCCCTTTACCTCCTTTACTGTCACTGTGATTAATATTTCCTGCTTAGTCCTGGTGGTTACCTGGTTTCATGTTTCCTGCCAGAGCAAATATATGTTTTTAAAATATGTTTTAAAGCAGATATTTGAAGTTTACACATCCATGTCTTCCACTAAAAACTTTATTTAGTGACAAAGAAACAGAATTATTTAAAAACTTTACTCTAGTAGTTTACATGTAGTGGACTGATAGCAGAGCAGCTGATGGCAGCTTCCTCTGCCTCACACTGCTGTCTGACTGCATTCAGCTGACACTGAGATGAAGCAGGAAAGAACCAGCTGATATTTGGACAGCACACATGATGAAAGGAGGATTTCGGTTGATGTGCACATGAATGATTTGTGTTTCCTCTGCAGGTGAAGGTAGAAAGTGTGTGTGAGCTGATGTGAATTCTTTGGGTGAATTCTGAGCTTTTTGTGGATACGTGTCCATATTTGCATAAAAGACCTGAGAGCTGGAGGGTTAAACGGCAGTTCACCCCCTTTGTACTGGGGGCGCTGGAGCTCAAGAGGTAAAAGGAGACATTATGGCTCAATAAAAGCTCTGAGAACAAAACCTGAACTCAAACTGCTCAAACTCTAAATATTCTAAATAAGTAAATACATTGGACATGTGATGAGATTCATGTTCTCTCTCATGTTTTACAGTTGAAAGATGGAAAAATCTGTTGAGGAGCAGTTGCTGAACAGGCTGGAAGATTTGGGAGAAGAGGAGCTGAAACTTTTCCACTGGTACCTGGAAAAAGGACCCGGAGGTGATTTCACAACCATCAAAAAGAGCCGACTGGAGAACGCAAGGAAGGATGGACGTCATGGAACAGTGGATCTTATGGTGGAGACGTACACTACTCGCCAAGTAATGGAGGTGGCAGAGTTGATTTTAAAGAAGATGACTGAAGGTCAGTCAGAGAAAAAAGACATGACTCAGTGCAGTATCAGGACAACACTGTCACAGTTTATGGATGGAAAACTGAGGCTGTTTTAGTCTGAACTTTCAATCGTGTGTCTTTTCTCTTCTAAATTTGTTTGAGTACAAATATTATATTTAGACATCTTGATGCATGCTCAATCATGCAGGTAAGTAAATCTCCAAAAGTTGATTTGTTTTTCATCTGAATGTAGCGTTTTCAGTGGGAGAAACGTTTCGTACATCTGTCACCATCTTACATGCTGTGATTGCAGCCATTCCCCAACTCTCTGTGAATGGGACTCATGGTTATTGATCAGTGGTTGTTGATCAGTGGTCATGAGATTTTGCTTAATTACGATGAAGACACTGACCTCCCAGCCCATTGTTCCGTCAGTGGGCTGGTTTCAGTCAATATCCAAATGTACTGTTTATAAGATTGAAACCTGCAGTCAGCTGAGACTGAAGAAGTCACTTGGGTGAGTGACGACACGTTTCTCCCAGAAAACACTACGTCCAGATGAACAGAATCAACTTTTGGAGATTATATTTAGAGTATTTTGAAGCCATGCAGGTCTTCATTGTTAAACAAACAGTTCCTTATTCATGGTGCACTTTACTCGAACAGGGAAACCCTCAGGCCAGGCATCTTCATCCTGTTTATCACAAGGTAATAATTCCTTAGTTTGTCTCAGGAGCCATTGGTAAGGTAGAAACACATGAAGCCTGCACTGACCAATAGGAACTCAGGTTGTTTCCATGTGGTATCTCTGTATCCTCAGCTCTGCAGTGTAACTAAGCTCTGAGCCCCAGTTAATGAACAGTTGCCCTTAAGTATAACAGCAGTTACCTACCTACTATCTTTATTTATAATACACTTTAAAACAGCCATAGGTGACACAAAGTGCTGTACATTGATACTAAATAATAACAATACATGTGATATAAAAAACAATAAAAAAAGGTCAAATAACTAAAACAGACCGAGTCTCACTGGGTCAAAAAGAATAAAATGGGTTTTAAGATGTGTTTTTGAAGTGGACAGTGAAGGGGGCTCTCTAACATGTAACGGCAAGTTAGTCCATAACTTATGAACAATGATAGAGAAGGCTATCTGAGTGAGCTGGTCAGCTGACTGATGAGGTGTGTAGGCGTGAAGAAGGTGAGGCAGCGCAAGACTGTGAAAAATGTAAAACTAAACACAACAATTTTAAAATGAACTCTAAAATATACAGGCTGCCAGTGGAGCGAGGCTAAGACAGGGGTAACATGCTCTCTTTTATAGGTTCTTCATGCAGCAGTGTTTTGAACCAGCTGAGCATGCGAGAGTAATGACTGACTCCCACATAAAGTCAATCACAGTAGTCCAGATGGGATGAAATAAAAGTATGCATCACTGTTTCAAAGTGCTGCCTAGAAACCACATGTTGTATTGTGTGTGTGGTTGTGTGTGTGACAAATAAAAATGTTGAATTTGAAAGAAAACATTTCACTGCTGTCAGTTGCCTAAAATAATAAACGCTATACTTTGAAAAACTAGACAACAATTATAATTTACTTTCCAGTTTAAAATCACTGTCCAAATTAAACCCAAGGTTGGTAATAATTAGGGCTGGGTTTTTATAATCGATTTATCGATTAAAATCGATTCTGGCTTGGATAACGTGAAATCGATTCATTAAAATCCTGAATCGATTTTTTAATATAAATTTATTTTGCCCGAAACGCCAGAATCTCAGGTGAAACCTCACAAAATTTCAACAACCACCAAACAGCTAAGACAGTAAATGAGAGCAGGAACACGGATTCTGCACAAAGACGTAAACACACAGCGCGGACCAGAATCAGTGAGATGTCGCCTTTCTCACCTGGCGGCACCGACACGGTCGGGGCTGAAAGCCGACAGCTCGCTGATTCTGGTGTGTCGGCGGGTCCGCGCTTTGTGTTCACGCCCTTTTTGTGCTGATTCTAAAGCTGTTAGTTTGATCTCTCTCCAAACAATACTGACCGAACCAGCAGCAACATAAACATCATTATATCAGTAAGGAAGCTGACTAAATATTAACTGATAATTTATGGCAAAGGGGTGGGATTAAATAAGTGTTTACTTCTTCCCACTCCCTTTCAACATGTAAATTAATCAGAACTTTTTTTTGTATGTATTTTGTATAGTAGTTTTTTTCTCTCTTATTTTCATTTCTAAATGTACCTGTATATTGTTCACATGTTGAAATAAATTACCAATCAATCAATCAATCAATCAATCATCATGAATTCCCTCTGACTTTTACTGTTTTGCTTCCACCACAATAAAATCACACTTCATGCACAGCTCTCTCTCTCTCTGTACTTCAAGAACAGTTTCCCATCTAAAAATCTGTTTTCTGCATTATTCGCTTGCTTGTTATGCACAAGTCTACCGTTGTTTACAGCCTGTCTGCTGCTATTTTTTTTTCTTTTACATACTTCCGAAAAGAAAACCTAATTTCTGCCATTCAATACTGAACAAATTTAAACTTTTTAAAATTATGCAAAACGCTCAGCCGTGTCTCTAATAAAGCCGCTGTAACATCAGAGGTTCATACGTTGATTAATGGTTTTCTTTTGTTTTTGATGTACTGCAGAATATAAAATCCCAGGCCTGGAAAATCACCTTCATGTTTTTCTGTGTTTTATCTTCAGCTACTTTGACACAAAGGCATCTTCTGTGATGCTCACATCTTTGATAAAGTCTTGCGTGTGTCAGCTTCCTTTTTATAGATACAAAAATATGGAAATGTACTGATTTCTGACAGTCAAAATTTCCCAGATTCAATTCGAATCGAATCGAAGTGAATCGAATTAAATCGAGTCGTGGATCGAATCGATTCGGGACCTTGTGAATCGGTATCTTCCAAAAGCAACAAAAAAGGACTCATATGGGCCACTAGGCCCAAACATTATCACCTCTGTTTTGTTGCTGTGAGTGTTCTGGGAGAGTAGAGAAGCAGTATATATCAATCAGTCCATTTAAAATGTAAAGAAAGGGGGAAAAAAATAGCGATGGTCATAAAATTAACTCCCTGGCAGGCCACATGTCCAACAAGCAGCAGAAAAATCAGAACTAAGAAGGTTCACAGAGAAAGTTCTCTCTGCCAGATAATACCTAAACCATTTAAGTTCAGTGCCCACTAGGACATTTAATCAAGATATTAGAATATTGTGGGCTACTGTTTCAAAGGCAGCGGTCAATTCAATCAAAACCAAAACAATGTGGTTCTGGTTTTGCACTTCTAGGTACTTGTTTTGATGGTTTATTGTTTTAGTTTCAGTTTTGAGTTTTAAATTAAATGTAATCTTCATTAAGCTTTAGGCGATCCCACTGTCTCATACTTCCTATATTAGTTAATTTATTTTAACTTCTGTCTACCTGCTACCGACTTTTTGTCTATCATCCACTTTATCATTCCCGGTCAACACTTAGTGCATAAGTACTCCTGACTTGTATATACTGGTATAATTATAAATCTTAATTCTTCTTGTTGTTTTTATAGGTTTTTTATCTAACAATATAAAGTTCCTTCAAGTGGCAGTTGTTGTAATTTGGGGATATAATTTGTAATTATAATTAATGTAATTTATGTCAAACATGTCTTCTTTCTTTCTTTTGTTTTTGCTAATTAGTTGATTTATTCTTGCCTCAGAGGATGTTTTGCTAAAATAAAAAATAAACAGGGCTTTGATGTCTACAAACTGGTTAAATATACAGAAAAACATTACTTCAACACCCATGTACTTAGTTAAAATTTCTCATGAACTAACTTAAACATCTGACATGATGTGATGGTGAATTATTAATAAATACAAAAAAGGCTTCAGTTACACATGATGCTGAAAAAAAAGACAGACACACAAAAAACAAACCATGCAACAGCTTAATAATGCTGTGATGGATCTGTTATTATGTTTTTGTTTGTTTTTCTAGAGTCATATCAAAAGTGTGAACCTAAACTCGATTCAAAACAAATGAAAAAGTTCAACTATAATAATTCAAGCAAGGAGTCATTTGTGAAGATCACAGCAAACATCCTGAAGAGAATGAAGCTGAATAAGCAGGCTGATCATCTACTGAGCAGTAAGAAGATATCTATAAATATATCAGCTAATGGAAAAACTAAAATTTCATAATGTTGCAAGAACTTGACCTGATTCTTCACAAGCACTTAATTTGGGCAGGAAAGAAATGGTCATGTACCCTTGATAAGTAATTAAATTCAATATATATATTTTTCTTTATTTCTAAAGGAATTCCCAGTGGACGTTGTCAGCGTAACCTTAAATCCACCCTGAAGAAGAAGTTCCAGTGTGTGTTTGAGGGCATTGCTAAAGCAGGAAGCCCAACCCTTCTGAATCAGATCTACACAGAGCTCTACATCACAGAGGGAGGGACTGCAGAGGTCAATGATGAACATGAGGTCAGACAGATTGAAACAGCATCCAGGAAACCAGACAGACCAGAAACAACCATCAGACAAGAAGACATCTTTAAAGCCTCACCTGGAAGAGATGAACCAATCTGTTAGAGATTTTCTACATTATTCATTATAACCAAAATCTCTATAATACAATATAATCAAGTAAGCCTTATATTCTAACCAAGTATGCCTTATATTGTATTTGTGTGTTCATATAGTTTCACATGAGCAAAGCTTATTGTTAAAGAGAACATAATGCATTCCTTACTTAAGTGTTTAAGATGTTTTGACAAGTCATGATATACTTTGTATTTCACACCTCAGTATGTGATGTCAGATAAGCATGATATACTCCTATGTTGTTATTTTCAGTATATGTGTGCAAAGTTAGATAAGCTGAGGTAATGCCTGACCTCTCCTCTGACAGTTAAAAAGAGGAAGTACTATGTAACCCATTTTTGCCTTATAAATAAAGCCAGAAGCCTGTGCTCGTGGTGTTTGTCTTCTCAGGGCATCCACCCGTGTACACGTTCGTTTGAAACTCTGAGTTGGTCTGCCAGTGTCTGATTATTTCTCTCTTACTGTGCTTTTACAAATGTCGACCCCTGACATTTAATTGGTCCTTCGTAGCCGGATAACTGACTGTTATTTTTAACGTCTAGTTTTCCACAGACGGTCTCCATCGGATCCTGACGTCGTGACGCCTGCGCTGGAAGAAATCTGATCAGTAAAACAAAAAACCCGGACACGTGAATTCGATCTCCGGTCAGCGTTCGGCCTTCACGGCTCCAGGACCCGACGGGCACCGGATCCAAAAACGCAGCGCCACAGTAAGGTGAATATGAAACACTGCATTCCATCAAGCGCTAAAATACGTTGATATTGAGATTTTCCTCTAAAAATAGTGTGTAAACCTGGTGAGCGCCGACAGATCTCAGTCCAAAAGGAACTCTTAGGAGACAACAGGCAAGAGCGAAATTCTAGAAATCGCTATTTAAAAGTTCCGGTTGCTCTGGGTTAGCAGCTGTAACGGAACTAGTTCCGGTCACCCTAGGAGTGGCTGCAACGGAACAGGTTGAAGGTTTAACATAAAAATTACGGAAAATCTCAATAAAAATCATAAAAAAACGCGCTTTGTTTGTGTTGAAATAGAGGAGTGAGTTGTTTTTACGACCCAATAAGCGGTCGAACCACTTCTCTCACAGTTGTTTTCCTGTGTACACTCACGTACTGGTTAAAGTGGGATCGATTAGGTTGTGCATCATCACGTAAAATCAATAACCGCTCACTCGAGTAGCCAGTGAGTAGAAGCCTGTTATTGATAACCCGCCCACTTTTGGCATACCAGAGAAAGTGTCACAGTTCTGACGTAATTAGTTTAAAATGGGTAATTCTAAAACTAAAGTAAAATTAACAGCAGATGAAGAAAAGCTTGAAAAAAACTGTCAAAATGCAGGAAAAGTCAGTGCAAATAGGTGGAGAAATCCACATAAAATTTCTTGCCCAGCCTGGCAAGGCAAATGTAACCAAGAGTCAATAACTGCTTTAAAAGCTGCTTTACAAAAAGAACTATTTGAAGAAAAAAGTCAAAAGAAAAAAGCAAAACGTGTAGCAGAATGGCAACTTTTCAAAGCATGGGAGGCAGAAAATAATAAACGCAGTGCTAAACGTGCCCAAAAACAAGAAAATAAAGATAAACAGAGAGCTGCAGGAGAGGAAAAAAGCCCCCCTCCTTATGCTCCTTCCTCTCAGCACACACACACTGCAGCAGCAGCAGCTGCACCAATTCCTGCGTCACCACTTCCTGTAATCTCTCCCCACAACTCTTTTCGTTCAGATCCTTATACAGAGGCAAAACATCGCCTTAATTTTATGACTAAACACAATAATTATAAAAAAGTAGGAACTGTAGGACAGTTTCCAATGGTTGCCTTATCAAATCCTAGATTTGGGCAACCCAGTGGGCCTGCAAACGCCCAAGGAGACATACCAATAGATGATGACCCTCTAATATATGCATTCAGACCCTGGTCCCATAAGGACAGAGAGAATGTGCTAAAAGATGTGCCACCCCTTAATGAAGGCTTCCAGCAATGGCGAGACGCAGTAGAGTTGATTAGACGTGGGTGGGGCTTGAATGGTCATGAGATGATGCAGGTTCTCCAAGATTTATTAGGTCTACGATTTCCTAGAGCCAGAGGTCAATTTACGGGGAATGATCAAAACGGTGATGTACTTGGACCTGATACTCCTCAGTTAGGACAGGAACTAACTGACTTGTACGATAGAGTACAAGTTAATCTAGCCCCAAGGCCAGATTATGGAAAAATAGGAGAGTGCAAACAAAAAGACGGAGAGACAGCAACAGACTATTTGGATCGCATACGCCCAGTTTTCAGGCAAAACTCAGGGCTAAATTATGATCCCAATCCACAGTCTGCTTTTCAACAACAATTAAAAAATGCCTTTCTGAATGGCCTGTTGCCTAAAATCAGAGCACATGTAGACAAACATTGGGTCACTCAAAATACAGGAACTTTGCCTGATGCCCTACAATATGCGGAACATGCAGTTAAAGTACAGAAGCAAAAAGAAAAAACAGAAGGAGTTTTCATGATTGACCCAGAGACAGGCTTTATAGCTTTCTCAGGACAACAAAAGTATACAACAGGCTTTAAGCCACGTAAGGGAAAGCAAAAAGCAGGACAAAGAAGAGATAGAAGAGACATGAGATGTTATAACTGTGGAAAAAACGGGCATTTTGCCCGAGACTGTAGAAGTGTAAGCCAAGAACAGGAAAGTGATGATGACAGGCGCAGACGCCGTGATGAATGACTAGCACGAGAAAAAGGAAGTGAAACAAGTGAAGGGGAAGTTTACAATATTGAACAACTACTGTTTGGATCAGAAGCAAAACCCACAGTTATAGTGCATGTAAATGGTGTCCCAGTAAAATTCCTTTGCGACACCGGTGCTTGTAAAACTGTCCTAACAGTAGAAGTCCCAAATGTAACTTTTTCAAAAGACACTTTAATTGTGAAATCAGCCTCAGGACATGTGACATTGCAACATCTAACTGTTCCCCTTTTTATGTCACATAGAGAAAGTGGTCGTGGCTGCAAAAATCAGTGCATCTATGACCCATCATGTCCACTAAATTTGTTAGGAAGAGATGCTTTAACAAAATTAAAAATAGGAGTTTTTCCTGAAGAAAGTGGCATGCAAGCCAGACTCCTACTCTCTGAAAGTCAGAGCCAAACTGAAGACATTTTTGTTTGTGAAGGTTTAGGTGAGCCAAATTATTACTGGACCTTGGACCTGCCACAACTTGAACCTTTAGAGGCCAAAGCTAATGTGTACCTACCTGAGCACTCACACAGGCAGGACCCAGCAAAATATCACAACACCCTGTGGTATAAACATGTCCCAGGCCCAGACAAAATTTATGATCAACAAGTGCACAGACTAGGACCGCAAAAACTAGTCCTACAACATCTGTATGTAACACAGAGTGGCAATGCAGTGTGCTCAGTGCTACAGACAGATGCAGTGCAGCGCATAAACAAAATGATGAACCCTCATGTATCTGTTGCACGCAATGACCAAACGCCCTGGCAGGAGTTAGGTAAAGTGCTAAGATCTGTAGAAATGGACAGATATGACAAAACTGAGTGTGAGGGCTGGCAAAAAGGCCGTAGAACAGGGTGCATGAGATTCACACTGTGTTGGCCGGTGACAGCCACACCGGCTACACATTTAGACACAACAGAGCAAGACGAATGACAAGTGTTAACAATTGAAACACATCCTGAACTAGGAAAGTTACCACAAACATTATGGTCTCAAGGACCCACAGATGTAGGCCTAATAAAAAAAGCAGATCCAGTAGTGGTGAAAACTACAACCACATATAGGCCTGTAAAACCACAATATCCCTTGAGTGCAGAGGCGAGAGAAGGAATTGGACCAGTCATAGCAGATATGCAAAAAGCAGGTATTCTCGTGAAAACTAATGAAGCAACGTGTAACACACCAATTTTTCCAGTAAAAAAGGCTAATACAGGAAAATATCGACTAGTTCATGATCTAAGAGCAATAAACGAGGTAACAGAGCAAATACCTCCAGTGGTTGCAAACCCACACACAATTTTAAATCAGGTAACTCCAAAAGAACAGTGGTTCTCTGTAATAGACTTGTCCAATGCTTTCTTTTCTGTACCTCTGCACCCTGACTCACAGAAGCTATTCGGATTCACCTTTGACAATCAAAAGTATACTTATACAAGGTTGCCTCAGGGATTCCAAAATAGCCCCACTCTTTATGCAGAGGCCTTGAGAAAATCAATGTCATCTTGTTCCCTCCCTGCTCCAGGGCAATTCTTGCTGTATGTAGATGACATATTGATTACAGGCCATACACAGGATGAATGCAAAGAAAACACACTAACAGTTTTGCAACATCTGGCAGAGCAAGGCCATAAAGTGTCACAGCACAAACTACAGTTGTGGAGCAAGGAAGTAACATACCTTGGCCACAAACTGACAGGAAAAGGCAGGCAGTTGTTAGACAGCAGAAAAGTAGCTGTACAAAACGCTCCTAAGCCAATTACCAAACAACAAATGATGAGTTATCTAGGTCTGTGCAATTTCTGTAGATGCTGGATTCCAGAGTACGCACTCTTAGCTCAGCCACTACAGAACCTCATTTATGGTAAAGACCTAGCATTAAAAGACAAAATCCAATGGACCCCAGAAGCAGAAAAAGCTTTTGCTGATTTAAAAATAGCATTGCAGACATGTACCGTCTTAGCATTACCAGACTATGAAAAACCTTTTGTTCTCCATGTTGATGGTGCAGGAGGGTACATGAAAGCAGTCTTAACTCAAGCTTTTGGAGAAAAACAACGCCCATTAGCTTTCTACTCATGCAAACTTGACTCTGTAGCTGCTGGATTACCTACCTGTGTTCAGGCATGCGCAGCAGCAGCAGAGGCAGTTAAAAAATGTGCAGACATTGTTTTGGGACATAAATTGATCATCAAAGTCCCACACGCTGTGACCTCTATTTTGCTCCAAGCAAATCTCTCTTTCCTCACACATGCCAGACAACTTTCTTATGTGGGGATTTTACTGTCGCAATCACACATCACAATAGAGAAGTGTTCTCAGCTGAACCCAAGCACACTTTTGCCGACCCCTGTAGATGGAGAACAACATTGTTGTATTAAAAAATTAGAGGAAGACACAAAACCTCGCACTGATATACATAGTTCTCCAAACCCCAGTTTCAGTAATGTTTTTGTGGACGGCTCAGCGTCAAAAGACATTTACGGTAGAAATTGTGTGGGTTACGCGGTCACAACTGTTGATACAGTGGTAGAAGCGAAAGCTCTCAGTTCCTCAAATTCTGCACAGAGCGCAGAATTGACCGCAGTCATTAGAGCATGTACACTGTACAAAGGTCAAAGTGTCAACATTACATACAGACAGTCAATATGTTTATTCAGCAGTTCATCATTTCGCAAAGATATGGCATAACAGAGGAATGACAACGTCCTCAGGCAACCCAGTTCAACATGCAAGCCTTCTAAAAAAGCTATTAGAAGTAATAACGTTGACAAAAGAATTAGCACTATGCAAATGTGCAGCTCATCAAAAGGATGACACAGAAATAACAAGAGGAAATAACTTTGCTGATAAAGCAGCCAAAGCAGCTGCAGAAAAACAAATTGATGTTTTAACAACAGAAACCATAGATTTGATACCATTAGAAATACTAGCAGATGCACAGAAAACAGCATCGCTGAATGAACAAAAATCTTGGTTGAAAGACGGAGCAGAATTAAAAGATAATCTTATGATGTGTAATGGCAAACTAGTACTTCCAAAATCTTTGCATAAAACTGCTGCTATAGTGACACACGGCAGAACTCATGTGTCAAGCGGAGGGATGAGTAATATACTCAATAAACAATTCTATACAAAAAATTTTGAAAGTTCAGCAAAAGAGTTTATCAGAACATGCATGATTTGCCAAAAACACAATGTTCAAGGCAATTTAAGACCAAAACGAGGCCGGTTTCCCTATACCGCCTCACCCATTCCATACTATTCACATGGATTTTATAGAACTAAATGAATCTCAATCCTCCAAGTATGCACTTGTGATAATAGATGTATTTTCCAAGTGGCCAGAAATATATCCAGTGAAAAAAGCAGATGCAATCTCAGTAGCAAAAGTGCCTGTGTAACCATTTCATTCCGACATACGGTATTCCATCTCTGATAAGATCAGACAATGGCACACATTTTGTTAATGAAGTGATAAGTAAAGTTTCTGAAGCTTTAGGCTTTAGCATAAAACATCATTGTTCTTATCACCCACAAAGTGCTGGATTAGTCGAGAGAACTAACGGCACAATTAAACAGAGATTGAGAAAATGTATGGAGGAAACTAAAAAACCATGGCCTGAGTGTCTAGGTTTAGTTAAGTTATGGATGAGAATAACTCAAGGAGCGGGTGGTCTGACACCATTTGAAGTTGTACATGGTAGACCCTTTCCCCTCCCCATAATAAGTGAGCCAATTAATAAATCTATTGCAGAAACAACAATGGCAGAATGGATGACAAAACTGTTTGAAAATAAAGATGTGATTTTGAGCAATCAGCTGCCGTGTGATCCATCTCCAGTCTCTTGCAGGTTGAACCCTGGTGATTGGATTCTGATTAAGGTCCTCCAGCGAAAGAGCTGGAGTTCTCCGCGGTGGGAGGGTCCATTTCAAGTGTTACTGACAACACCGACAGCTTGTAAGATAGCCGAACGACCGTCGTGGATCCATCAAAGCCACGTGAAGAAAGTGTTTGCACCACAATAAGACGCCGGTTCCCCCGACTCTCATGTGATCCCTGTTGGAGGAAAGGGCTGATCGGGTTTCCCCGCCCTTTACCTTCTCGGCAGTGGGCTACTCACGTGGAGTCCGGGTGTGCCTGGTCGCCCTGAAGAACAAACACATAATAAAGAGTGACCCATCCCACCAAAGAGAGGAACCAATGACAACACCGGAGACGCCTGAAATGCAAGGAGCCAGCGTGATGAACATAGGAGAAGAAGAGCCACCAGCCCCAGCCCGAAAGCTGTTATGCTTAAGTGCTTGTCACTTTCAACGGAAGCGGTTCATATGCCGCCTGATCTGTCTGGTGGCCGGCATCATCTTAGGGGTGATACTCTTCTGGTTGACACCTGGAAGAGCCCACAGAATACCACCAATTATTCTTCGTATCAAGAGGTGGACTCATGACAATTCCCATCTAACTGAGATGACCCAAGATCACATTCACCCTTGGATGAACAATGCCTGGTACCGATACCTATACAATACCATAGAAGAAAAAGAGTGTTATGTTTGTTCTCACATGCCTTCAACTTCAGTCTACCCCACCATCTATGGTCGCATGATGGACAGTCACTGGCAAAGTGAATGTGCAGCAAGCTTTGCCAGCATTGGAAGACAACACTTTACAATCAGCATGAAAGCTTCACTCCCAGGTGCAAAAGGCCTGAAGAATGGAACCTGTGACGACAAATTCTGGGTAGATATGACAGTCAAAAATAGAAATGCCTCTGTCCCTTTCCCTGTTTTTATGACCCATACAGAGAAGTGGCATCCCCTGTGCTTCTACCAAGCGACAGGACAAGGACGCCACCCCCTGGGCCATACCAGCAACTGCAACGCAACCTATGGAGGAGTAGGGTATGGGACAGTTAACCTGAATCAACAGGTAAATGGCACCTATTGGGTACAAGGTATGGCATGGCTGTGCGGACAGCATGCATACTTTCTGTTGCCACCCAACTGGTCAGGATGTTGTGCACCCATCTTCATTTCAGATCACACTTTTAAGATAACTGTGTACAACAAGACCAGAGTTAGGCGTGATGTAGAAGTCAAGCCTCATGATGCGATCCTGGGAACTGACGTGCCAGAGAACTTCAAACTCTGGAATACCGGTGAGAAGGTAATACACGCTCTGTTTCCTTGGACAGGAGTAGGAAAACATGCACTACGTATAGAGACGTTAGATTATCGCTTTGGACTGTTTTTGAACGCTTCTGCCCGCATTGACAAATCACAGAATGAAGAAATTGATGCAATCCGCATCACTGTCATGCAACACCGAGTAGCTTTGGACATTGTTCTTGCAGAGAAAGGAGGTCTCTGTGTACTGTTCAACAAGACATGTTGCACCTACATACCTGACAACATACACTCAGTAAACATGACAAATGCTTTGAATGTTCTGAAACAACTGAGAGACGCTCAGCAACAGGACTACGAGACCGATGAGCAAGGCTGGTGGGACTGGTTGCTGAGCGGCTCCTGGAAATCTTTGCTGATTAAAGGCCTGTTGGCCCTATGTACTATGATGCTTTTGTTTTGCATTTTTGTTGCTTGCATTATTCCTTGTTTGAGACGCATGGTGATGAGTATGTTTAACCGTACTTTAGGAAATTATGTCCTGATCCAGAGAAATATGGAGGATCCCCATCGCCAGTATGATATGCTAAATATGGAAGACAGGGAGGAGAATCCCTATTATAGTCTTCACAGAGCTGCTATTTAAGTATTTCACCAAATGCTGTTTAGATACTTCACTGAATGACATGCAAGTTGAAAATGTGATTTAACAAGTGACTATGCATTGATGTAAACCTGTGAAATATATTAACAACAGGAGGGAAATGTTAGAGATTTTCTACATTATTCATTATAACCAAAATCTCTATAATACAATATAATCAAGTAAGCCTTATATTCTAACCAAGTATGCCTTATATTGTATTTGTGTGTTCATATAGTTTCACATGAGCTAAGCTTATTGTTAAAGAGAACATAATGCATTCCTTACTTAAGTGTTTGAGATGTTTTGACAAGTCATGATATACTTTGTATTCCACACCTCAGTATGTGATGTCAGATAAGCATGATATACTTCTATGTTGTTATTTTCAGTATATGTGTGCAAAGTTAGATAAGCTGAGGTAATGCCTGACCTCTCCCCTGACAGTTAAAAAGAGGAAGTACTATGTAACCCATTTTTGCCTTATAAATAAAGCCAGAAGCCTGTGCTCGGGTGTGTGTGTTCTCAGAGACGCTCACCCGTGTACACGTTTCTTTAAAACTCTGAGTCGGTCTGCAGTGTCTTATTTCTCTTGCTGTGAATAAATGTCTTAACCCCTGACATAGACATAATGAAACACATCTTGCAGATTTCTGGATGTTAGACTATAATTTTTATTATGATTATTAATCTTGAGTCTAAAAAGTCAGTCAAGTATATCCAGGATATCTTTCTGTTAACTGGATTCACTGACACTAACACTGGGACCAGGATAAGCGGTCGCATGGAGCTGGTTACCAGCTGGTTACCACCTGACAATCTTATTATTTCATTAATTTAAGTTATTTATTTTTTCTAATTTTTCCTCTACATTTCCCCTGAAATGAAGGGATTGTGTTGAACATGCTTTAGTTCCTCACATTTTTCTGCATCTCTTTGTTCAACCCCCTGAATTAAAGCTGAAAGTCTGCACTTCAAACACATCTGAGTTGTTTCATTTAAAATTGATTTTATTGTATGTACAGAACCAAAATCAGAAATGAAGTTCTCTCTGTCCAGATATTTATGGACCTAACTGTATAATCTATACAGCACGTAAAAAATGCTGTAAATAAAGAAGTCTGTGAAAATGTGGCGCTTCCAGGTCAATTTAAACTGAAGTGATATAATCTTCTCCCCACAGTGTGAGTTTGTATTGTCTCAGCTGCAGACAGACTATGATATTAATATTATTAGTTATTAATATTATTAGTTATAAAGGACACCTTCCTGCCTTTAGTCTTATTCATGATGATTATTAGTCGTCTTCTAATGTCCACAAGTCTGTATGATGTGTTTCATAGTTTCTAACAAGCCTTTTAAACTTAAGTTACTGCATTGCTGAAACACCAACATCTGCTTATTGAACAAAACAAAAACAACCAAAAGACCACACATCTGATTTTATTTTTATTTTAATAGACTTCCAAAAATTATACCAGATAACTGGCCTCAGAATATAATTGAATAAACATGTTTAGAAACGATAACCTAATCCTGTCTTGACAGGCTGAGCTCTTCAGTATCCACCAACAGCATCGTCATGCTGAGTCAGACGTTTCTGCTCCTGGTGGAAATACTCTTCCTCTTTCCACATTGTACCAAATGTTTTTAAATGTTAGTTTCAATTTAAAATTAAAGATTAAAAAAGTGTAACACATGATGCAAATGTAAACAAAAGCCCCTCTGCAGTATCAAGTCTGCATGGCAAAGTGACACACTTTAGGTGATCTCCATCCTTGGGAAAAGTGCTGTCAGCTATTTCCCAGTCCCCTGGCGTCTGTGCTGTTCACAGAATCACAATTCCATCGCTGAACTTCCTCTCTGCACCGTCGATTAGAGCTTGGCACGCTCCCTTCATCCTTCTGCTTCTGTTCCAACACCGCTGAAGAATTAGGGCAGAGCACATCGTACACCCTAGTTGTCTTCCTCAACGTCAATGTTGAATCTCTTTCACTCCTTCTGGTTGTTTGCTGTTCAAAGTCTCCTCTCGACGATCTTCTGGAAGCTCAGTAGCACAGCTCACTGTGGGATGTCTGCTGTGCTGAAGGTGATCTCTGCTCCTCTATGATCCTCCTGAAGCCTCTCTCCAGGCCTCAGCTTCCATCTTGTGGATGATCTCCTTCAGTCACTCCTTCTCAGGGCACGTCACAACATCTGCAAGTTAAAATATTGACACTCCTCTTTTGCCACACGGCTCTCGCCATGTGTCAACTCCACACAATGAGACATGCACAAGAATGTTGCACATTCTCTCTGAAAAATTCTCCAGGGTTTCTCTTGGAGCAGCTCCACTCCAAACCTGTAACCCTGTGTCAAAGAAACATTAGTCAGTGGTTAAATGTTAAGATTGTTCAACTCCCAGCTCCACCCGGAGCCTGTATCCTTGCCTGTAGACAAAACCCTGTAAGTTAAAACAAACTTCACATTTGCAAACAACTGTAGCTCATAAGAGTAATAAAGTATTCAGCATCACAGAGACAAGTATCATTGCAGGTTTATTCTAAATCATTAAACTCCTGCTTTTGTGCCATAATTTGCTCCAAATCATCGATCATCTCAACTTCATCCCACATTGTAATCAGTGACTTTCCTTAAGTTCGTCGCTCACTTGTTTCATCACTATGAGCTCAATAGTGGTCAGATAATGAGCCCCATTTTAACTATTCTATAACCCTGCACATCTGCTCAGTTGTCACTTGTCTGTCTGTGCTGAATCCTTTACAAGCACATTAGAGAAACATTAGCAGTAGCATCCTAGGTCAGGCCTGGGTCACCAGACTCCAGAGGTGCTGTAAAAGGTGATAAAGTTAACACTCTGCTGTAAAAGAAGTAACACTGGCTTCAACACAGGATGTCTCTCACACTGTATTCACATCTCCACTGTAATATTCACATTCCTCAACAACACAGTGTAATTTCATCACCAACATACAGCCTGTCAACACAGTTTCCTTCACACAAAAACTCAGTAATCCTGTGGTAGAAAAACATTAAGTTGTGTCCTGCTGTAAATCACATGATCAAATCACATGATTAACCCTCTGCTGTAGAAAAGTAATGTAAATGTTAGCGCTGCGCAGGTGTATACACACTTTCTCACAGTGACGTCTGCATTGTGAGTAATACAGGATCATGAATAACACACTGCTGGTAAATTCACAGACACACAGAAAAATTACAGCTAAAAGCTTAAATTTGCAGAGTTCACACAGTCATGTGACCCAAAGTTTCCTCCTCTGGTCTCCTCCTGCTCCTGCAACAAAAGACACACACAGAGATACATCCACCGCTTTGTCACATCTGGGTGGGGGTTAACCTTTGCATAGTGGTGTTAAGTCAGTCAACTCTTGTCAGCTTTCAGCAGTCCAGTCAGTTCCCCATTTTTTTCACTCATTTTTTATTCATTTATTCATTCAGTGCTGATAGTGGAATCTATCGTCGCATTTCGTTTCCACCCTCAGCAATATGACGCCATTTCAAAAAAAGAAAAAGAATTTAGACTGGATTACCGCTGAATCCTTTCAGACAGGGACTCGCTTCCTAATTGTCCCAATAAGTGGCTTTCTCCTGAGCCCATTTTAATTTTGGAGAAACTCACTTTGCAACCGTTCCCGACAACATGTTGTGTAGTTCTTCCTGTTCAAATGTTCAGATGTGCTTTAAATGACAGAGATTTAGCAACAAACTTTCAGTGCACTGTGAAAGTAACAAAATAAAAAGGAAAAAAGAAAGAAAGGCCTTGTTAAGTCATGACACGTGTTCTTCATCTCAGGAGGGGAAATCATACCAAACCTAACTGGCAGGTTCAACTTTGCAACAAAAGACAAATCATCAGCCAGATTAATCTCAAACATTCATCCAGTCACACACCTCACACCACACAACATAACCCTGTTGTCTCATCACATAACGAGTTTCTTCTCATGTAACCAAATGTGTGCCATGTTAAAACTTCTTCACACACCAGAAACTCAACAATCAGCTCACTCATTCAAGACCCTTCATCAGCGTCCTGTTTTCTCCTCTACGATGCAACCATCTGTCCTCCAAAATAATATTCGTCTGCTAGTCTATGTATCACTTTCATCTCACTAGTGACTTGAACAAGATGACAAACAGAATCTCATGCTTAGATTCTGTCTGGTCTTGAGTTTCATTGTATGTGTATGTAGGGTTAGTATGGTTAATACATTTTCTGTTTGTGTGTGTTTTTGTGTACCTTTCTCATTTTGTGGTCCAGACGTCTTCTCAATTTTCCCCTTAAAGCCGTCAGTTTCCTTTTTCCCACGATTGCTAACCCAATTTTTGATTCCCCACACTAAACAACAGCCTTCCTCTGTGTTCTCACCTGCTCCTTCCACTCTGTTCTCCTCTCCCACTTTGCAGTCCAATGGCAGTCAGTTCTCTTCAGCTTTGTCCTGGGTCATCCTCACTGTCTCATCTTGCCATTCCACTCCAAACGTGGCAAATGTCACTCAGACAGTCTCCTCAAAAGTCATCTTCACACACAGTGAAGTTGCAGCTTCCTGGAAACGCATCTCCATCCATCCATGATGATGGGTTTTCTTTCTCTCTGATGCCATTTGCACACACTGCTGCTGGACCTCTCTCAGGACTCTGCTGTTGTCTCTTGGCCTGCTGTCAACTGTTGATGTTCATGCCTGTGCTTCTGGAACTGCACTCTTTATCTTCAAGGAGAGGTTAGCTTCCTTGGAGCTTGTTTTTACAGGGTGAGGAACACATAGGAGTTAAGCTGTAAACACAATTCAGCCAAAACTCAGCCTGAGTGTTTCCTAATGATGTTAACCTATAATTTTCTTCCAACTGCTGCTCGTGGAAAATTGATCCAGGTCTGCTTTTCACCTGAAGTGACAAATTAAGACCCCATAAACAACTTCCCTTCACCTGCTGGTCTGGAAAATCCAACAGTTCATCTATATGTAAAAGGCACTTAGACTCAACTACGTTAATCCTACCATAAAACAATAAAACAAGGTACGACCTCTTCCCATGCTCCCAGGATGTAGGTGTGCATTCCTGGAATGCACACCAAGCCTTTGCAGTCTGCTAAAGATCACACATCCTATCACTACACAATTGATTATACACCTCTAAGCATATATGGTTAAATATTTCTAAGCATAAATGACAATCAACAATACAAAACCTAACACTCTTCATGTTATCATTGTTTTGTTTTTTTTCATCAACAACACAACTATTTTATTTCTTTTGTGTCCACTGGGGTAGACGGTGACCTGCAGAATCATCTCTGCCCCTGTTCGAGACCACTTCACACACACATACTTTCACACCTCTCTGTAACTCACACACACAGTGACGTCAGACACAATCACCTGCTTTTTGCCAAAACAAAAACATGATGCTGATGTTACAAAAGTCTCACACACATGAATCAGGATGCAGAAAAGCTGTTGCCCATCTGAGGTGTGAGGAAGAAACTGAACTCACGGACAGCTGCATGCTCGAGTTATCATAGCTCTGTTTCCCTCCCTCTGATGTGTTCAACCAGCTCCTGCTCTGAAAATGTGTAGCTTGCTCATCAGCTTAAAAGTGACTGCATACAAAACAACAATCAGACTCACACAGACCACGTCTGGCCCGCACACACAAAATAGGCACCAACAAGAGCTCTGACCTCCTTTTGGGGAAGAAACCAACACACAACACCCTCAGAGGCGGAGAAAAACTTTTTTAACCCTCCTTTCGGTGGAGAAACCTGCTTAACCCTCCTTAAAAAAAATTAAATACACTGGTGAAAAAACCAGACCTCCTTTAAAAACATAAAGATAAACTGGTAGACAAACCAGGTAGCTTGCGTCTACAAGCACAGCTTGCGCACTCACGTACCACACGGTCACGTAGCCGCTCTCTAAGGCTTCTGTACTCACTGTTCGTGTTGTTTCGTTCACGGGAAAAGTCTCTGGATCCCGTCAATCGCCATCCAACCCGAGGGGAGTTCAGACGCAAACTTGCCGGCCTGGTGACAAAGTTAAGCACCAGGTCTTTCATCAGGCATCGCAGACGTCTCGCTGCTAGCAGACTTCGGCGGCGTCATCTCCCTCAGTGAACGCAATGTGCTGGGTTCTGGCTCGGACCAAATAAATGTTGAGTCTGTGCTTCCACAGGCTCCGCTAGATTAGAAACGTATTCTCGTGAAGGACAAAACCAAGGCAGAACATCTTCAACCGATCTTTTACTCGCTAGCGAGGGAAGGCTGCTCGTGGAGCTTAACGCTCCTCACCTGTCTCCAGCCCAACTCCTTCAAACAGCAGCCCTCCTCGTAGCCTTTTATTGACAAACTGTTACAATACACAACACAAGCACCTCCCACCGTAAAACCCCCCTTGGTTACAAAGACAAGGCACTATGTGTGTGTGTATGTGAAAGCACCTGTATGCTTGTGTATGCATGTGCAAGAATGTGTGTGTGTGTGTGTGTGTGTGTTTGGGGGTGTGTGTGTGTGATCTCCTGCTCACCAACAGGGTCAAAAAAGCAGGAAGCTTACCACACAAACAGATCTTTCAGAGAGGATGTGCTTACAATAAAAGCTCCCCCAGCACCAGAGTAGCTGTGAGGTGGTCAGAGACAAAGGAACGTCTTTGATCACACAGTTTGAAACAATGTAGAGATGGTCAGCATAAAAATGACAACATTTAACAATTCACTTTAACAATGTGTGTCAAATATGAATAAGGACATACCAGAGAAAGCTGCGAGTTTCTTCTATTTGGAGTCAAGTTAGTGTTTTGTGTCTTTGTTTTAGGCCTAATGTCAGGCAGAGGTGTGTGTAACTGGACTGGTCTGTTATATGTGTGAAATGTGTGCTTCAGTGCTGATTCCTTTGTGTCGTCATGTGTTGAGAAGAGAGAACAGTGATAACGGAGGAGCAAAAGGAAGCCCTGAAATCTGCATCCAACAAGGAAGGACAAGTGTTGGCTCACCAGTGATCCCAGCAGAGGCCACTGGTTTGGCTCCAGTTGTTATAGATTCAATGATTTTGTTCCTACAGATACATGTTAGCATCTTTATTGTAGTAAAGTATTGTAATCTGAAGATAGAAACAAGGCAGAAAACAGCTCCATGATCTGATCTTAATGATGTTGTTTTTATTTCTGTCTTTCAGAACTGGATTGGAAACTATCAAAGGTCTAAAAACAGCCTCAACCCTCCCAAAGAGCAAACTTTACACACGTCATCTTTCAGCTACAATCTTTGTTGCAGGGATCTTCTGCCAAACAAGGCTGAGAGAAGATTTCTTACAGCTGTCATGTTGATGCTGTTTCCATCTTTGGGCAAACACACTCATATATTAGGGCTGATATCAGGGCTGCACAAGTTCTTTGTGTTTGTGATCATGAATAATAGAAGTGAGCCTGTTGAAGATCATGTTTGCTACATTATTATATGTCCTGTTATTGTTCTGTATTATATTCACCTTTCACCATCCTTTCCCAGCCCCCTGTTACACCATCCATACAAAGCCAACCTGACTGTGTCCCAATGTGTTTGATAGTTTGTGTTGGATAAAGAGATTTGACAGACTTGGTTCTCTCACGCTTCATTTTGCGTAACTATTTTTAAATCCCTGTAGAACTGGAACCACGTAAGCTAGCACAATCATTTTTTTGCACATGAAACCAGAGGAGTTGTACTTACATTTTATGCCATCAGCTTGTCCTAACTCATGGTTTCTTTCTACATATAGCTTTGCAAAAACAGCATAAAAAGCACTTGCAGCAACAAAAACACAATATTCCAGAAACACGCTTTGCTGATCTGATCAGCTGTTCGTAACACTTCCTACGTTGGAATAGACGTCAGCGTGAACTATCGCGTGTCCACCATTACCTGGCCAAAATCGAAGTGACGTCATTAGTTTTTTTACCTTCGCGGCCTTATAAGCCTGTACTGGTGTTTTTAAAAGTCATGTTTGACTTCATACTTTTCTGAATAGTTTCTGGGATGCTTAGAACTCAAATTGCACTGCTGAAAATAGTTGATTTTGATGCACATGCTGATTTTTTGCAAATTTGCATTATAATATTTATTTTCATTTTTCCAGCAGCATATAAAAATTGGTGTTTCTCAAAAATAAAACTATGAAGACACTCAAAATAAATCTCCTGTTGTTAGAAACTGTTTTGTGCAACTTTTTTGTATTTACAGTTTTGAGGAACAAACCTCTTAAATTTCTCTTACTAGAAATATATGTAAAAAACAAACAAAAACGATTTTCAATTTTTTGTAGTTTATTGCACTTTTTTTGCAATTTATGTAGTTATTATAACTTAATGCATACATACTATCAAAATTTGGGCTATAACGGTTATATTGATGTATAGCAACTGGAAATGCTCCCAGAAATGGCCCCACAGCATGTGAAAATATAAAGATAACTCTGGCGGACTTGGTTCTATGGTAGCTCTTAAAGGGTTAATATAGATTTTCAATGCAGGCTTTTGGTGAGCCGCTGGGTTCTGTGTAATAATCATCTCAGCATTTTACAATAGAATAGCTCTTTATTAGCTCTTCATTTATTGTTATTGCACATGAAACAAGAAAGCTGTATTTCTGATTTGATGTTAGTTTCATGTTCATCATGATCATTTTCTAAAGAGCTGATATTGAGACCATTTACTGCACTGGCTGCACATTCTGTCTACATTTCTCTGTATGTACTCTGTTTGTCTTTGGTTGTCTTTTCATATTTCTCCATATTTACACAGACAGTGAACAGCAGTAGATCTACTCTTCATCTGTTTTTAGGCCCAATGAAAGATATGAAGCATAAATGGTGTCATTATGAAGAAGGTTATTTAATGGCAAACGTTCAAACTGAAGTCAAATTGTTGTCGTGTTGAACAGATTCATATACTGATCGTCTCCAGAATGTTAGAAGAGCTTCAATGAATCATTAGAAACAACTTACAGCTGCACAGTTGTGTCAAACCAATCTTTGTGTCATTATGAGATTTTTGTATTTCTACATGTGACACACGTCTAAAACATGCACACAATTTGAACACAAAACAGGGACTCATGTGTTACCAGATGCTGAGAGCCATTTACTTGTAGTGCTGTGTCTATATATATGTACCATTAGATGTTATTGGAATGATTGTCAGCTTTGATAGTTTCATGTGTGTTTAGCTGGACGGCTGTTTGATCCTCGACATGTTTAAAGGTGTCCAGTCCTGAGACACTGGGGGTGGAAACAGCTGTGATGTCATTGGACTGTCACAAAGACAGAAGTGCATGAAGTGAGCAGTCAAGGAGCTGCTGATGTTTTGGATTCAACAGCATTTGAAAGGTTGACACGGACACATTTGCACATAGAAAGCTGAATTTGTCGTATGCCACAGTGAACTCACTGTTCAGGGTTTTTCAGGAAGCTTCTTAACTGCCTCTGCTGCCAAACAAGCAGCTGATGTCCTTGAGAAGAAGCTGAAGAAGTCTTCAACAACAAATACAGGAAGTGGACTTTCAAATACTAGATTCACTTTAGACTCACACAAGAAATGACTAAACTAGCTGTGTTTGATTGACTCCTTTGACTATATGAAAGTTCAGTGTGTGTCTGTACACAGACTGTTGTGTTGTACTATCATTCAGTTGTCTGCTGTGTGATGAATGTTTTCAAGTGTCTGCATCTCAGTGTAGATGAGGCTGGAGGTCATGGGAGGCCACCATAGCAGTCTCTTCAAAATCATGACATCATCATAAATGCTACTGGACTGTCTGATGGGCTGACGGTGAAAAAGCCGTCGGCCTCTGGAAGGAAACAGACAACATTTCAGAGGCTGCAGGCAGATTTCTTTGATTTGGGGCCTTTTTCAGCTTTATTGGACAGAGCAGTGAAGATAAGTGACAGCAAAGCAGAGGGAGAGAGAAAGGGGGCGTGGCCCGGGTCAGAATCAAACCAGGCCAGCTGCTCTCCACCTCGTGGCACATGGTCACCTGCTCATCCTAGTGAGCTCCACCAGCAGCCCTTTCACACACTTTACACTGTCAAACACTGTGTGTGGACCTCAGCTAACAATAGGCTACATTTAAGTCTGGACTACATGCTTTTATATTGAGGAGATTTTTCACTGTTTTTATTCCATCAGCAGCTCAACATCATGAGCAGCTTTGACATAAAGACATCAAACTCAAGCTGACTTTAAACTACTTTTAATACAGGGGCTCAAAAACAACAACATCTTTATTATATATCAGGACAGAAAGTCATTTCATCTCAAATGGAAACAGCTTTATTTGGAATAATCAGCACTATCAACTGGTTTGGGATCTCCACCAGTTAAAATCAGCATTTTTGTCTTTATTGGTTTGATAGTGATTGATTATTCAGTCCCAATCTGCTGTCATCTAAAGAACAAAATGATGTTTCTATGAGTCAAAAAGCTCCAGATGTTGTCGGCTTCACAAAGAAAACAAAGATTAGGAACTTAAACACAAAGTGTTTGGAGCCAAAATGTTACCAAGCTGCTCTTTTTGAAATGGCAGAGGTACAGTGGTGTCTAACAGCACACTGTGGAAGGCAAACATGTTATTGTTGGATGAAACTTCATGAATCCTTTGTAGATTTGAGCTTTTGGAGCCTTTCTTTTCTCTTCAGGTGTACAGATGCTGAGGAGGCAGGTGAAGCAGGTGGAGCTGTTGTAATGCTGGCAGAGGGTGTGTCTTAGTAACTCTGTGAGGTAGAACTGGATCCAACATTGTGGATGTGTTGATGTTGGAGCCATTAAGAGTCTCTGGCCACACTGTAGGATTTCCCTTTGATTCACTGTGGGGGCATTTTGGAGTCTGTCAGTGAAACTCTTCATGTTTGTGTTTGACTGTGTTTATAGAAACAGAGAAATGTGTCATGCTTTTGTTCGGCCTCCACAAATACACACATTTGTTCATTGGTTGGACTTTTTGTAAGGAGACACATTGAAAACCATGTTAATAAGATCTTGTTGTTTCCTGTGGATCCGACACAGAGAGTGGACTTCAGACAGAAACCGTGGAAGAGATTTTAGAGGCCGTGTGTGGCAACAGGAGGTTTCTGTATGTTTGCTGATCTTACATGTGGAAAACAGCACGTGATGTTTATGAAGTTCTACAATGATTGCAGCTGCCGTCATAGGTAACTCTCGCATTTAAGTTCATTTTATCAGGTGGTTAAGTTTGAAACAATAAGTAGTTGAAATATTAAGAAATAATACATAAGAAATAAATAGTAATCCATGTTTGTTGATTAGATTTATATGTTTAAATGTGTTATTTGTGCTAATTGTGCAATTATAGAGGAACCTTTTCTAAAGTTGTGTTGTGGCTAAGAGGGCATTTTTTGGCTGTCACACTCAGCAAGCTAATTAAGAGACGAGCCACGAGGTTTGCACGTCTGCAGAAAGATAAATAAAGAGTGCCTTTTTTGGACGTCCCCACCACGTAAAAATGAAAGTTTATTCCCTTTGAGTGAGGCCAATGAGGTAAATGTTTTGTTTATTATCGTTGTATGTAAATGCACGAGTGTTGCATGGTATTCAAGTGCAATAGCCGCAGTGTGAGGTGTAATGTGTACTTTATTGATCATTTTGTTGGAATGTTTCGTTGTATATAATGCTTAAGGACTTTTAGTAAGAATATTCATTTAAGTTTGTATTTCCTTTTAGTTCTGACGGCATTGTATCGGCTGTGGTTGGACATCATTACATGTTAAGACATGTGGAAGAATCCTCCTGTCTGAAATAAATGTCAGTTTAAACACAAAGAACAAGTTGAGCTTTATTAAGACTCGAGGGGAGTAACAATGATCATTGTTCTGACAGCATTTTGAGTGGGAACAGTTCAAAGTTATTTACTGATTGAAACAATCTGAATGTTTCTGTGCACGATGAAGAAGATCAGCAGCAGCAGCTCAGCTGATCAATGAATTGACATCTATCAGTCGTTTCATGAGATGAAGTCATCAGCAGACATTTGTTCTAACTGTGTGATGAATGTCAGAACGTCAGGGCTCTGCTTTAGTCACTACTTGATGATCATTGGCTCATTGTTGAATCCAGTGGCCCAGTCTGACCTCTGACCCTTTGCTGCAGGTCTTCTGTGTTATCTCCACTTTCATGTCTGATCTTCTGCTGTATCGTCCAAAATAAACATCTGAATCATTTCCAACACTTCAGCAGATCTTTAGTTTGGGCAGTACAGCACAAAATAACACATATTGTACTATACTGCCCACTTCCTGATCTTATTGGATCTGTGTGTGAGGTTGGTGAAGGAAACACATGTTTACTGAGTGAATCGCTGCCATTAGGAACTAGTTTTCATATCACAGCCTAGAAATCACACAGGACCATTTCTGCAAGTGAAAAGTCGTGATTGGAGGAAAATAATTGTATAGTTTGTGCGTCTGTTGTTTTTAAATAAAGAATTGTCCCAACTACATGTGCTGCTGACCTTTGACCTTTTCTTTAGGTGCACAGAGGCCAGAGGAGTCTGTGGAAACATCCAGAACTGAGGCAGTGCTACAGATGTCTTCAAATAAAGTGGTGTATTATCCATGGATGCGTTCCATTCCTGTTTAGATCTGCTCGCTGTCAATGGGCTTCATTCCATTTCAGACTGCCGGTGGTCGGCTGTGATCTAAACTCAACATGGCTCCTGTGTTAGAAGAGCCTCTGATTTTAAAATATGCACATTTAATAGTTTCTTTCCAGCACTATGGAGCTACCAGCCCAGTATATGTAGCCCACAGTAGATGGAGTTATCAAGCTGGACTGACAAACATCATGACCGGACAGTGTGCGCACCGCGGATGACGTCAGTGCGCACACTGTGTCTGAGGAGGATGTGCAGAAGTGCTTCAGGAAGGTGAACGCACGCAAAGCTACTGGTCCGGACGGGATTCCCGGCCGCGTCCTCGAGTCATGCGCGGCTCAGCTGGCTGGAGTGTTCACACACATCTTCAACCTTTCCCTCTCTCTGTCTGTAGTCCCAGCCTGCTTCAAAATGGCCACCATCGTCCCTGTACCCAAATCCTCCACCATCTCCTCATTGAACGACTGGCGACCTGTAGCCCTGACCCCCATCGTAAGCAAATGCTTCGAGAAGCTGGTCAGGGACTTCATCTGCTCTGCACTACCCGACTCACTGGACCCTCTACAGTTCGCATACCGCCACAACAGGTCCACTGATGATGCCATAGCCCTGACACTACACACTGCCCTGTCACACCTGGAGAAGAGAGACACGTATGTGAGAATGCTGTTTGTAGATTACAGCTCAGCATTCAATACCATCGTTCCCTCGAAGCTGGACAGGAAACTGCAGGATCTAGGACTGAGTAGCTCCCTCTGCAGCTGGATCCTTAGCTTCCTGTCTGACAGACGCCAAGTGGTCAGACTGGGCAGCATCACCTCATCCCCCATCACACTGAACACTGGTGCTCCACAGGGGTGTGTACTGAGCCCTCTCCTGTACTCACTCTACACCTACGACTGCACAGCCACTAACAACTCCAACATCATTGTGAAGTTTGCGGACGACACTACAGTGGTGGGTCTTATCACCAATGGTGATGAGACGGCTTACAGGGAGGAGGTCAGCGCCCTGACCCACTGGTGTCAAGACAACCATCTCACCCTCAACGTCGCAAAGACAAAGGAGTTGATAGTGGACTTCCGGAGGTGCAGAGAAGTACACACCCCCATCACCATCAACGGCGCTGCTGTGGAGAGAGTGAGCAGCTTCCGGTTCCTTGGTGTACATCTGGCTGAGGATCTTACGTGGTCAGTACACACAAACAAAACAGTGAAGAAGGCGCAGCAGCGCCTCTTCTTTCTCAGGAGACTGAAAAGATTCGGCATGAGCCCCCGCATCCTCAGGACCTTCTATCACTGTGCCATTGAGAGCATCCTCACTGGATGCATCACCACCTGGTATGGCAACAGCACCGCCTACAACTGCAAAGCTCTCCAGCGAGTAGTGCGGTGCTCTGAACGGATAATTGGAGGTGAGCTTCCCTCCCTCCAAGACATCTACAGGAAGCGGTGCCTGAGGAAAGCGGGGAGGATCATCAAGGACTCCAGTCACCCCAGCCATAAACTGTTCAGACTACTTCCATCAGGGAGGAGGTTCTGCAGCATCCGGTCCCGAACCAGCAGACTGAGAGACAGCTTCTTCCACCAGGCCATCAGACTGCTGAACACGTCATAGACACCTCACCTTCACTACTGGAACTTTAACATTATGCACTCCATACTGTACAGTAATGCCACTGTTTTGCACATGTCTCAACTCTGTATATTTTTATATATTTTATTTATTGTTTACTCTATTTAATTTGTAAAATATGTGTACACACACACACACACACACACACACACGTAGAAAAATATTTAGTATACACATCCAGAAATGCATATACTATTATATATTGTACATATATTTATTAGTTTCAGATGTAGCCATTCTTGTATTTTGCTTGTTTACATTATTGTATTTTGCACAACTCTGTTGCTTGTGAAGCTCGCACACAAGAATTTCACTCACATGTGCTGTACCAATGTACCTGCACATGTGATGTGACAATAAAAGTGATTTGATTTGATTTGATTTGATTTGATTTGAATCCCTACATGTGGACCTTTCACAGATGATCCAAGTGCAGATTCAACTCTGCATTACATTTGACTTCAGCTGTTACACACTTTCAATTTCTAGCTGTGTCACTTCCTGCTTTTTGGATCAGATAGTTTATCCATGTCCGCAAATGTTTGGCTGCATATTTTTATCATCTCTATTTTCCAGTCTTCATACAGCCGATATTTCATGTGAACTCCAATATGCCACCGGCCATCACGTTTTCAGGGTTCATTCAGTGTTGGAAATGTAGGACAAACAGCAGCACATGTTCTCTAAATGTTTGCAGTCATTTTTAAATGAAGCTGATACTACATGAGACATTTTCCACATTTATTGTCTTTGAACAGAGAATAATAAAGCCATCAAACATATACAACAGTGGTCCCCAAACTACGGCCCGCAGGACGGATACGGCTCGCCTCCACATTTGACCCGGCCCCCTGAACAATATTAGAGATGCATTATTATTTTTTCAGTTTGGCCACGTGATCGACACTAATGCACCCACAGAACACTGGGGTGTAGTGGGCCTGCCCGACTGAATCTCTGGAAATGTTTCCTCATGTTAATAAAGCTCATTTGATTTGAATTGTGAACCACACTAAAAAAATTTTTTTGCTACTACGACCTGACTTTGCCCAGAACGTGAACGTGACCCCCCCCTCCCAGAACGGAATAATGGCAAAAAGGTTAGGTAAGAGAAAAATTGATTCAGAATGCAGGGTATTTAACCTGCAATGGACACACGATTGTTTTTTTGTTCAATGCAAAGAAAAGGCTGTTTGTCTCATCTGTCAAGAGACGGTGGCGGTATTCAAAGAATACAATCTGCGCCGACATTATGAATGCCGTCACAAAGACAAGTATGATAGCTTGCAAGGCCAAATGTGAACAGACAAAATCTCAAAGCTAAAAAGTGGACTGTTAGCTCAGCAGACTGCATTTGTACGCCAAACGCAGCTGAACCAGTCATCAGTTCGGGCCAGCTTTCGTGTTGCTCAACTGATAGCAAGCTATGGTAAACCTTTCACTGAGGGAGAGTTTGTCAAGAAATGTTTGAATGTTGTTGTGGAGGAGGTGTGTCCCGATAAGAAAGATGTCTTTAATGCTGTGAGTCTATCAGCGAGCACAATCACCAGACACGTGGAAGAAATAAGGGGGTAATGTATATGCCCAGCTGCAGCAAAAGACGAAAGAATTTGACTTTTTTTCATTAGCACTGGATGAGAGCACGGACGTGCAGGACACAGCGCAGCTTCTTATTTTTATTCGTGGAGTTAGCGCAAACTCTTCCAAACAATGGAAGAGTTGGATCTGGACCGGGCAAAGCTTGCTAGCATCACGACTGACGGGGCTCCTTGTATGGTGGGCACATCTCGGGGCCTAATAGGACGCATGAACTGTGAGATGGAAGAACGGGGTCTCACCGCCCCTCTACAAGTCCACTGCATAATTCACCAGCAAGCGCTTTGCTGCAAAGTGTTGAAGTGGGATTCTGTCATGAAGGCTGTGGTATCATGCATAAACTTCATCAGAGCAAATGGACTTAAACACAGGCAGTTCCAACAATTCCTGTCTGAACTGGAATCTGCGTACGGAGATGTGCTGTACTACACAGAGGTCCGATGGTTGAGCCGCGGCAGAGTTTTGAGGCGTTTTTTGGAACAAGTGAAAAAGCACAACTTCACCCATCTCCCTGCTACCCAAAACCTTTCTGCAGAGAACCCAGCGGTCCTGTTCCCAGCTGAAAAGTGTGTGGAAGCACTGGAAATGCTGAAGGCGGAGTTCAGTGTGCGATTCCGTCAACTACATGTTCATGCAAAAGAAATCCGTCTTTTCCAAAACCCCTTTGTTGCCGACATCGATGAAGCCCGGCCTTTTTATTAGTTTGAGCTGGTAAAACTGAACTCTGATGTTCTGAAAGACGCATTCAAGCCCAACAGTCTCCTTGACTTCTATGCCGCCCTCCCAAATGACACGTACCCTAACATAAAAGAACACGCAATGAAGATGTCCACACTTTTTGGCAGCACGTATATCTGCGAGCAAACCTTTTCACGCATGAAACTCATGAAAACTCCGATGAGATCAAGATTGACAGATGAACATCTGCATCAGTGTTTGAGAGTGGCTGTGACTAGAATGGAACCGGACATTCAACTTCTCACCGGCCGGATGCAGGCCCACAGTTCACACTGATGAACATACAGTACATAGGTAAGCTCACTTTTGTGACTTGAATGAGTTATTCTGAGTATACACAAATATAATCATAATAAAATCTACTGGGATAAAATCCATCTCCACAACCATTGAAAAAAGCTTGTGAAAATGTTTTGTGCTGTGTAGGTGCTGTATCACTTAGTTCGGTTTCTCAGCCTGCTTGCTTTGTTTGGTGAGAGAGAGCAAACAGTGGTGTCTACTAGGCTACCCTACTGGAACCTACAAAACTGGATTATAAGGAAAGAACACAAGAACTTTGAGAGACTGCTCATATGAGTCATTTAAGAGATTCTTCTCTGACAACTGAAGCGTAAGATTGTGCACGGGACAACAGAAACTTTCTTTCTGTGAAGAACCCAGAGAGGGTTATTGGATTATTTATTGATGTCATAAATAGTGTTATTAAGTATTTCCTAAGTTAATTTTTTTCTGTTCAGAACCCAGAGAGGGTTATTTGATCTCAGAAAGGGTTATTAATATTTGGTTATGTGTGGCTTTCTGGAAAACAATAAATGTTTACATTTCGGCAAACCTGCGATCGTCACAATTTTTCTGTTACAAACTGACCCTGGCCCCCCATCAGAGAAGGAAAAAGTTATGTGGCCCTCACTGGAAAAAGTTTGGGGACCCCTGATATACAGGCTTGTGCAAATACAAACTTCTGTGGTGCATTTGATGACCTGCAAAGGAGAACAAGTCGGGGTTTTCAGCCCTAACACAACCTCTTTGTTCTCAATACTACTAAACCTTAAAAGGCTGATATGCAAGTTTGCATGAATCACCAACACAGTTGTATTTGTTTCTAGTGTAGTTATAAATAAGAAGATCAAATATCTGCTGACTGATTAGATCCAGTATCTATTACAGATGAACTGGATATCACAGCATGTTGTTAATCCGTCATATCAAACTAAACAGTGTTGCTGGTGTAAATATCCTCCAATAAAGTCAGATGGGCTGAGGGCTGCTGTTGCCGGGTAACGCATGATGTCACACTGGATCTTCTGATCTTTAGCATCGTAGCGCTCAGAGTCTGATGTTGGCTCATGTGTTGTCATACACCAACATGACGTTCTACTAGTCAAGGCCTCACCTTCACCCACTGATGCTGATCACACAGACCCACTAATAGAACTGCTTTACCAGGGTTTTATGCAGCGTCACCATCAATGTCACATTTAATCAGACCACATTTACATTACAAGCCCACTACAACCATTATCAACATGTTAAATTACACTATACAGCTTCAGTGATTTAAAAGGGACCGCTATTTTAACCTGATTCATTTCTTCACCTTAACAGTTAATTCCTCAAATGAAGCAAAATATTTGACCCTCAAAACAATGTACCAACAAATGATTTAATATTTATTTTCCAACTTTTACACGTGAAATCAAACAAGTGTATTTAACAATGAAAACCAGAGTGGAAGCTGCTCATATAGAGTCCAACCCAGGATAAAAGTAAGCTGAGTAGACCAGCATCATCAAAGTGTCGGCTCTCTGAACACGGTGCAAGATCGCCATCTGCAGGACAAAACTAGTTTTTCTCGTCCTCCTCGTCAACGTCAAGATGACGTCATCGTACAACAAAACATGCAGATCAGGTGACATGACTGTTTAAGAGGCGGAGTTAAACTGTGGCAGGTAAGCATGTGGAGGAGGAGCAACAACTGCAGCATGACGCTGGAACATCATCATTGCATTATACAGTTTCCTCTCTAACTGGATGATGCTGTGAACAAGAAGAGCTGTGGAACCATTGGCCATTTGCCATAGTGTAGCTGAGTCAAAACAGCCCAAGTGCTGAGAGGGAAAACATGATGATTTATGTAAAGTCATAACTGGCTGCAGCAGCTGAGCTTTGACCTGTGAGCTGCAGCTTAAGCTTCTTTTATGGTTCAGTGTTTAATGTTTAAACTGTTTATGGCTGCACACACGCCCACAGTCAGGTTGTATACATATTGAAATGTTATATACAGTGTGGCAGCTGACCTTTGACCTTTGACCTGCGAGCTTCAGACTCATTGCTGGTGTGAGGTGTTTAATACTATTGAAGCTTGCAGACACACCCACATCCTCTGATTTGTTCTCAGGGTTGTTCAGTGTGTTGGAGTTGGAGCAGAAACCTGCTGCAGGTTAATTATTGATCAAACAATATCACACAAGGTGCAGCAGCTGACCTTTGACCTTTGAGCTTCAGACTCTTTGCTGGTGTGAAGTGTTTAATGTGACTTCAGCCTGCAGACACAGAGGACTGATGAAGCAGAAGATTGTCTCTGTTTCTACACAGACCTGGTCCAGACAGCAGAGCTGCAGAGGGAAGACGTTCATGGGAAGAAGCTGAGTAAGTGCAACGTCCTCTTTGAATCCTGGATCAGGAAGTGAAGCCGGTGAATATTTGGTGTTTAAATAAGGTTTCTGTCTTCGACTCAGTCTGCTGTCACTTTGTTTCAGAGAGAAAAAGAGATTTCAGATTAACTGCATTATATGCTGAGTAACTAAATGCTGCTAGTCTGTGGTGTCACTCCCAGCAGCATCACGTCATTTCTTTACTCTGACCTTTAACATCAGTTAACTTAGCTAGCAGAGCAGCTAGCAGTTAGAGTATGAACTCTGTGTCAGCAGTCAGCTTGGTCCTGGTGGTCACCTGGTTTCATGTTTGCTGATGATCCAGATGTGTCCACATAATTATTTATTTCTGTAAATATAAAGACTTTACAGATAAACAACAGCAGCCCTCTGGCTGGACTCTAACCTGTGAGTTTCCTGTGACTGAAACCACAAGCTGACATTTTCCTTCTGAAGCAGCTGAATGGATGTTTGAGTTTACCTGCATACATGGTGCAAATAAACCCGCTTTGGATGGTTTGGAGGCGGAGCCTAAAGCAGGACTGGATTCTAATGTGATTGGTGACTTTGATGAGGTGGCTGTAACCTAGGTGGTCGAGCAGGTCACCTGCTAACCAGAAGGTTGGTGGTTTAATGCCAGTCTGCATGATGTCCTTGGGCAAGATACTAACCCCATGTTGCTCTCCGATGCAGACGCAGGTTCTGCAGCCTCTGCAGCCTCTGCAGCCTCTGCACTGCTGTGTCATCAGTCTGTTGGACAGTATTTGATAGATTTCAGGGAAAAATGAAGGAACATGACCAACTGGTCAGAAACACTTATACTTTATACATCATGCTTTTCTTATGCAACATCCACACGTGAATCAGGAAACTTTAACATTTAAAGGATCGTAGCTCTGTTGCTAAATTTTCTGACTCTTGTTTTAATGGTAATAGTCAAAGTGTGATCGGTGAATTGTGAGCAGCAGAAAGGATGAAAGCACTAATGCTGGCACAAGGGGCCACAAGCCAGTGTACTCCAAGTGCCAGCCTGGGTAAATGGGGAGTGTTGCATCAGTAAGGGCCTTCTGAACTAAAGCTTTACCAAATAAAATGCGTGGATCATAATGAATAAGACTGTCATGCTACTGATGGCTGAAAGAAAAGGAAGAGGAGGAAGGAGGCATGTTAGGAGTAGGGATGGGTATCGTTTAGGTTTTATCCGATACCGGTGCCCAACCGGTACTTTTGAAACGGTGCCTGTGCTTAATCGGTGCTCGAATCAGTGCTTAAAGAATGGAGAACACAAACTTTGTCCTAAAACCTCTCATGTTTAGTTGTTTTTTTTGTAAAAAGACAAAAGTGTTAGCTTTTTCTGCAGCTATAGGACATATATGGTTTCACTCTATCTGTCACGGTCCTGGGTCGGGTCGACCCAGCATTTTGAGTTTCTTATGTTTTGGTTTATTTTTGCATTATGGATTAGTTATTCTCTGGTGATACTGTTTTGATTACAATTATATTCTGATTCTTTAGTTATCTGATGATGATGTTGATGATGATTATTTCTGGTTTAGGTTTTGTTATCTTGCCCTTATGTTTGGTTTAGGTTGCCTGTGCTTAGTCTTCTCTGCCCGTATGTCCCTCTGTTTGTCCATGACGTCATTATGCCTGTTTACGAGTCTGTCTCTGTCTGGCGTGTGCTTCCTGTTTTATTTTGTAGGTCTGTGCCCTTTGTCAGTGCGCTCAGCTTTGTGCTCTCCCTGTCTCGTCAGTGTAATCAACGTCAGCCGTGTCTCCCAGCTGATTCCTCTTTGCTCCGTTCACCTCTTGTATTTAGTGTCTGTGTCTTCCCCTACTCGGTGTCGCATCGTTAACGTCTGTTCACCCTCGCTTCCTCTGTGTGCTCCGTTTGCCAGCCAGCCTTCCTGCCTACTTATTCCGTTCTTCCAGTTTAGTTAGTGTTTTTCTGTTCTGCTTCTTACCAGCAATAAAGCTGTGTGTTTTGAATTACTTCCGCCTCAGTGAGTCCTGCATTTTGGGTCCTCTCTTCCTGCCTGCCCACACTCGGACATGACAGAACGATGCGACCACAACCAGGACCCAGCGGACTCGTCCCGGGAGTGTGACCTCTCCCGCATCCAAGGTTTGATGAAGCGGATTTCCCACACCAAAGACACTAAGACTATGGTGGTTGGGATTAACGCTATCAAAGCCGTCCTGGAGGGAAATCCTCACCTGCGCCAGCTGAGAGGATTTATGGGCTATATGGACCAGCTGCACGAAGCCCAGGAGGTGCTACAAGCTCGGGAACTCGCGGCTTTTGCCCGCTCCCGGTTTGCTAACCCGAAGCCACCGCAGCAGCAGCCGTGGAGCACGGAGCTTCCCGCTACGCAGCAGCGACGGTCACGGGGGAGAGGCGTCTCCACTCCTCTGCCGCGGGATTCCTCCGCGTGCCGTTCCGAGCCAAATTCGCCGGCCTCCTTCTTGGCAGCGATGTGGTCAGAGGATGAGGAGCAAGTTGTCATCCCTCCGCCATCACAAGTTTCCTCCGCCACTTCCGTTCCCTCGTCTGGGAGGAAACGCCGCTCACGCCGCCGGCACCCCTTACCTCAGCTGGATTCGGGAACTTCTGAGCAGCCGGCTGGGGTGAGTGACAAGAACACTTTTTCTGTCTCATCTGAGGGGGGCTGTTCCCTCTCAGGGGATTTAAAGGACTTTGTTCATTCTCCTTTGGAGCTTAGAACCATACACGACAAACCGAAGGTTAACTCAGAGACTAAAAATTCCAGAGAAGCGCTTGTTGCTGCTAAACTAGCGTCTCCTGACCCTATTGGGCTAGTGCAACCTGCTCTTCCCCCCACTGGCAGCTCAGCCGAGCCGTCTTTGCCTCCTATTTCTACTAAGAGCCCAGACGAGCTCAGCCTGCCTGCTAAAGACTGTTTTTTACCTGCCCACTCAGAGCAGGGGAACCCAAGGAAAACTGTTTTCTCTGAGCCCATCCAGCGGGTTAAACTGTGCTCTGGAGGCTCAGGAGAACATAGGCCACCACCCTCTTTCCGTTTGCTACAAACACCTTTCAGCCAGAAGCTCAGTTAGCTGCCCGGCGGTCCCCGGTTCAGTCTCCTCCTGTTCTCCAGTCAATTCAGTCTCCTCCTGTTCTCCAGTCAATTCAGTCTCCTCCTGTTCTCCAGTCGGTTCAGTCGAGTTCAGCGCACTCTCTTGTATTGCCAGCACCTCAGCCACTAGCACTGCCTGCACCTCAGCCACCATCTCCACCCACTCGTTTTCAGGAGGAGGATAGCCCCACACAGACTTTTGTTGCTCCTCAAGACCTGGCTACATTTGTGACTTTTGCTCTCTCCAGGGCCTCCCCAGAGGTTAGATGTCAGCATTCAGTTAACTCTGGCCCCCTGGATGTAAAGAAGCCAGTGCTACCTGTTTTTTCCCTGCCAGAGGTCCCCGGGCCTGCTGGTTCTGTTCCGTGTTTTCCAGAGGTCCCCGGACCTGCTGGTTCTGTTCCGTGTTTTCCAGAGGTCCCCGGGCCTGCTGGTTCAGTCCTGTGTGTGCCAGGGGCCCCGGTGCCCGCTGGTTCTGAGACTGTTTTTGCTGGGGGGCCCGAGGAGCCCGTCCAGCTTTCTGCCTCGTCAGCTGGGGGGCCCGAGGAGCCCGTCCAGCCTTCTGCCTCGTCAGCTGGGGGGCCCGAGGAGCCCGTCCAGCCGCCAGCTGCAGCCTCGCCCACGCCGCCGCCAGCTGCAGCCTCGCCCACGCCGCCGCCAGCTGCAGCCTCGCCCACGCCGCCGCCAGCTGCAGCCTCGCCCACGCCGCCGGCTGCTGCAGCCTCGCCCACGCCGCCGGCTGCTGCAGCTTCATCGTCCTCGCCTGCTGCGGCCTCAGAGTCTTCGGCCTCGCCTGGTCCAGCCCCCGTGTCTTCGGCCTCGCCTGGTCCGGTTTCAGCGTCTGCTTCAGCATCCTCATCGCCTGGTCCAGCGTCTGCTTTGGCTTCATCCGCCTCGTCTGGTCCAGCCACTGCTTCATCCTCGTCTGGTCCAGCCTCCACGGCTTCATCCTCGTCTGGTCCAGCCTCCACGGCTTCATCCTCGTCTGGTCCAGCCTCCGTGTCTTCATCAGCATCGCCTGGTCCGGCTCCAGCCTCCTCATCAGCTGCTTCGCCTGGTCCAGCTTCAGCCTCCTCACCAGCTGCTGCCTCGCCTGGTCCGGCCTCTGCTTCTGCTTCAGCCTCGCCTGGTCCAGCCTCCGCATCCTCATCATCCTCATCAGCGTCGCCTGGTCCAGCTTCAGCTTCAGCATCAGCATCGTCTGGTCCAACTTCAGCGTCCTCATCAGCTTCGTCTGGTCCAGCCTCCGCTTCCGCCTCGTCTGGTCCAGCCTCCGCCTCGCCTGGGGCTGCAGGGGCCACGAAGCCTTCAGGTCCCCTACTACCGCCTCCACATCGTCGGTCATCTGCCAGACCGCTTGTTGGGCATCTCCGCCACCGTGGACGCCCTCCTGAACACCCTCCTGAACGCCGCCACTGCCTTCCGCGTGGCCGGCCCCCGGATCTGCTCTGTCGCCGCCACTGCCTTCCGCGTGGCCAGCCCCCGGATCTGCTCTGTCGCCGCCACTGCCTTCCGCGTGGCCGGCCCCCAGAACTGTTTGCCCGTCGCCGCAGTTGCCGTCCACACGGTCGGCCCCCAGAACTGAACTGTTTTGGCCTCCTGCGCTGTCGGCCTCTGGGTCGGCCCCCTGAACTTGACCTTCTGGGTCTTTCTGGGCTCTGTCCCTCCTTCCTGGTCCCCCGCCGCCCGCCCTGGTTGGGTTGTTTTCTGTTTTTGGCCGTTTTTTGTGCTTCTGTTGGGCGGTCTGGGGCCTGCCCTTGAGGGGGGGGGTACTGTCACCGTCCTGGGTCGGGTCGACCCAGCATTTTGAGTTTCTTATGTTTTGGTTTATTTTTGCATTATGGATTAGTTATTCTCTGGTGATACTGTTTTGATTACAATTATATTCTGATTCTTTAGTTATCTGATGATGATGTTGATGATGATTATTTCTGGTTTAGGTTTTGTTATCTTGCCCTTATGTTTGGTTTAGGTTGCCTGTGCTTAGTCTTCTCTGCCCGTATGTCCCTCTGTTTGTCCATGACGTCATTATGCCTGTTTACGAGTCTGTCTCTGTCTGGCGTGTGCTTCCTGTTTTATTTTGTAGGTCTGTGCCCTTTGTCAGTGCGTTCAGCTTTGTGCTCTCCCTGTCTCGTCAGTGTAATCAACGTCAGCCGTGTCTCCCAGCTGTTTCCTCTTTGCTCCGTTCACCTCTTGTATTTAGTGTCTGTGTCTTCCCCTACTCGGTGTCGCATCGTTAACGTCTGTTCACCCTCGCTTCCTCTGTGTGCTCCGTTTGCCAGCCAGCCTTCCTGCCTACTTATTCCGTTCTTCCAGTTTAGTTAGTGTTTTTCTGTTCTGCTTCTTACCAGCAATAAAGCTGTGTGTTTTGAATTACTTCCGCCTCAGTGAGTCCTGCATTTTGGGTCCTCTCTTCCTGCCTGCCCACACTCGGACATGACACTATCAAACAAGAAGACAGACACATATAACTACGACGGTGTTTGCTTCTTCACCTTACATTAATGTAATAACATGGTTAGCCTACTCAACGTAAATTACACACGAACAACATTAAGCTACTCACCCAGAGAAGAACGGCTGCTGCTGCCATCATCATCCGTCAACATTTCTGCTACACTGGCAGGGCTAGGGGCCAGGACTCTCCTCTACGGGTTCTTGGGGGATGTTGCTAACTCCGGGTCCGATAACAGGCACCACACCAGCAGTAGATGTGCTCGGTGTGAGGTCTCGCAGCAAGCTATCAGATACGGTGCATTTCTCGGCTTTTAAAAAAACGCTATGTGTCGCCGGGTGTTTCATGGTAAATGGACTGATTCTTATATAGCGCTTTTCTACTGTCCCGGAGTACTCAAAGCGTTCTATAAAACATGTCACATTCACCCAATCACACTCATTCTCACAAGCACTTTATCTACACTCAGTGCTTTCTAAGTACATTCACACACATTCACACTCCGATGGATGCATCGGAGAACAAGTTGGGGTTAGTTTGCCCAAGGATATGTGACACACAGACTGGAGGAGCCTGTGATTGAACCATCAACCTTCTGATCAGTTGGTGACCAGCTCTACCCCCTGAGCTACAGCCTCCCTGTTTCATCAGTTACCTCCTTTGCACAGTATCACAGTATCACCTTAAAGCACTTGTTGCAGGCTGCTGAGTTTGCATCTTTTGCTGTGAAGTACAGCCAGACTTTGACCGCTTCGCCTTGGGCATTTTTAATCTGTAGCTCTGCTCTAAAAGAACATACGTACCTGGGCCCGCCTACTATCCTTGGAAAGGTAAAATGATTGGCTAGAATCCAAAGTGTATGACATCTCAGGGAAAAAAGCACTGAAAAAAGCACCGAAATGTGCACTGCTTTTCAGTCTGGTTACTTACGTTTATGTCAGAACCGGTGCCATAATGGCATCGGATACCGGTACCCATCCCCAGTTAGGAGGCAATGGTAGAGAAGGAAAGACAGGAGAGTGGAGGTGATGTATCTAAATGCATCTGAACAAAGCAGAAGTGCACACCAAACTCAATGGATAGTCAAATGTAGAATCACAGAACAGAACTGCAGGCTGAGTTTGGATGTTTGTCTTTCACACCTCTCTGTGGCTCACATACACAGTGACGTCAGACACAGTCACACTCACTGTTTCATCTGCTTTGTGCACAAATTCATTACTTTCTTCCTTCAATGATCTACATACTACGTGCTGCCCAGTAAATACTTTGCAATATATTTCATCCGCTTTCAAGGCAGAATTACCCAGTTTATTCCCCATTACAAGACAACAATCAGCCACACTCGCACAGACCACGTCTGGCCCGCACTCACTCACACACGCGTTCACACACAAAATAGGCACCAATGAGAGCTTTATCCTCCTTACATATTGGTGGAGAAACCAAACACTCAACGCCCTCAGCAGAGGAGGAAAAACCTCCTTTCGGTGGAGAAACCATCCTTAACCCTCCTTGAAACTGGCGGGGAAACCAGACCTCCTTATGTATGTGTGTGTGTATGCATGTGCTTGAATGCGTGTGTGTCTTTGTGTGTGTGTGTGTTTGGGGGTGCGTTTGTGTGACCTCCTGCTCACCAAAAGGGTCATAAAAGTAGGAAGCTTATTAACCAAGAAAACAGAACCTTCAGATAGGATGTCCCTATAATAAAACACTACAGCCTCCCCCACCAACAGACTGGTTGGAGAGGTGGTCAGAGACAAAGGAATGTCTTTGATCCTGCTGCTTGAACTAAGACTTACACATTTAAGTAACACAATGACAACATTTAACAATTTGACTCCAACAGCTGCCAGCTGGAATTTAAATGTAATTTAAATGAAGGATTCAAGGTTATTGGGTTTTTGAACGTAGAGATCACATGAACGTATATGAATTGAATGATATGTCTCTTCTATGTTTCTATTATCATATTTTGATGTTGATTGTGATTGGTTTTATTTGTTTCTTCAGTGGTTGTAGTGTTTTAATATTTGGTAATGTTACGAGTTCAAAAATTGGGGATGGATACAAGAGGAAAAACCACAATAAGAACACTGGTCCGGCCGGGTTGAGTCAAACGATGATTTTAATGATCACACGCGTGGGAGATGGACACCGTACGCAGACAGCATCAGCTCCTTTGTCTTACTGACGTTAGAAGGAGGTTGTTCCTCTGGCACCAGTCCTCCAGATTCTTAATCTCCTTCAGGTAGGCCGTCTCGTTGTTATCAGAGATCAGGCCCACCACGACGGTGTCGTCAGCAAACTTGATGATGGTGGTGGAGCTGGTAGTGGCCACACAGTCATATGTGTACAAAGAGTACAGCAGGGGGCTCAGAACACACCCCTGGGGGGCTCCAGTGCTGAGAGTGGTGGAGGCTGAGACATGTCCGCCCATCCTTACTGCCTGTGGTCTGCCAGTTAGGAAGTTGGAGATCCACTGACACATAGATGAGCTGAGCCCCAGATGCTCCAGCTTGGTGGTGAGTGTGGAGGGAATTATGGTGTTAAATGCAGAGCTGTAGTCTATGAAGAGCATTTTAACATAATTCCCCCTTCTAGTGTCCAAGTGAGTGAGTGATGTGTGGAGGAGATGAGAGATGGCATCGTCTGTGGAACGATTTGGACGGTAAGCAAACTGTAGTGGGTCCAGTGTGTCTGGTAGTGAAGAAATGATGAAGTCTCTGACCAGGCGTTCAAAACACTTCATCACTACTGAGGTGAGGGCTACAGGGCGATAGTCATTGAGAGAAGCAGGGTGGGGTTTCTTCGGGACAGGAACAATGATGGACTCTTTGAAGCATGTGGGGATCACCGACTGAGATAGAGAGATGTTGAATATCTCAGTGAACACAGGAGCTAGCTGGTATGTGCAGTCTCCTAGGATACGACCTGGGATGCCGTCTGGGCCTGCTGCTTTCCTGGTGTTCACTCTCTTGAAGGCTCTCCTTACTTCATGCTCGGAGATGACGAGAACGTTTCCGGTGCTGGCAGTATCTTCCTGTCTGCAGCCGTTAGCGCTGCTAACACTAGCATCGTTGGAGTCCTTAGCTGCAGCCTCAAAGCGAGCATAGAAAGTGTTCAGCTCGTCTGCCAGAGTCACGGCCGCGTTCGTCATACCGGTTGTTGGTGCTTTATAGTCCGTTATTGTCCTTAGTCCCCGCCACAGGCTCCTAGAGTCACTCTGTTGGAGTTGTGACTCTAGTTTCCTCCCGTAGCACTGCTTCGCCTCTTTCACCGCCCTCCGCACGTTATATGATGCGGCTTTGTACGGGTCCATGTCCCCCGTCATGAGTCCCGTGTTGTAGGCAGCGGTGCGGGATCTCAGAGCGTCGCGGATGGTTTTATCCACCCACGGCTTCTGGTTGGGAAACGTTGTGATAGTCTTTGTCTCCACGGTATCATCCGCTAGTTTCCCGATGAATCCCACAACCGCTTCCGTAAACACGTTGACATCATCATCGGAGCTGTTTCTGAACATGCCCCAGTCTGCGTCATCGAGTGCGTCCTGTAACGCGGCCACCGATTGATCCGTCCAGCGCGCGACCTTCCTCTGAACCGGAACTTCCTGTTTCAGCCTTTGTTTGTATTTTGGGATGAGGAAGATGGCGGCATGATCAGATTTGCCAAAAGGAGGGCGGGATTGTGCCTTGTAGCCGTCCTTGACCGTAGTGTAGCAGTGGTCCAGTGTCCTTTCACCTCTGGTGGGGCAGGTGATGTGTTGATAAAAGTTCGGCGCTGCGCGTTTGAGGTTGACGCTATTAAAGTCCCCCGTCACAATAAGCGCAGCGTCCCGGTGTTGTGTCTGGTGCTGTGTGAGTGCCTCATGCAGCTCGCATAAGGCGGTGACCGTGTCCGCTTGTGGTGGAATATAAACGGCACTTATAATGACCGATGTAAATTCCCGAGGTAGATAAAAAGGACGACACATGATGGACAGTAGTTCCAGATTTGGTGTGCAGGAGCGTGTGAGAGGAACAACGTTCGCACTGTTGCACCAGTTGTTGTTCACCATTAAACACACGCCGCCTCCCCTTGACTTCCCCGAGTCCCGTGTCCTGTCCATGCGGTGAACCAAGAAGAACTCGGCCGGCTGGATGGCGTGGTCCGGCACCGCTGGGTTCAGCCATGTCTCGGTGAAGCAGAGGAGATTGCAGTCCCGAATGTCTCTCTGGAACTTTACCCCTGGCCCTGAGGTCGTCAAGCTTGTTCTCCAGTGACTGGACGTTGGCGAGCAGGATGCTAGGCAGAGGTGTGCGGTGTGCACGAGCTCTCAGCCTGTTCCTGACGCCGGCTCGCTTCCCTCTAGGCCGCCGCCGCTTCCCTTTGTTCTCCCTCAAGATCTCACTCGGCCAGCTCGGATCCGGTGTTAAAAACTTCGAATTGTGAGTACATTGTAAACCAATAGAAAGAAGAGTGTCACTGTCATACCTAATGTACCCAATGGTGATGATTTTGCCGAGTTAGAAACGCTGAAAACTAACTTAAAAAACAAAGACAAAGAAAAAGTGGTCGGAGCAGTCGTGACGGCAGCCGACCTCACCAGCGCCATCTTCTAATTGTTTTCAACTCAAAACGTGATCGTTTATTTTCTAGTTTTTTGGGGGTTTTTTGTGGTTTTTTGACTCTCACTTCCTGAACTTCGTGGAGTGGAGCTTGTTGTTGGTGTGTGAAGAAAATGTAAGTTTGCTTTGTTTCCTCCTTCAACAGTTTGTCTTTAAGAACTTTACTGTTTGTTCAGCTCGTGTTTGATTTCTTCACACAACAAACTGTGTGTGTTTGTATTTCCGGTCTCTCCATTAAAGTCAGTGTGTAATGTTTCCTGGCTAACATCAGCTGTGTGCAGCTTAGTTCAGCACAAATCTGCCGCTCCATAGTTCACGGTAACGGACTCACAGCTGGACCAACGAGGCCGAGTGTGTCCGCCACTCTGAGCTACGTTCGTGTTTGTGTACTTGTAGTTTGTACTTTGTGAGTTCAGTCAGAGCCCACAGAGGACGCAGCGTACGTGATGACGTCACAGCCCTTTACCTCCTTTACTGTCACTGTGATTAATATTTCCTGCTTAGTCCTGGTGGTTACCTGGTTTCATGTTTCCTGCCAGAGCAAATATACGTTTTCAAAATATGTTTTAAAGCAGATATTTGAAGTTTACACATCCATATCTTCCCCTAAAAACTTTATTTAGTAATACAGAAACAGAATTATTTAAAAACTTTACTCTAGTAGTTTACATCTAGTGGACTGATAGCAGAGCAGCTGATGGCAGCTTACTCTGCCTCACACTGCTGTCTGACTGCATCCAGCTGACACTGAGATGAAGCAGGAAAGAACCAGCTGATATTTGGACAGCACACATGATGAAAGGAGGATTTCAGCTGATGTGCACATGAATGATTTGTGTTTCCTCTGCAGGTAGAAAGTGTGTGTGAGCTGATGTGAATTCTTTGGGTGAATTCTGAGCTTTTTGTGGATACGTGTCCATATTTGCATTAAAGACCTGAGAGCTGGAGGGTTAAATGGCAGTTCACCCCCTTTGTACTGGGGGCGCTGGGGCTCAAGAGGTAAAAGGAGACATTATGACTCAATAAAAGCTCTGAGAACAAAACCTGAACTCAAACTGCTCAACTCAAATACTCAAACTA
>NW_024386799.1:148261-161509 GCF_900408965.1 Simochromis diagramma
ACGACAGACATCAGATCTCAAAATGGTGGAGCATTGATCAAACTCTTATAGCCTCTAGTGGCCCCCAGTAATCATAAAAGCCTAAACATTCACATGCTTTCTCTCACACAGCCGCCTAAGCTACACCTTGGCTCCCTGATCTGCTCCTGCTGAGATGGGGCAGAAAACTCCAGCTGTTCTCTTCTAATCAGACGATAAGGCGATGATTTTCGCGAACAGTATTTTAATACTCAGCCGTATAATGCATCATGAAACAATATCATCCATTCACAATAAATCGCAGTCTGTAATGCAAATCAGTTTAACAAATGCAGATAACACCTTCTTCTCAGGAGAGTAATGCAAACTAAGACTACATAATAATTCACAATCTTTAATTAGGGGTCTAACATGGCATAAAATAATATTATAATCCAACATAATTTTTTCCATTTTGTAATTGTGTATGAAGTTTAATTTGAATGAAAGTTATACTCAAATGCTTCAGGGTCTTCAGTCAGTGTGTGATCAGTTTTATACATGGCAATGGTCTTACATATGCCGGTGTTGGATATGGCTGATAACGTATGTTAAAATCTGAAACAGCCTTTAAAAACTCTGTCCAGCCAATAGGTCTGACGGTGTGTGTGTGGTTGTGACGGCTTTAATCAGGTCGTAAATGTGTGAACCCGGGATGGTGTGTTTATCAACAACAATTTCGCCTTTGTCATTGTAAGAAATCAAGTCTGGCCAACGAGAGAATGAGTTCTGCATTCCTCCTTCTCCTTTTAGGTATGTGTGTCAAAACATTCTCTGCAATAAAATCCTTCACCCCAGCATCACCATACACAGGTTGGGTGTCCGCAGGCTGGGTTTGCACATCCATGTTAAATTGTTCCGGTAGGGATGAAGACAATATATTCTTTTCACGGGCACCTTGTCTCACAAGTGTGAGGTATCTTTGGAGAATATCACCATATTTTTTTAGCTTTCTCATACACATCTATGTCTGATTCTTGTAACACTTGAAGCATCTCCTTGTCCAAGTCTTTCTGAGCCTGTTGTCTGATGTTGCCTGTGTACTGCTGCGGTTGTTTCAATAAGTCCAACTGATGTTGGGGCACCAAAAACATCTTTTGCACATGTTCCATTTTCACCTGTTTGCTATCAGACTGGTTATGAAAGGGATTGCAGCCCCTAATAAGGGTAGTAAAAACCCGCCAGATTGGTTGATTGTCTTTATCTTTTTCAAAGTTTTGATCTTTTCTTCGGCAATCAGTCTGATTAGAGATTTTTTTTTTTTAGCTGTTTGTACTTCTGATTTGTCAGCAGAATGTTACCTTGCAATACGTTAAAGGCTATCTCACACAATGCATTGATGAAGTTTGCATTGGTAATAATAACTCTGCGTAGAGCCGGGGGAGACTTGAAATATAAACTCCAACAGAGACAGATTCCTCCGCATGCGTGATGACATCCTTTCACCTCTTCACTGTTTTTTGTTTTGGGATATAAACAACCGGACGGTCTGACAGTAAATTTCTTCGGGGTCTTAATAGTCCGGGGTCTCTGGCTTTTATTAGTCTATTAAAAACATACCCGTGTGTTGTGGATGTGGCATCATTAAACGCTTCTATAATATATTTAGTATTACCAGGAAAGATTTGCCTACCTAAAAGCATGACTTGATATTTAATCTCTTGGATTTTAAACAATATTAGTGGTGTATTTCAAAAATAAAAATATGAAGACACTCAAAATAAATTTCCTGTGGTGGGAAACTATTTTGTGCAACTTTTTTTGTATTTATAGTTTTGAGGGATAAGCCTCTTAATTTCTCTAACTAGAATATATGTTTAAAAAAAACAAAAAAGAGTTTCAGTTTTTTGGTAGTTTATTGCACTTTTTGCACTTATGTAATTACTATGCAACTAAATGCATACATATTATTAAAACTTGGGCTGTAATGGTTGAATTGATGTATATCAACTTGAAATGCTCCCAAAAATGTCACTAAAACATGAAAAAATATAATATAAGCTCTGGCGGACTTGGTTCTATGGTCGGTCTTAAAGGGTTAACAAATTGTTCTTGTCTGCAGGAAGAAGGTTGTCATCAGGAAGAGATTCGGGTATACCGTTAACAAAGTTTATGTCTCTTATCTTAAGAAGCTGGTCATATAGTGGCTGCCAGCATGAGTATATATACACACACACAATGTTATCAGTGCTGTGTGATATAATTCTGGAAGAATTTTCAATGACGCTTTTAACAAAAAACGTCTTGCCACAGTTACTAGAACCGCTGGCCACTATGCTGAACGGGTGCTGTAACCTGGCGTCAAACCCCTGATCTAATTTAAAATCCATAAGGTAGGGTTGTATAGTCTGGAGCACACGGCGCTTATTGTAGACAACTTTAAGCTTCTTCACAATGGTTTCATTCTTCAAATGAAGCTTCTTTTTATCACGTCTGATATTATCAGAGATGGCGACTAGGTGTGCGTCTGATGGGCTACAAACTTGTGGACTAAACCTTTCAAGGATTCGTGGGTGACAACTTTTGAGTTTAGTGCGTTCAGTGTTACGCCTTCTGTCACGGTCTGGCTGGCAGACCGTGGGGATGTGAGAAATGAGGACCCAAAATGCAGGACTTGGCGCTGAAGGCAGTGCGTTTATTTACAGTGGTGACAATCCAAACAACAATAAATCCCCCGTGCGATCCCAACTCCCGTCCGCCTGTCTGGTCTCCTCCCTTTATCCCGTGCTCCGTGCTCTGTCTCCGTTCCCTGTGTACTGTCCGTGTGCTGCCTCCTGGTCGCCACAATTCCTCCTGAGGAAACACGCATACAAAAGGCAGCCGTGAGTACAAAACCTAACGGCAGACTTGCACTAACCTTGCACAATAAACTGACTGACGGGAAGTCACCTCAACATCCAGCGTCGAGGAGCTCTCAGCCACACTGTTTGAAGCTCCTCTGACGAGGCTTGATCGGGCCAGGTGTGTGTGGATTCCTGGGTGGGACCGGTCAGCTGGCAGGGCCACCCCCACCAGGCCTAAAATGCCTGCCACGACCGCACCCTCACACGCCATGCACACACCCATAACACCTGACACGTACACCAACACGGAAAACAGGACAGCAGACACAACCATAATAACAATAACCACCATTAATATGATAATAACTACAATAGTAGTCCAGACTGCTCACGGACCCCGAATCCCTGGAACTGGGTCCGTGACACCTTTACATTTGACCTGGGTCTTGCCCAGCGCAGTAAATACATTGGACATGTGATGAGATTCATGTTCTCTCTCATGTTTTACAGTTGAAAGATGGAAAAATCTGTTGAGGAGCAGTTGCTGAACAGGCTGGAAGATTTGGGAGAAGAGGAGCTGAAACTCTTCCACTGGTACCTGGAAAAAGGACCCGGAGGTGATTTCACAACCATCAAAAAGAGCCGATTGGAGAACGCAAGGAAGGATGGACGTCATGGAACAGTGGATCTTATGGTGCAGACATACACCACTCACCATGTAATGGAGGTGGCGGAGTTGATTTTAAAGAAGATGAATGAAGGTCAGTCAGAGAAAAAAGACATGAAACACTCAGTGCAGTATCAGGACAACACTGTCACAGTCTATGGATTGAAAGCTGAGGCTGCTTTAGTCTGAACTTTCAATTGTGTGTCTTTTCTCTTCTAAATTTGTTTGAGTACAAATATTATATAGACATCTTGATGCATGCTCAATCATGCAGGTAAGTAAATCTTCAAAAGTTGATTTGTTTTTTCATCTGAATGTAGCGTTTTCAGTTGGAGAAACATTTCGAACATCTGTCACCATGTTACATGCTGTGATTGCAGCCATTCCCCAACTCTGTGAATGGGACTCGTGGCCATTGATCAGTTATTGATCAGTGGTTGTTGATCAGTGGTCATGAGAATTTGCTTAATTACGATGAAGAAACTGACCTCCCAGCCCATTGTTCCTTCAGTGGGCTGGTTTCAGTCAATATCCAAATGTACTGTTTATAAGATTGAAACCTGCAGTCAGCTGAGACTGAAGAAGTCACTTGGGTGAGTGACGACACGTTTCTCCCAGAAAACACTACGTCCAGATGAACAGAATCAACTTTTGGAGATTATATTTAGAGTATTTTGAAGCCATGCAGGTCTTCATTGTTAAACAAACTGTTCCTTATTCATGGTGCCCTTTACTCCAACAGGGAAACCCTCAGCCCAGGCATCTTCATCCTGTTTATCACAAGGTAATAATTCCTTAGTTTGTCTCAGGAGCCATTGGTAAGGTAGAAACACACGAAGCCTGCATTGACCAATAGGAACTCAGGTTGTTTCCATGTGGTATCTCTGTATCCTCAGCTCTGCAGTGTAACTAAGCTCTGAGCCCCAGTTAATGAACAGTTGCCCTTAAGTATAACAGCAGTTACCTACCTACTATCTTTAATTATAATACACTTTGAAACAGCCATAGGTGACACAAAGTGCTGTACATTGATACTAAATAATAACAATACATGTGATATAAAAAAACAATAAAAAAGGTCAAATAACTAAAACAGACCAAGTCTCACTGGGTCAGAAAGAATAAAATGGGTTTTAAGATGTGTTTTTGAAGTGGACAGTGAAGGGGGCTCTCTAACATGTAACGGCAAGTTAGTCCATAACTTATGAACAATGATAGAGAAGGCTATCTGAGTGAGCTGGTCAGCTGACTGATGAGGTGTGTAGGCGTGAAGAAGGTAAGGCAGGGCAAGACTGTGAAAAATGTAAAACTAAACACATCAATTTTAAAATGAACTCTAAAATACACAGGCTGCCAGTGGAGCGAGGCTAAGACAGGGGTAACATGCTCTCTTTTATAGGTTCTTCATGCAGCGGTGTTTTGAACCAGCTGAGCATGCGAGAGTAATGACTGACTCCCACATAAAGTCAATCACAGTAGTCCAGATGGGATGAAATAAAAGTATGGATCACTGTTTCAGAGTGCTGCCTAGAAACCACATGTTATATTGTGTGTATGGTTGTGTGTGTGACAAATAAAAATGTTGAATTTGAAAGAAAACATTTCACTGCTGTCAGTTGCCTAAAATAAAAAACGCTATACTTTGAAAAACTAGACAACAATTATAATTTACTTTCCAGTTTAAAATCACTGTCCAAATTAAACCCAAGGTCAGTAATAATTAGGGGTGGGTTTTTATAATCGATTTATCGATTAAAATCGATTCTGGCTTGGATAACGTGAAATCGATTCATTAAAATCCTGAATCGATTTTTTAATATAAATTTATTTTGCCCGAAACGCCAGAATCTCAGGTGAAACCTCACAAAATTTCAACAACCACCAAACAGCTAAGACAGTAAATGAGAGCAGGAACACGGATTCTGCACAAAGACGTAAACACACAGCGCGGACCAGAATCAGTGAGATGCTGCCTCCGTGCTTTGTGTTCACGCCCTTTTTGTGCTGATTCTATAGCTGTTAGTTTGATCTCTCTCCAAACAATACTGACCGAACCAGCAGCAACATAAACATCATTATATCAGTAAGGAAGCTGACTAAATATTAACTGATAATTTATGGCAAAGGGGTGGGATTAAATAAGTGTTTACTTCTTCCCACTCCCTTTCAACATATAAATTAATCAGAACGTTTTTTTTGTATGTATTTTGTATAGTATTTTTTTCTCTCTTATTTTCATTTCTAAATGTACCTGTATATTGTTCACATGTTGAAATAAATTACCAATCAATCAATCAATCAATCAATCAATCATCATGAATTCCCTCTGACTTTTACTGTTTTGCTTCCACCACAATAAAATCACACTTCATGCACAGCTCTCTCTCTCTCTGTACTTCAAGAACAGTTTCCCCTCTAAAAATCTGTTTTCTGCATTATTCGCTTGCTTGTTATGCACAAGTCTACCGTTGTTTACATGCTGTCTGCTGCTTTTTTTTTTTCCTTTTACATACTTCCGAAAAGAAAACCTAATTTCTGCCATTCAATACTGAACAAATTTAAACTTTTTAAAATTATGCAAAACGCTCAGCCGTGTCTCTAATAAAACCGCTGTAACATCAGAGGTTCATATGTTGATTAATGGTTTTCTTTTGTTTTTGATGTACTGCAGAATATAAAATCCCAGTCCTGGAAAATCACCTTCATGTTTTTCTGTGTTTTATCTTCAGCTACTTTGACACAAAGGCATCTGTTGTGATGCTCACACCTTTGATAAAGTCTTGCGTGTGTCAGCTTCCTTTTTATAGATACAAAAATATGCAAATGTACTGTTTTCTGACTGTCAAAATTTCCCAGATTCAATTCGAATCGAATCGAATCGAAGTGAATCGAATTAAAGCGAGTCGTGGATCGAATCAATTCGGGACCTTGTGAATTGGTATCTTCCCAAAGCAACAAAAAAGGACTCATATGGGCCACTAGGCCCAAACATTATCACCTCTGTTTTGTTGCTGTGAGTGTTCTGGGAGAGTAGAGAAGCAGTATATATCAATCAGTCCATTTAAAATGTAAAGAAAGGGGGGAAAAAATAGCGATGGTCCTAAAATTAACCCCCTGGTAGGCCACATGTCCAACAAGCAGCAGAAAAATCAGAACTAAGAAGGTTCACAGAGAAAGTTCTCTCTGCCAGATAATACCTAAAGCATTTAAGTTCAGTGCCACTAATGCCCACTAGGACATTTAATCAAGATATTAGAATATTGTGGGCTACTATTTCAAAGGCAGCGGTCAATCCAATCAAAACCAAATCAATGTGGTTCTGGTTTTGCACTTCTACGTACTTGTTTTGATGGTTTATTGTTTTAGTTTCAGTTTTGAGTTTTAAATTAAATGTAATCTTCATTAAGCTTTAAGCGATCCCACTGTCTCATACTTCCTATATAAGCTAATTAATTTTAACTTCTGTCTACCTGCTACCGACTTTTTGTCTAGTTTGGTTTTTTATTTTTGACTGTTGATGATTACATTTACCTATTTATCATCCACTTTATCAACCCTTAGTGCATAAGTACTCCTGACTTGTATATACTGGTATAATTATAAATCTTAATTCTTCTTGTTGTTTTTATAGGTTTTTTTATCTAACAATATAAAGTTCCTTCAAGTGGCAGTTGTTGTAATTTGGGGATATAATTTGTAATTATAATTAATATAATTTATGTCAAACATGTTTTCTTTCTTTCTTTTGTTTTTGCTAATTAGTTGATTTATTCTTGCCTCAGAGGATGTTTTGCTAAAATAAAAAATAAACAGGGCTTTGATGTCTACAAACTGGTTAAATATACAGAAAAACATTACTTTAACACCCATTTACTTAGTTAAAATTTCTCATGAAGTAACTTAAACATTTGACATGATGTGATGGTGAATTATTAATAAATACAAAAAAGGCTTCAGTTACACATGATGCTGAAAAAAAAGACAGACACACAAAAAACAAAGCATGCAACAGCTTAATAAAACTGTGATGGATCTGTTATTATGTTTTTGTTTGTTTTTCTAGAGTCATATCAAAAGTGTGAGCCTAAACTCGGTTCAAAACAAATGAAAAAGTTCAACTATAATAATTCAAGCAAGGAGTCATTTGTGAAGATCACAGCAAACATCCTGAAGAGAATGAAGCTGAATAAGCAGGCTGATCATCTACTGAGCAGTAAGAAGATATCTATAAATATATCAGCTAATGGAAAAACTAAAATTTCATAATGTTGCAAGAACTTGACCTGATTCTTCACAAGCACTTAATTTGGGCAGGAAAGAAATGGTCATGTACCCTTGATAAGTACTTAAATTCAATATATATATTTTTCTTTATTTCTAAAGGAACTCCCAGTGGACGTTGTCAGCGTAACCTTAAATCCACCCTGAAGAAGAAGTTCCAGTGTGTGTTTGAGGGCATCGCTAAAGCAGGAAACCCAACCCTCCTGAATCAGATCTACACAGAGCTCTACATCACAGAGGGAGGGACTGCAGAGGTCAATGATGAACATGAGGTCAGACAGATTGAAACAGCATCCAGGAAACCAGACAGACCAGAAACAACAATCAGACAAGAAGACATCTTTAAAGCCTCACCTGGAAGAGACGAACCAATCAGAACAGTGCTGACAAAGGGAGTGGCTGGCATTGGGAAAACAGTCTTAACACAGAAATACAGCCTGGACTGGGCTGAAGACAAAGCCAACCAGGACATCCAGTTCATATTTCCATTCACTTTCAGAGAGCTGAATGTGCTGAAAGAGGAAAAGTTCAGCTTGGTGGGACTTGTTCATCACTTCTTTACTGAAACCAAAGAAGCAGGAATCTGCAGCTTTGAAGACTTCCAGGTTGTGTTCATCTTTGATGGTCTGGATGAGTGTCGACTTCCTCTGGACTTCCACAAAACTACAATCCTAACTGACCCTAGAAAGTCCACCTCAGTGGATGTGCTGCTGATAAACCTCATCAGGGGGAAACTGCTTCCCTCTGCTCGCCTCTGGATAACCACACGACCTGCAGCAGCCAATCAGATCCCTCCTGACTGTGTTGGCATGGTGACAGAGGTCAGAGGGTTCACTGACCCACAGAAGGAGGAGTACTTCAGGAAGAGATTCAGAGATGAGGAGCAGGCCAGCAGGATCATCTCCCACATCAAGAAAGCTCGAAGCCTCCACATCATGTGTCACATCCCAGTCTTCTGCTGGATCACTGCTACAGTTCTGGAGGATGTGCTGGAAACCAGAGAGGGAGGACAGCTGCCCAACACCCTGACTGAGATGTACATCCACTTCCTGGTGGTTCAGGCCAAAGTGAAGAAGGTCAAGTATGATGGAGGAGCTGAGACAGATCCTCACTGGAGTCCAGAGAGCAGGAAGATGATTGAGTCTCTGGGAAAACTGGCTTTTGATCAGCTGCAGAAAGGAAACCTGATCTTCTATGAATCAGACCTGACAGAGTGTGGCATCGATATCAGAGCAGCCTCAGTGTACTCAGGAGTGTTCACACAGATCTTTAAAGAGGAGAGAGGACTGTACCAGGACAAGGTGTTCTGCTTCATCCATCTGAGTGTTCAGGAGTTTCTGGCTGCTCTTCATGTCCATCTGACCTTCATCAACTCTGGACTCAATCTGATGGAAGAACAACAAACAACCTCCAAGAAATCGAAATTATTTAACAAACCATACCTACACTCTCTCCACCACAGTGCTGTGGATAAGGCCTTACAGAGTCCAAATGGACACCTGGACTTGTTCCTCCGCTTCCTCCTGGGTCTTTCCCTGCAGACCAATCAGACTCTCTTACGAGCCCTGATGACACAGACAGGAAGTAACTCACAGACCAATCAGAAAACAGTCCACTACATCAAGATGGAGCTCAGTGAGAATCTGTCTGCAGAGAAAAGCATCAATCTGATCCACTGTCTGAATGAACTGAATGATCGTTCTCTAGTGGAGGAGATCCAGCAATACAGGACTTCAGGAAGTCTCTCCACAGGTAAACTGTCTCCTGCTCAGTGCTCAGCTCTGACCTTCATCTTACTGTCATCAGAAGAAGATCTGGATGTGTTTGACCTGCAGAAATACTCTGCTTCAGAGGAGGCTCTTCTGAGGCTGCTGCCAGTGGTCAAAGCCTCCAACAAGGCTCTGTAAGTAAATCTGTCATCATGTTTATTTTTAAAATGTTGATTAAAAGTGGTCATAGATTTCTTCCATGACAGATCCGTGTCCTAAAACCATGAGCCAGCGTAGTTGTATAGTATAAAAGAAAAAAGGAGAACTTTTGACCACAATATTGTAACTTGAATGAACTTTTGATACAGCCTTTAAACATAAAATTATGAACAGAATCGGTGACAAAGGGCAGCCCTGGTGGAGCCCATCACCCACCGGACTTATTACTATCCAACGTATTGCCGGCTATGCCAACCAAGCTCTCTCAATGGTTGTAAAAGGATCAAATGGCCCGTAGCAATGGCCATAAAATGTTTCTCAGTTTTATTATTTTCAGTCACATCTGTTTTTGATTATTAACTGAATATTTTAAAATTCAGGCTTTTTATGTCATACAAAACATATTTTCTTATGTCTTGTATTGATTCTGAAGGAATAGTTTTCATAAGTATCGCAGATACCAGCCTGAATTTTACTTTGTATTGGATCAGAAAGGAAATCAGTGGCATCACACATCACTTACAGCAACTTCAGTACCTCTTCTTTTTAATAAACTGGGGGAGGTGCACCAAGATTCAGTATGAGATAAAGAATTATTTTTAACTGTAAGGTTGGAGAAATCTGTTGTTGGAAATTGGAAGAACGGGTCATCTTAAAAATCACTGCATTGTAGTTTTATTCAGGCCCCTTCAATCTGTGATCGCTGTTGCTTTGCATTGTAAATGCTACTATTACTAAAGTCACAAATATTAGTGTATGTGTGTGTTGTTGGGTAATAAACCAAAAGAACAGAATCTAGCAGCACCTCACTGATTTCTGCTTAAAAACAACAAAAAAGCAATAAAGCTCTGATTTGTTTTGTTGATCTTCTCTCCCTTCCCGCTTGATTTCAGACTGAGTGGTTGTAACCTGTCAGACAGAAGCTGTGAAGCTCTGTCCTCAGTCCTGAGCTCCCAGTCCTCCCGTCTGACAGAGCTGGACCTGGGTAACAACAACCTGCAGGATTCAGGAGTGAAGCTTCTGTCTGCTGGGATAAAGAGTCAATACTGCAAACTGGAAATGCTGAGGTCAGATCAAGCGATATCGATATTTTTTTCATCAATTAACATCATTTAATCAATTTCATTTGGAAAAAATTAACATTGTGTGTATGTTTTGTTTTTTTTAATGAATCCATCCAAGTCACAGTAAACTGCCACATTTGTCTTTTGTAACATGAGGCAATAAGGATTCCAGCATGTCCTGAAACAGTGTTGAAATATTGTAAATGTAGTAGCTCCTCATGGCACCATGAATATACTTTAACACAAGTGTTTCATGTCTTCTTGTCATCCTTTCTTCAGACTGAGTGGCTGTAACCTGTCAGACAGAAGCTGTGAAGCTCTGTCCTCAGTCCTGAGCTCCCAGTCCTCCCATCTGACAGAGCTGGATCTGGGTAACAACAACCTGCAGGATTCAGGACTGAAGCTTCTGTTTTCTGCAGTGGAAAGTCCAAAGTGTACACTTGGGATTCTCAGGTCAGGATTCAGTCTTTTCTGCTGATGATTTAAAACCTGAGTCAGGCCGATTAATGGCTTACTCATTTACAACAGACATGATTTGTTAAATCACCTCATATATGTGTGCTTAAGTTCTGTGCTGCTCTGATTTATTGCCCGTGCTGTCTTTCAGTTCAGCTTTGTCGAGCCTCTGGTAGGATTTCTTTTACATGACCTGTGTACAAACAAAACAGGAAACACATTAAGCTGAAGTAAGATGCACAATTTGAAAAATGGGGCACAAAAAATGTTGCTGCTTTCTGGAAAGTGCGTCTAAGAAGACCCAATGGAGAAAGTGAAGAGAAAAATCAAAGATTAAGAAAAAGAAAATGGCAGAGGCAGTTTCTTTTGCACTGCCTGCAGATGGGGCGAGACTCTAGAAACAGGGATGATTGGAGAAAATGTAAAGAGGCCAGGAGATGAATACTCTGGTGTTCTGGGGATAGTGGGAATGAGAGGGAGAGATGCCAGTAAATGATTTCAAGGATAAATTTGAGAGAATCAGAGCTAAGAAACCAAAGCAAGTGGGAAACTACAAACATGTGGACAGACTCATAATTAGGCCAAAGACACATTAAAGGAATTATTACAGGTTTAGAAAACAGGGATGGATATGAAGGAGCTTAGCATGAATTTGCATTGAGGAAAGAATAGCAACGAGCATCAGAGGAAACAGTTAGGAAAACTAAGAGGATGTACTGGCAGGAATACTGCAGTACTTTAGGAAGAACTACACCAGTTCAGAATGTGTGGAGTACAGTAAAGAACATGAATGCAGACAGGAAACAACAGCAGCTGTTGTAAAGTAAATTCAAACTCCTTCATTAAATGCAGCTGGTTGAGTTGAAAACAATGGAGAATGATTGTGTTACGTTGTTTGTTCTCTATAGAAATGGAGCAGAAGGAGTGCATGCAGAGCTGGACGTGGGCTGTATATACATGCGTGTATCTGTGTTGTCTGTGAGCAGAGAAAACAAAGCGCTGGAAATGTCCAGTGTATCATAAGCCAGCCAGTCCTGTTACTGCAATTCACTTCTTCACCAGAAAGTGTCACCATCAGGCTTCAACAGCAGTTTCCAGTATTAATAGTGTTAATGAGCTCTGGGTAGTATGGATGGGAAAATGTAGAGATGCTGGGCAAACAATATGATCAAATCCACAGTGGGAATAATTGAAGTGATGGCGGCAGGTGTAGAGAACAAAAATGAATCATATTGAAATGTTAAATCAGGAAAATCCTGGAGAAGAGGATAGTTCTAATGTTCAGTTTGTAATGTTGAATTCAACACAGCTCTTAAATGCATAAAAATGACTTCACCTGACGTCAGACTGAACAATCGGATTAGCTACTGATATTGATTTAACCCTTTAAGACCTACCATAGAACCAAGTCCGCCAGAGCTTATATTATATTTTTACATGCTGTAGAGCCATTTTTGGGAGCATTTCAAGTTGCTATACATCAATACAACCATTACAGCCTAAATTTTAATAATATGTATGTATTAAGTGCATAGTAATTACATAAATTGCAAAGGAACAGTAGGAAACTAGAGGATGTCCTGGCAGAAATACTGCAGTACTTTTAGGAAGAACTACACCGTTCAGAATGTGTGGAGTACAGTAAAGAACATGCAGACAGGAAACAAGCAGCTGTTGTAAAGTAAATTCAAACTCCTTCTTAATTGCAGCTGGTTGAGTTGAAACATGGAGAATGATGTGTTACGTTGTTTATTCTCTATAGAAATGGAGCAGAAGGAGTGCATGCAGAGCTGGACGTGGGCTGTATAACATGCGTGTATCTGTGTTGTCTGTGAGCAGAGAAACAAGCGCTGGAAATGTCCAGGTTGCTAAACTGGGCAAGTTACTGTGACTGAGGGAAACGAGATCCTGGGGGGTTGAACGAAAAGTGCAGTTATTCTTAGCACGAAACTAGAAGGCTTCATCCGAAATAGGCTTCAAAGGCCAGTTTCCAGTATAATAGTGTTAAGTGATCCAGGTAGTATGGATGGGAAAAGTGAGATATGGGCAAA
>NW_024386799.1:161534-208408 GCF_900408965.1 Simochromis diagramma
CCCCAGGCCTCACAACTGCTGCTTCCTGTCCGTCAGGAAGTCAGTGATCCACCGGCAGATGGGATCAGGCACATTCATCTGGGAAAGCTTGCCTCGGAGATGGTCTGGAAGGATGGTGTTGAAGGCAGAGCTGAGTCCACAAACAGGATCCTGGCGTAGGTTCCTGGGGAGTCCAGATGCTGCAGGATGAAGTGTAGGGCCATGTTGATTGCGTCATCTACAGACCTGTTTGGCTCTGTATGCAAACTGCAAGGGGATCCAGGAGGGGGGCCGTGAGGGTCTTGCAGATAGGAGAGAACCAGGCGCTCAAATGACTTCATGACCACAGATGTCAGAGCCACGGGTCTGTAGATCATTTAGTCCAGTGATCCTAGGTTTCTTGGGGACAGGGATTATGGTAGAGGACTTGAAGCAGGCAGGCACATGACATGCCTGCAGTGAGGAGTTGAAAATGCCAGAAAACACTGGGGCCAGCTCGTTTGCACAGTGTCTGAGGGGTGGCAGGAGACACACCGTCTGGGCCGGGAGCTTTTCGAGCATTCAGATTCTTAAACTGCTTCCTCACATCTGCTTCATGAATATGAAGAGTTGTGGTGGGAGGAGGTGGTGTGAAATCCTCTTTTGTGTGGGGTGAGGAGGGGGGTGTTGTGGGTGAACAGTTAGAAGGTGGTGATGGCTCTATGGAGGGGGGGGGAGGTGGGGGAATTAGTGTCCAAAGTGTCTCTATTGTTGGGGCTGTTGGAGGTGTGAAGGCTGCCTGATGGCTCGTCAAAACGGCAGTAAAAGTCGTTAAGGGTGTTGGCCAAGAGAAAGTCATCAGTGGAGTGGGGGGGTTTTAGGCTTGTAGTTGGTGATATTCCTAAAACCTTTCCACACAGAGGCCGAGTCATTCTCTGAGATCTGCTGCTGCATCTTCTCAGAGTGCTGATGTTTAGCAATGTCCACTTCTTTAGTGAATCTGTACTTGGCCTCTCTGTAGCAGACCCTGTCTCCGCTTCTGAACGCATTTCTCTTTTCCAGCCACAGCTTTTTGAGTTTAGGAGTAAACCAGGGTTTGTCATTGTTATAACTCACCCTGGTGCGTGATGGCACAATGCTGTCCTCACAGAAGTGGATATAGGAGGTGACAGTGTCCGTAAACTCATCCAAGCTGTTAGAAGCAGCCTTCATTGTGTCCCAGTCTGTAGACTCCAAACATGTTCGAAGCTCCTCCACAGCCTCGTTGCTCCACAGTTTTTTGGTCCTCACGACAGGTATGGAGAGCTTCAGCCTCTGTCTGTACACGGGGATTAGGTGGATCATGACGTGGTCAAAAAGTCAGAGTGAAGCGCGGGGCACCGCATGATAGGCCCCGCTGATCATGCTTTTTGGTAGCACATAGGCTACTTGTGCGAAAAGCTCTTCTCCACTTTGAACTTCAATAAGTCCAAGTACAGCTCCAGACTTACGGATGATCATCTTCAAGACATACTGAGGGTCGCAACTGCTTCCTCCTTCAGGCCAAATCTGGCTCGGCTATGTGAGAGGAAACGCTGCCAGATCTCTAGCAGCAAGGAGTAGGCAAGAGAAGCCATGTTCAGAAGAACAGTTCATTTTCTACAGTGTTCCATTCATGTTCAGAAGAAGGTTATAGAACTGTTAATACAGACATTTCAATCTAAATACAGCAGATAGAAGACTGAAAGAAACACACAAGTTCACTGACTAAAAATATCTTATTATTATTTTATTTATGTATTACAGATTGATTTATTTTCTTATTAATTCTTAATTTGTTTATTTATTTTTCATATTTTGTGTTAAAAAATAAAAATAAAGAGATTTGAGAAGATTGGAATTTTTTAACCATGCCTTTCTTGTGGAAAACCTAATGCAGCCCAGCCTCACCCAGACTCTGCCTGCAGCGGCCCCCAGCTAAATTGAGTTTGAGACCCCTGTCCTACACCATAAATCAGTAAGAGAGGGTACGACCTCTCTCATGGCCCCAAGTGGTGTGTGCATGCCAGAGCACTCTGGAAGGCACACAGAGTCTTTACAGACTACTAAGGATCAAACCTCTATCATCATGCAATCGATTATACAACTCTAAGCATATATGAGTAAATATTTCTAAGCATAAATGACAAACAACAATATAAACCTTACAGCTGGTTTTAATAACAGAATTTATTTGTTTCTCAAATGAGAAAGAGCTATCGAGAAACACTCCTAAATCTTTAGTTCTGAACTTTTCCAGTGGGCCACGGTCAACATCATCTGCTAATGCTAAACAGGCTGCCGTTATTAACTAATGCTAATTTGATGTGAATTAGCATTATGCACTAATGCTAACACTTTTTAACAATGTGAGTAGCTAATGCTAACACTATTTCCCTTAACTTTATAACAATGTGAACGGCTAATGCTAACACTCTTTTTCCTAGCATTACAACATCTGAGCTGCTAATGCTAAGTAGGCCGCCATTAGCACCTACGTCTAATTTAAGGCAAATACGCATTAGAACCTAATGCTCATATCGTTTTCCTTTGCTTTATAACAATGTGAGCAGCTACTTCTAAATAGCATTAGCTAATAACAGCAGTCTAATTTAATGCAAGTTAGCATCATTTGCATTATAACGATGTGAGGAGTTAATGCTAAGTATGCTGCCATTAGTGGCTAATTCTAATTAGGGGTGAATAATTATTACAAGCTAATGCTAATATCGTATTCTCTTCCCTTTTAACAATGTGAGCAGCTAGTGCTAGGTAGGCTGAAGCTAGCAGCTAATGCTAAAGCTAAAGATAATTTGATGTGAATTAGCATTACATTAGTGCGGAGTTAATGCTAACTAGACTGCCATTAGCAGGTAATGCTAATTTTAGGTGAATAGGAATTGGCAGCTAATGCTAATACCATATTTTCTTGCTTTAACCCTTTAAAACTGGTCAGAGTGGGCACACTCCGTTTTGCGCAACTATTTTTAAATCCCGGTAGCACTGTAACCACGTGAGCTAGCGCAATAATTTTTTTTGCATATGAAACCTGAGGAGTTGTACTTACATCTTATGCCATCAGCTTGTCCTAGGTTACAGTTTCCTTCCACATATGCGTAGGACTAATATTGCACTGCTGGAAATAGTTTATTTTGATGCATATGCTGTTATTTTGCAAATTTGCAGTATAATATTTATTTTCGTTTTTCCTGCAGTATATAAAAATTGGTGTATTTCAAAAATAAAACTATGAAGGCACTCAAAATAAATTTCCTGTGGTGGGAAACTATTTTGTGCAACTTTTTTGTATTTACAGTTTTGAGGGATAAGCCTCTTAAATTTCTCTAACTAGAAATATATGTTAAAAAAACAAAAACGATTTTCAATTTTTTTGTAGTTTATTGCACTTTTTTGCAATTTATGTAATTACTATGCACTTAATACATACATATTATTAAAATATAGGCTGTAATGGTTGTATTGATGTATAGCAACTTGAAATACTCCCAAAAATGGCTCTACAGCATGTAAAAATATAATATAAGCTCTGGCGGACTTGGTTCTATGGTTGGTCTTAAAGGGTTAAATCAATATCAGCAGCTAATCCGATTGTTCAGTCTGACGTCAGGTGAAGTCATTTTTATGCATTTAAGAGCTGCGTTGAATTCAACATTACAAACTGAACATTAGAACTATCCTCTTCTCCAGGATTTTCCTGATTTAACATTTCAATATGATTCATTTTTGTTCTCTACACCTGCCGTCATCACTTCAATTATTCCCACTGTGGATTTGATCATATTGTTTGCCCAGCATCTCTACATTTTCCCATCCATACTACCCAGAGCTCATTAACACTATTAATACTGGAAACTGCTGTTGAAGCCTGATGGTGACACTTTCTGGTGAAGAAGTGAATTGCAGTAACAGGACTGGCTGGCTTATGATACACTGGACATTTCCAGCGCTTTGTTTTCTCTGCTCACAGACAACACAGATACACGCATGTATATACAGCCCACGTCCAGCTCTGCATGCACTCCTTCTGCTCCATTTCTATAGAGAACAAACAACGTAACACAATCATTCTCCATTGTTTTCAACTCAACCAGCTGCATTTAATGAAGGAGTTTGAATTTACTTTACAACAGCTGCTGTTGTTTCCTGTCTGCATTCATGTTCTTAACTGTACTCCACACATTCTGAACTGGTGTAGTTCTTCCTAAAGTACTGCAGTATTCCTGCCAGTACATCCTCTTAGTTTTCCTAACTGTTTCCTCTGATGCTCGTTGCTATTCTTTCCTCAATGCAAATTCATGCTAAGCTCCTTCATATCCATCCCTGTTTCTAAACCTGTAATAATTGCTTTAATGTGTCTTTGGCCTAATTATGAGTCTGTCCACATGTTTGTAGTTCCCCACTTGCTTTGGTTTCTTAGCTCTGATTCTCTGAAATTTATCCTTGAAATCATTTACTGGCATCTCTCCCTCTCACTCCCACTATCCCCAGAACACCAGAGTATTCATCTCCTGGTTTATCATATGGCCTCTTTGCATTTTCTCCAATCATCCCTGTTTCTAGAGTCTCGCCCCATCTGCAGGCAGTCCAAGAGAAACTGCCTCTGCCATTTTCTTCTTCTTAATCTTTGATTTTTCTCTTCACTTTCTCCATTGGGTCTTCTTAGACGCACTTTCCAGAAAGCAGCAACATTTTTTGTGCCCCATTTTTCAAATTGTGCATCTTACTTCAGCTTAATGTGTTTACTGTTTTGTTTTTACACAGGTCATGTAAAAGAAATCCTACCAGAGGCTCGACAAAGCTGAACTGAAAGACAGCACGGGCAATAAATCAGAGCAGCACAAAACTTAAGCACACATATATAAGGTGATTTAACAAATCATGTCTGTTGTAAATGAGTAAGCCATTTATCGACCTGACTCAGGTTTTAAAATCATCATCAGAAAAGACTGAATCCTGACCTGAGAATTGTACACTTTGGACTCTCCACTGCAGAAAATAGAAGCTTCAGTCCTGAATCCTGCAGGTTGTTGTTACCCAGGTCCAGCTCTGTCAGACGGGAGGACTGGGAGCTCAGGACTGAGGACAGAGCTTCACAGCTTCTGTCTGACAGGTTACAGCCACTCAGTCTGAAGAAAGGATGACAAGAAGACATGAAACACTTGTGTTAAAGTATATTCATGGTGCCATGAGGAGCTACTACATTTACAGTATTTCAGCACTGTTTCATGACATGCTGGAATCCTTATTGCCTCATGTTACAAAAGACAAATGTGGCAGTTTACTGTGACTTGCATGGATTCATTAAAAAAACAAAACATACGACATTTTCACCTGAAAATATGTTAAAAGTTTATTTTGTGACCCAGAAAGAGTAATAAGAGCAATATTAAAACTAAGTAGCTGCAGCCATTGTTGGAAACTGGAATTGGCTGGGCCGCGCTATGAATTCTGGGATATGGTTTTTCTATTTTGTTTTCCGGGTGGAAAATCAGGAGAAATACGGGAGAATGGTGGCTCCGAGAGATTTTCGGGAGGGGCACTGAAATTCAGGATTCTCCCGGAAAAATCGGGAGTGTTGGCATGTATGTTTCCAGGACATGCTGGAATCCTTATTGCCTCATGTTACAAAAGTCAAATGTGGCAGTTTACTGTGATTTGGATGGATTCATTAAAAAAAAACAAAACATACACACAATGTTAATTTTTTCCAAATGAAATTGATTAAATGATGTTAATTGATGAAAAAAAAATCGATATTGCTTGATCTGACCTCAGTGTTTCCAGTTTGCAGTATTGAGTCTTCATCCCAGCAGACAGAAGCTTCACTCCTGAATCCTGCAGGTTGTTGTTACCCAGATCCAGCTCTGTCAGACGGGAGGACTGGGAGCTCAGGACTGAGGACAGAGCTTCACAGCTTCTGTCTGACAGGTTACAGCCACTCAGTCTGAAGAAATGATGACAAGAAGACATGAAACACTGGTGTTAAAGTATATTCATGGTGGCATGAGGAGCTACTACATTTACAGTATTTCAACACTGTTTCAGGACATGCTGGAATCCTTATTGCCTCATGTTACAAAAGACAAATGTGGCAGTTTACTGTGACTTGCATGGATTCATTAAAAAAACAAAACATACACACAATGTTAATTTTTTCCAAATGAAATTGATTAAATGATGTTAATTGATGAAAAAAAAATCGATATTGCTTGATCTGACCTCAGCGTTTCCAGTTTGCAGTATTGACTCTTTATCCCAGCAGACAGAAGCTTCACTCCTGAATCCTGCAGGTTGTTGTTACCCAGGTCCAGCTCTGTCAGACGGGAGGACTGGGAGCTCAGGACTGAGGACAGAGCTTCACAGCTTCTGTCTGACAGGTTACAGCCACTCAGTCTGAAATCAAGGGGGAAGGGAGACAAGATCAACCAAACAAATCAGAGCTTTATTGCTTTTTTGTTGTTTTTAAGCAGAAATCAGTGAGGTGCTGGTAGATTCTGTTCTTTTGGTTTATTACCCAATAACACACACATACACTAATATTTGTGACTTTTGTAATAGTAGCATTTACAATGCAAAGCAACAGCGATCACAGATTGAAGGGGCCTGAATAAAACTACAATGCAGTGATTTTTAAGATGACCTGTTCTTCCAATTTCCAACAACAGATTTCTCCAACCTTACAGTTAAAAATAATTCTTTATCTCATACTGAATCTTGGTGCACCTCCCCCCAGTTTATTAAAATGGAGTGGTGCTGAAGTTGCTGTAAGTGATGTGTGATGCCACTGATTTCCTTTCTGATCCAATACAAAGTAAAATTCAGGCTGGTATCTGCGATACTGATGAAAACTATTCCTTCAGAATCAATACAAGACATCATAAGAAAATATGATGTTTTGTATAACATAAAAAGCCTGAATTTTAAAATATTCAGTTAATAATCAAAAACAGATGTGACTGAAAATAATAAAACTGAGAAACATTTTATGGCCATTGCTACGGGCCATTCGATCCTTTTACAACCATTGCAAGAGCTTGGTTGGCATAGCCGGCAATAAGTTGGATAGTAATAAGTCCGGTGGGTGATGGGCTCCACCAGGGCTGCCCTTTGTCACCGATTCTGTTCATAAATTTTATGTTTAAAGGCTGTATCAAAAGTTCATTCAAGTTACAATATTGTGGTCAAAAGTTCTCCTTTTTTCTTTTATACTATACAACTACGCTGGCTCATGGTTTTAGGACATGGATCTGTCATGGAAGAAATCTATGACCACTTTTAATCAACATTTTAAAAATAAACATGATCACAGATTTACTTACAGAGCTTTGTTGGAGGCTTTGACCACTGGCAGCAGCCTCAGAAGAGCCTCCTCTGAAGCAGAGTATTTCTGCAGGTCAAACACATCCAGATCTTCTTCTGATGACAGTAAGATGAAGACCAGAGCTGACCACTGAGCAGGAGACAGTTTATCTGTGGAGAGACTTCCTGATCTCAGGGACTGTTGGATCTCCTCCACTAGAGAACGATCATTCAGTTCATTCAGACAGTGGAACAGATTGATGCTTTTCTCTGCAGACAGATTCTCACTGAGCTTCTTCTTGATGTACTGGACTGTTTCCTGATTGGTCTGTGAGTTACTTCCTGTCTGTGTCAGCAGACCTCGTAGGAGAGTCTGATTGGTCTGCAGTGAAAGACCCAGGAGGAAGCGGAGGAACAAGTCCAGGTGTCCATTTGGACTCTGCAAGGCCTTGTCCACAGCACTCTGGTGGAGAGATTGTAGGTTTGGTTTGTTAAATAATTTAGACCACATGGACGTTGTTTGTTGTTGTTCCAGCAGATTGAGTCCAGAGTTGATGAAGGTCAGATGGACATGAAGAGCAGCCAGAAACTCCTGAACACTCAGATGGATGAAGCAGAACACCTTGTCCTGGTACAGTCCTCTCTCCTCTTTAAAGATCTGTGTGAACACTCCTGAGTACACTGAGGCTGCTCTGATATCGATGCCACACTCTGTCAGGTCTGATTCATAGAAGATCAGGTTTCCTTTCTGCAGCTGATCAAAAGCCAGTTTTCCCAGAGACTCCATCATCTTCCTGCTCTCTGGACTCCAGTGTGGATCTGTCTCAGCTCCTCCATCATACTTGACCTTCTTCACTTTGGCCTGAACCACCAGGAAGTGGATGTACATCTCAGTCAGGGTCTTGGGCAGCTGTCCTCCCTCTCTGGTTTCCAGCACATCCTCCAGAACTGTAGCAGTGATCCAGCAGAAGACTGGGATGTGGCACATGATGTGGAGGCTTCGTGATGTCTTGATGTGGGAGATGATCCTGCTGGCCTGCTCCTCATCTCTGAATCTCTTCCTGAAGTACTCCTCCTTCTGTGGGTCAGTGAACCCTCTGACCTCTGTCACCATGCCGACACAGTCAGGAGGGATCTGATTGGCTGCTGCAGGTCGTGTGGTTATCCAGAGGCGAGCAGAGGGAAGCAGTTTCCCCCTGATGAGGTTTATCAGCAGCACATCCACTGAGGTGGACTTTCTAGGGTCAGTTAGGATTGTAGTTTTGTGGAAGTCCAGAGGAAGTCGACACTCATCCAGACCATCAAAGATGAACACAACCTGGAAGTCTTCAAAGCTGCAGATTCCTGCTTCTTTGGTTTCAGTAAAGAAGTGATGAACAAGTCCCACCAAGCTGAACTTTTCCTCTTTCAGCACATTCAGCTCTCTGAAAGTGAATGGAAATATGAACTGGATGTCCTGGTTGGCTTTGTCTTCAGCCCAGTCCAGGCTGTATTTCTGTGTTAAGACTGTTTTCCCAATGCCAGCCACTCCCTTTGTCAGCACTGTTCTGATTGGTTCGTCTCTTCCAGGTGAGGCTTTAAAGATGTCTTCTTGTCTGATTGTTGTTTCTGGTCTGTCTGGTTTCCTGGATGCTGTTTCAATCTGTCTGACCTCATGTTCATCATTGACCTCTGCAGTCCCTCCCTCTGTGATGTAGAGCTCTGTGTAGATCTGATTCAGGAGGGTTGGGTTTCCTGCTTTAGCGATGCCCTCAAACACACACTGGAACTTCTTCTTCAGCTTAGACTTAAGGTCACGATGACAAACTGCAGTTTGAAGTTCTGAATGAGAAGAAAAACAAACACTCAATTCCAAAAGAATGAATCTTTAAAACACGTTGCTCCATCTCATAAGACATCAGTAAATGTTCATTTATCCAGCAGCTTAAATCTTTAGATAAATCCTCTTACTGCTCTGCAGACGGTCAGCCAGCTCCTCCTGCTTCATTCTCCTCAGGAAGTCCACTGTGATCTTCACAAATGCCTCTCTGCTGCTGCTCCTCTGACTCTCTAAGGATTCTGGGTAACCTGGACTCAGAACCTTCTGGATCTTCTTCAGCTCGTTCTTCACAAAAGTGATGATGTTGTCCTCCAGCAGCTGGAACAGAATATTTATGAATGAGCCAATGAGACTGAAATCATGGAGCCAAACATCAGATCCATGTTGGACACACTGACGATCCACTGGTCTACAAAGAGCAGCATGGAGATGACTGTGAACAGAACAGATGTAACAGTAGTTGTTGTACATGTACAGACCATAAATATGGAGTCCAGCTGTGTTTGATGCTGCTGGGCAGACTGACCACTGGGAACCTCTGAGCTCTGCTGGTCCACTCTGTGGAGGAACCATGAAGGATTAGATCAACACAGGATAAAGATCCAGGAGTTTCTGCTCAAATAACTTCATCTGAATCAAGTCTGTCAAGTTTTAAACTCTCAGATTGTGAACATATCAGTAATTTTCAGTCTGTTTTCATGGACGTCCTTTCAGTGGTGATGTCAGGGATGATTTTGAAGAAGCTCATTAAACTGAACCATCAGCAGATCACTGCTCCAAAACCAGAACATGATCCGAGTCTCCCTCCACCACCAGAACACCAGCTTTACTAACGTGGTAGATCAGTGTAGTACAGATCAATAACTGATGAGTCATTTGATCAAAATCACTGAGTGCTTCACGTCTGACCCTCTGATGCTTCTGTAGACATTTTGCATATTTAATGAATGTCTGACAGTTTTACATTCATTCTATGAACACAGTGGAAATGTTGTGTTATAGTCTCCATGTTGTTTCCAGCATCATAAATTCTTCAGTTCAGAAAATTAGATTCTTTCTTCACAGCTGAAAAACAACAACATTTATTCTCTATTGAAATCTGCATCGTCCACTCCAAAGGTCACAATCTGAAGGTAACATCTGGTTTTGTTCCCTGTGGTTAACTCTGAGCATCAGTATGGTGGGATTTATCCACTACATCCACACCACTGTGGTTCAGTGTTGTCCTGATGGAGTAACAGCAGCCAGTATGATCCAGGCTTTAGCTGCTGGGTCTCTGTGTGACCTCTCAGACTGTTTAACAGATCAGACACAAAGAGAATCAGAGCAGCTCTGTTCTTTAAAGACCAACATGAACCCACTCAGGTCACACTTTCCCCACAGATATGAGCATCACTGTCCTCAAACAGCAAATGACCAAGTCGAACATTTGGATCTTTTCTCTTTCATTGTTTTCTTTTTAATGAATCTTTGTAACAATCTGAGGATGTTTCAGGTCATATTTATCCAGGAAACACAAACATGTAAAGGAGTCATCACAGCTCTCTGACCTCGTTGCTCCAGGTTCACCACTGAAGGCTGGAGGGTAATCTTTGGACCAGTCACTCCTCACAGACGGACAGCTGGACCCTGCAGACTGTGACCTCTGACCTCTGCAGACACAAACATGATTGAAGCAGCTGTGATCACACAGACTGCAGATAATGCAGCTGTTTCCTGTCAGTAACATCCTCTTAGATTAGAGTTCAGCTTTTTACAGGAAAACTGGACAAAACTGATTTTTGTTACAAACTCATTTTCATTTCCTCTCAGCTCACAAACACAGTCAGACAATCAACCAGAGTCAACACTGATTATAATGTCAGTGCAGAATAATTTCTGTTACTCAGTGAGTTCAGCTCTCTGACCTCGTTGCTCCAGGTTCACCACTGAAGTTTGGATTTAGCTCTTTGGACTCGTCACTCCTCACAGACGGACAGCTGGACCCTGCAGACTCTGCTCTGTCCTCCTCTTCCTCCATCATCATCTTCAGTCAGTCTGAGAGGTAAACCACAAACACTCAGTGAGTTCACATTAACAGGAGGAACTGAGTTACAGTCGCTGACCTCTGACCTGTCATGTGACCTAGAAACCAGGTCAATATGTCTGTAGGTTCAGTCATCCAGGTCATGTGATCTAAGGAGCTTGGAGGGAAAAGAGACGTCTTTAAGTTTCTGGAAGACGTTTCATCAGAGAAGCTTCTTCAGCTCTAAAACCAAACGGTGGAGAGTCCCAGATATTTAAACCTGAGAGGGAAAGAAAGCATGTCGCTGACCCACCACTGATGTTATTTCAAGGAGGAAACTGAGAGCCTTTTCACCAGGAGCACAAACATCAGCTCCAGCAATGATCCACTGATGTGTTTTTATTCCATGTATGAATGTTGTTATTGACAGAGATGACGTTTGTGTGTCAGTGATGCAGTGACTGTTGTTGTTACCTGTACAGGCTGGTTAGACTCTATGAAACAGATCATACAGATCTCTGCATGTTAGAAGAGACTATTAAAGGTCATGAATGAGACAAAGGCAGGGAGGCGTCCTTTACAGCTAAACAGCAGAGTGAGAGAACAGCCAGCACCTCTACATTTATCACATTATACAGCACATGTATGATACTGACAGGGATGAGAAGAATTTAGTGATTCTGATCCCATCATTGATATTACTTATTGATTCTCAGTAGCTCTGCTCTGACAGTCACCACCATCACTGAGCAGCATATCAAAGACATTTGTGCACATTAACTGCATGTTGTGGCTCAAATGTTTGTGCATGTTGGAGGCATTTCCTCTTTGTTGTGATCAGTGTTGGTCATTACTCAAAACAGTCATTATTACACATATTACACAGAACACTTTAATTAAAAGTAATGGAGTACGTTACTTCGTTACTCCTCATAACATTACTTTGATGTTACTGTGTAAAATGAACAAATGAGCATGTAACAACATAAAGCTGAGGTACAGCCCCACACACCAACACAGATCCTGATGAGGTCACGTGATGTTTCTCTGAGTGTTTATGAACACAAATCAAAGATGAAACAGCACAAAGACACTTCAAAGTGATTCTACTGTAGAAGCATGAACAGGTAGAAACCTGCAGCCTGACTGCTCATTAGTGATGTCACGTTCTGTATCGAGGCTTCGAAGCGTGTGTCGAGTAATGGAGGGGGCGTTTCCGCGAAGCGCGTATCGAGGCTTGCTTCATTTATGGGAGGAGCTGCAAATGATGACGTCCGAAGCCTCGCTGCCCGGCTGTACCACGTGACTGGTTCAGGAAGCGGTTCGAACTTTGCCGCAAATAATCATTTTCCATACTGCCAGCATAAATATACACAGTATACTGTCATCATACAATATAGATGTTTTACACACTCCTTTTGTTGTTGACATTTACAGGCTGTGTGCAAAATGCCTCACTCTTCAAATTCATGCCAACTAATATTTTTACGTCCAGTAGGTGTCCTGCTACAGCAAATGAAGCTTCAAGAAGCTTCGCGTTGGGGTGAACCAATTGGATGAAAAGCTTCAGTGCTTCATAGAATAGAATAGAATAGAATTCAACTTTATTGTCATTGCACATGCACAGGTACAGGGCAACAAAATGCAGTTTGCATCCATCCAGAAGTGCTTTAGTGATATAGATATATTACAATATATATTAGCAATAATATAGATATGTGAGTATATTACAGAAATGGGTCTATTATGGTATGTTATAATGTACACGGTATGAAGTATGTTGTGAATATTCTATAACTATAAGTATGTACAGGCTGTAGTGAGTACAAGCTATGTACAGGCTATGAACAGGATATAAATATGAAAAACTATACAGAATATGAAATAAATAACTTTACAGAATCTGAGATATACAGCTATACAGAAATGGGAACTATGCAAGTTGTAAACAGTTGTAGGATTAAAGATTATCGAATGTACAGAATGATTATTTACACAGAGCTATACAGTAGTGCAGTTAAGATAAGTGAGGGTGTAGATAGTTTCTACAGAGGCTATATAAAGTGCTAGTGGTTGTGAGTGGTGGTTCAGTCCATGTTATTATTGTGTGTTTGAGGGTACAGTTGTCCATTGTGGATGTGTGTATGTTCAGTCCGCTTCCTGTAGATGTCTTTTATGGCAGGAAGTGGTGCTCCGGCGATGCGCTGGGCAGTTTTCACGACCCTCTGCAACGCCTTCCGGTCCGAGGCAGAGCAGTTCCCGTACCAGACTGTTATACAGTTGGTCAGGATGCTCTCGATGGTGCAGCGATAGAAGTTCACCAGGATGTCTGAGGACAGGTGGTTCTTCCTCAGAGTCCTCAAGAAGAAGAGGCGCTGGTGAGCCTTCTTGACCAGCTTGGAGCAGTTGGTCGTCCAGGTGAGATCCTCGGAGATGTGGACTCCCAGGAACTTGAAGCTGCTCACACGCTCCACAGCCGTCCCCTTAATGTGGATGGGTGGATGTGGGTCAGCATTCCTCCTGTAGTCCACGATGAGCTCCTTGGTCTTCTCGGTGTTAAGCAGCAGGTTGTTTCTGTCGCACCACTCAGCCAGACGATCCACCTCCTCCCTGTAGGCGGCCTCATCGTTGTCACTGATGAGGCCAATCACCGTGGTGTCATCTGCAAACTTAATGATGGTGTTGGAACCATCAGCAGGTCTGCAGTCATGGGTGAAGAGGGAGTAGAGGAAAGGGCTCATCACACAGCCTTGTGGTACACCGGTGTTCATCGTGATTGTAGATGAGCAGCGGTTATCCAGCCGGACATGAGGCTTCATCTGCCCATCACTACTGCTCATCACTTTGTTACCTGTTCAAGTTCAGCAGCAGCAGCTCACTTTATCACGGTGCTGGTCTGGGGTCAGTGTTTACTCAGCTTTAACTCACTCTGGGTTCTTGGCTAGCTTAGCGTTAGCTTAGCGTTAGCTTAGCGTCAGAGCTCTGCAGGTGTCTCCTGTGTAAATATTAATCACAGTGACAGTAAAGGAGGTAAAGGGCTGTGACGTCATCACGTACGCTGCGTCCTCTGTGGGCTCTGAGTGAACTCACAAAGTACAAACTACAAGTACACAAACACGAACGTAGCTCAGAGTGGCGGACACACTCGGCCTCGTTGGTCCAGCTGTGAGTCCGTTACCGTGAACTATGGAGCGGCAGATTTGTGCTGAACTAAGCTGCACACAGCTGATGTTAGCCAGGAAACATTACACACTGACTTTAATGGAGAGACCGGAAATACAAACACACACAGTTTGTTGTGTGAAGAAATCAAACACGAGCTGAACAAACAGTAAAGTTCCTAAAGACAAACTGTTAAAGGAGGAAACAAAGCAAACTTACAGTTTCTTCACACACCAACAACAAGCTCCACTCCACGAAGTTCAGGAAGTGAAAGTAAACTTTGAGCCTAATGCGGCGTTTGAGGACACTCGGGAACATCGTAACACTGTGCTGCGTTCAATAAACCTCGGAAATTCCCCAACCTCTGGCAGACTGTGATTTATTTCTGCTGGTTTTCCTGTTTGAAGCACAAACATCCGTCATCACTTTGTTGTTGTTCTTCCTGCAACGTTTGAATATTTCAGCACTGAACTGATGTTTCTTCAAAGCTCATTTCAACCTGTTGAAGTCATGAATGAAAGTGCAGACTGAGTGTAAGAGACAAAGTGAATGTTTATGTTTTATTTGTTATGGTGGTGCAGGTGTTGTTCCTGCAACCTTCCGGTTACAGATGAGTTTCCCAATCCACTGAGTCACTGTAACCACCACAGTGACAGGAAGTGTTTTTATGACTGAAACACTGAAATGATGCTAACGGCTGTCGTTAGGCTCACTGACATCAGTGCTGATGTGTTCATGTCAAACACTGGCTCAGGTCAGACTCCTTCATCCTTCTCCAGCGTGAGGCCGCCCTCAGACCCACAGGACCTTTGACCTCCTGTACACAGCTGGCTTCATCAGCAGCTCGTTCTCTAAACTCCATTTATAACTCAAATATATTTCAGATTTCTGAGCTCTGCTTTGAATCTGTGCCAGCTGACATCACAAAATTCTCATGAGACTCGACACAAGAAATAATCCTGACTGACTTTATTTAAGACTCAGAACATGAGACAAAGTTCAGCCAGCAGCACTGAGACCTGATCCTGAACCCTGAAGCCCTACGACTCATTTCAGCACCACCTGAAAACAAAATCCTACATTTGTGAGCCGGTGTGAGAAAATCCAACGATACAAACTGAGAATCCAGGCTGTGCACAAAAACAGCCATACAAGGATGCATTTAAGGACAAGAGGACTTTCCAGCATCACGTCTATTAGCTGGGCTTCTTAAATGAAATGATGGACGTGGATCTGTGTCAGCAAGCAGCTTCTTCCTCCATGGATGTCCACGAGCTGCTTTAACCTAAGGGACCCAGCAGAAGGCGGAAGAGGAGGAGGATGGATCAGCGTCTGACACCCTGTGATATCGAATCCCAAGAGGACACAAAACAAAAGAAAATCAAGCGCTCCCTAGAAGAGCAGCATCTGATCACAAGCCTGCACGGGCCAATCACAGCTGGAAGTTTCCTGGATGTGATCTGGATGAGCAGAAGTCAGGTGGCCACGGCAGAAAGTACAAGAGCAGCAAAAGATTAAGAGAAAAAGAGAAAAACAGTAGAATAGACTAAGATAAACAGACATAATATAATAGTACGTAGAATAAAATACTTTGTTACAAAGGGGAAAAATTGCACTTGGTGTCATTGCACATCAAGGAGACAGGACGAGATTTACAATTGTGTATGGGATGTGTGTGTTTGTCTGCACATGTGGGGTCCTCTGCAGAGACCATGTTGTGGAGTCTGACAGCAGTAGGGAGGAAAGACCTGCAAAACCTCTCGGTCACCTGTGCTTGGTGTAAATTCAATGACTCAAGCCGCAGTTGGTCGTCATCTTCATTGAAAAATAAATATGAATAAATGATAACAAAATAAATAATAACTGTAACAGAGACTGAAGAAGATTGTAACAGAGTCCAACAGTCTGCAGTGGCCACCACAGGCTTCACATCACAAGTTCCACATGTCTGTGACGTCTCCTTGCCCTTGGACTCATGCCTCGATGAACAAGTAGGTAGAGTTCAAATGTGGGTTTATAAGTACAATTTACTGTTAGTGCTGCTGTTTGTGTTTTGTCAGGTTTGTTTCATGAACATTTGTCAGACAGAAGAAGGTGATATTCCAACGGAGCTGAAAAGGAGAGCCGTGGATGCCTTACATTTGAAGAGCAGAGCAGCTGAAGAAAAGCTGTGACTCCACTGTGAGATGGACGCTGTGATTCATCACCAGCAACACACTGACCTGCATTCATCCATAGATGACACTCAGGACCCTGGTTCCACAGCTGTTCTTGTTCACAGCATCCAGTTAGAGAGGAAACTGGATAATGCAATGATGATGTTCCAGCGTCATGTTGTTGCTCCTCCTCCACATGCTTACCTGCCACAGTTTAACTCCGCCTCTCAGAATGTCACGTCACCTGATCTGCATGTTTTGCTGTACGATGACGTCATCTTGATGTTGACGAGGAGGGCGAGAAAAACTAGTTTAGTCCTGCAGATGGCGATCTTGCACCGTGTCCAGAGAGCCGACACTTTGATGGTGCTGCTCTACTCAGCTTACTTTAGCCTGGGTTGGACTCTATATGAGCAGCTTCCACTCTGGTTTCACTCTTAAACACACTTGTCTGATTTCACTTGTAAAAGCTGAAAAATATTTTATTACAAAATTATTTGTTGGTACATTTTTTGAGGGTCAAATATCCTGTTTGATTTGAGGAATGAACTGTTAAGGTGGAAAAAGTGAATCAGGTTAAAATACTTTAAATCAGTGCAGATGTGTAATGTAATGTAAAGTGTTGATAATGGTTTTAGTGGGCTTGTAATGTAATGTGGTCTGATTAAATGTGACATTAATGCTGTCGCTGCATAAACCTGATAAAGCAGTTCTATTAGTGGGTCTGTGTGATCAGCATCAGTGGGTGAAGCTGAGGCCTTGACTAGTAGAACGTCATGTTGGTGACAACACATGAGCCAACATCAGACTCCGAGCGCTACGATGCTAAAGATCAGAAGTGTGACATCATCGTTACCTGGCAACAGCAGCCCTCATCTGACTTTATTGGAGGATATTTACACCAGCAACACGGTTTAGTTTGATATGACGGATCAACAACATGCTGTGATGTCCAGTTCATCTGTAACAGATACTGGATCTAATCAGTCAGCAGATATTTGATCAGCTTATTTATAACTATACTAGAAACAAACACAACTGTGTTGGTGATTCATGCAAACTTGCATATCAGCCTTTGAAGGTTTTGTAGCATTGAGAACAAAGAGGTTGTGTTAGGGCTGAAAAGCCCGACTTGTTCTCCTCTGCAGGTCATCAAATGCACCACAGAAGTTTGGATTTGCACAGCCTGTATATGTTTGATGGCTTTATTATTCTCTGTTCAAAGACAGTAAATGTGGAAAATGTCTCATGTAGTATCAGCTTCATTTAAAATGACTGCAAACATTTAGAGAACATGTGCTGCTGTTTGTCCTACATTTCAACACTGAATGAACCCTGAAAACATGATGGCAGCTGGCAGGTTGGAGTTCACATGAAATATCGGCTGTATGAAGACTGGAAATATAGATGATACAAACATGCAGCCAAACATTTGTGGACATGGATAAACTATCTGATCCAAAAAGCAGGAAGTGACACAGCTAGAAAGTGTGTAACAGCTGAAGTCAAATGTGATGCAGAGTTGAATCTGCACTTGGATCTATGTGTGAAAGGTCCACATGTAGGGATCACATGAGTCCTGATGTTTGTCAGTCAGCTTGATAACTCCATCTACTGTGGGCTACATATACTGGGCTGGTAGCTACACAGTGTTGGAAAGAAACTATTAAATGTGCAAAGTTTAAAATCATCGTCTCTTCTAACACAGGAGCCATGTTGAGTTTAGATCACAGCCGACCACCGGCAGTCTGAAATGGAATGAAGCCCACTGACAGCCAGCAGGTCTAAACAGGAACGCAGCCATTTGTATGCAATGATGTGGCTGCAGCTGACACAGGATTGGTTCAAACTAAACATCAGACGCATTTCACAGATGTCACAAATAAACTCACGTTTTTATCTTTGAAGATCATCATAAAGTAGAATTGATGGTCCAGTAGAAACAGCAGGAGGTTTGAGCCCTTCTGATGCAGCAGAAACAGGATTTGGAGGAAGATGTTGATAGATTAGAAAGAACTGTACACTGTGAATCAAAGCAAGTCTTTCTAGATAGACAGATCTGTAATAATCCTCAGGTAGGTTCCTCTGGGACAGTCACAGATAGAAACTCCAATTCTGACGTCCTTTGAAAGCCTGACTTTGAATTTTCATCACTCGTCATGCACACAGATGTTAATTCTACATATTCCCCCCTCCCAAGGGCAAGGGTACCTAGACCCGGTTCGTAGAGTACGCTTGGGGAGTGTGATCGTGTGTACAGCGTCTCTTTATGTCTGTCTCCATGTTGGTTGAGTGTGGAGTAAGTGCATATGAGAGCATGAGGGTGGGAATGGATGTTTGTGTCTGTGTGTGCCTGTATTTCTGTGTCTATATGTCAGGTTGGGTATCAGACGCCACCTCTCTGGGGACATCTCAGGCCCTCCAAGGTTTGGAGGCCTATCTCCACCCACCACCACTTCCCCTGCCAGTGGCGGACTCCCTCAGGTGTCGGTGCGTTGGTGGTTCTTTGTGTCTGGGGGTGGGCGTCCGGGTACACACCGGCTCACTCCTTGGCGGCCGCTTATCGGGGCCTGGAGCCTGGGGCTCGCTCGGGCCACTTCGGAGGTGGGGTGCCCCCGGCCTCTCGGCCTGGGGCTCGGTCACTCAGGCACAGCTGGCTGCCGGTGGAGCTCACGGGCGCGTCACTGCAACCCCCCCTGGCTTCTGCTCCGCGGCTGCTGAGTGAGCCCTCATCTGGGACTCTCCTCAGCTCTTACTGGGACAGTGGCGCGGCTGCCCCTCTGTGGGTCTTCCTTGGTCTCTTGTGTTCTGGGGGCCTCTGGATGTCTGGAGTTTTGATCTCCTCCATACCTGCTTCATGCCCTGGAGGACGGGGCTGTGGCTCCCCACACTCCCTAGCAGATCGTTACATGGAGAAACCTTTGGAATACAAGCATGCTGATCCACACAGGTATGCACACAGGTGTACACATGGGTATTCACAGACGCGGACTACAGCTTTCTTGGCTGCTGCCTCAAAGCACATTGTGCGCTGTCTATCTTGCGTGCTGCACAATATCGTTTATTATTTAGTATCTACTGCTAGCTAGTGTATTGTGATGGTGCCGTTTTTTTTATTTATTATATTACGATGATTATTGGATGATTGTCAGCTCTGATAGTTTCATGTGTGTTTAGCTGGACGGCTGTTTGATCCTCGACATGTTTAAAGGTGTCCAGTCCTGAGACACTGGGCTGGAAACAGCTGTGATGTCATTGGACTGTCACACAGACAGAAGTGCATGAAGTGAGCAGCCGAGGAGCCGCTGATGTTTTGGATTCAACAGCATTTGAAAGGTCGACACAGACACGTTTGCACACAGAAGCTGAATCTGTCATATGCCACAGTGAACTCACTGTTCAGTGTTTTTCAGGAAGCTTCTTAACTGCCTCTGCTGCCAAAACAAGCAGCTGATGTCCTTGAGAAGAAGCTGAAGAAGTCTCCAACAACAAATACAGGAAGTGGACTTTCAAATACTAGATTCACTTTAGACTCACAGAGAAATGACTCAACCAGCTGTGTTTGATTGACTCCTTTGACTATATGAAAGGTCAGTGTGTGTCTGCACACAGACTGTTGTGTTGGACTGTTATTCAGTTGTCTGCTGAATGTTTTCAAATGTCTGCATCTCAGCTGTGATGAGGCTGGGGGTCATGGGAGGCCACCGTAGCAGCCTCTTCAACATCATGACATCATCATAAATGCTGCTGGACTGTCTGATGGGCTGACGGTTGAAAAAGCCGTCGGGAAGGAAACAGAAGACATTTCAGAGGCTGCAGCAGATTTCTTTGATTCGGGGCCTTTTTCAGCTTTATTGGACAGAGCAGTGAAGATAAGTGACAGCAAAGCAGAGAGAAAGGGGGCGTGGCCCGGGTCAAGCCAGGCCAGCTGCTCTCCACCTCGTGGTCACCTGCTCATCCTAGTGAGCTCCACCAGCAGCCCTTTCACACACTTTACACTGTCAAACACTGTGTGTGGACCTCAGCTAACAACAGGCTACATTTAAGTCTGGACTACATGCTTTTATTATTGTTTTTTATTCCATCAGCAGCTCAACATCATGAGCAGCTTTGACATAAAGACATCAAACTCAAGCTGACTTTAAGCTACTTTTAATACAGGGGCTCAAAAACAACAACATCTTTATTATACATCAGGACAGAAAGTCATTTCATCTCAAAGGGAAACAGCTTTATTTGGAATAACCAGCACTATCAACTGGTTTGGGATCTCCACCAGTTTCATGTCTTTGCAGCTTCTCCAACAAAGTTCCTGTAAAATCAGCATGTTTGTCTTTATTGGTTTGATAGTGATTGATTATTCAGTCCCAATCTGCTGTCATCTAAAGAACAAAATGATGTTTCTATGAGTCACAAAGCTCCAGATGTTGTCGGCTTCACAAAGAAAACAAAGAACTTAAACACAAAGTGTTTGGAGCCAAAATGTTCCCAAGCTGCTCTTTTTGAAATGGCAGAGGTACAGTGGTGTCTAACAGCACACTGTGGAAGGCAAACATGTTATTGTTGGATGAAACTTCATGAATCCTTTGTAGATTTGAGCTGTTGGAGCCTTTCTTTTCTCTTCAGGTGTACAGATGCTGAGGAGGCAGGTGAAGCAGGTGGAGCTGTTGTGATGCTGGCAGAGGGTGTGTCTTAGTAACTCTGTGAGGCAGAACTGGATCCAACATTGTGGATGTGTTGATGTTGGAGCCATTAAGATTCTCTGGCCAGGTGAAAATAATTGTCTAGTTTGTGCGACTGTTGTTTGTAAATGAAGAATTGTCCCAACTACATATGCTGCTGACCTTTGACCTTTTCTTTAGGTCCACAGAGGAGTCTGTGGAAACATCCAGAACTGAGGCAGTGCTACAGATGTCTTCAAATAAAGTGGTGCATTATCCATGTTTTCTATGGATCACATCCAGTATCCTGATCTAACGAGCCCCCTTTTTGTGGATTTTAGAGCCTCTGACTTTTGCTGCGTCTCATTTCAAGCACAAGAGCAAGAAGTGGATGAAGAAATGGGGCGAGTGGGGTCAGTGTGGTGCATGTCAGCTGTGCTCACACATGCTTTCACAAAGAACATGTGTATTCATTGGCAGCATTAAGGTGCACTTTAGTCGTCATATCATCATCATCGTTTATTTGTATAGCACTTTACGAACACACCAGGCAGACCAAAGTGCTGAACAACACAGATCAAAACAACAACCGAATTAAAAATACCATAAAATCATTACATACAATAAAATAAATAAGAAGGTGTCAGTTTCCTACAGAGTTAAAAGCCAGGAAATAAAAAAAGGTTTTCAATCTGGACTTAAGACTGCATGATACCACAATTATGATGGATATAGATCCAAACGGGACACAAAAAAAAAAAAAAAAAAAAAAAAAAAAAAAAAAAAAAATTCTACATATTCCTGGTACTGAACTCTAAATCAATATGAAGAAAATGCTCCTGCTAATCTGCATATATGTTGATATCAAATCCTTTTCCAGCACATGGATAAATCTCTTTTAAAGTCTTTCAGTCTGATCAGAATGGGCACAGTGTTGTTATTGCAGCTGATGTTTGAAAAGCTAAATGTCCATTTTAAAGTGCTCGTGTGTAGGATTGTGTTTTCCTCCTTTGTGCAGTTCTTACAGTAAACATGTTTGAATGTTTCCTGTTCCCCTGATGCTTCTCTCTGTTGGATAAAGTGGTTTGAATAACTGTTCTTATAGGTTCAATGAACTTCAAACTGGGATCCACTTACAAACTGTCTCATTTCATTTCTATTTGCATCCATTCACGGTACATTGACCTGAACATGTTTTTGTAACAAATTGAATGAAAGGACAGATGGTGTTTGTGTGTTCTTCTTAAACTTAGTGTGGATTTCATCATGTGAACTACTAGAACAAAGTCTTTGGAACATTTGGAGAACCGTTTGGAAAGTAACATCCTGGTAGAACATTTCTTAAGCAAAGCAGAGCTGCAACATGACTGTGAGGATTCAGAAGAATAAAGTCGATACTTTATTATTACTTACTTTATTATTATATTGGGGGGCTGTATTTGGCGGACAAGATGGCGCCTGTGTGTACGGCACGCCGTCTATCGCTTTCCTTATTTGTTTTGTTTTTATTGTTTTTAGTTAACTTTGTGTTACATGTGTGTTGTCTTTTTCCTATGATCGCCAGACATTATTGGAATAGGTTTTCCATCCGGATGTCTGACCGGCTGAATATGACAGCCAAGCTTTTTTCCTCCCTACCTGGAACCATACCACCGTACTGGCTTCCCTCCACCGTCACCGGATCTGCGGAAGCGACGCAGGAGACGGGGTAACCGTGGAGGTCGTCTTGTCTAATTTGGAGGGGAAGGTTATTCCAGAGCAGTCAGAGCCGGCAATTGAAAAGGCACGGTCTCCTCTGCATTTCATCCGCGACTTTAGGGACGACAGCATAAGCTGCTCAGCTGAACGGATGCGGCGAGGAGGAACATGTGGCTTCAGCAAGTCAGATAAATAGACAGGAGCCAGACAATTTAAAGATTTAAAAACCAATAAAAGGACTTTAAAACAAATCCTAAATTCAATGGGAAGCCAATGCAAGGAAGCCAGAACCGGAGTGATGTGATCGAATTTCCTACTACCGGTTAAAAATCGTGCCGCCGCATTTTGCACTAACTGCAGGCGTGACAAGGTGCCCGACCCGACCCCTATTAAAAGGGAATTACAATAGTCCAGACGTGAGGTGATAAAAGCATGAATAAGAGTTTCCAAATTGGAAAGGAAAGGCTTAACCTTCGACAGGCGTCTGAGGCGATAAAAAGCTGATTTCACCACCCCATTTACATGACCTTCAAAAGTAAGCGCAGAATCAAGTTTAACACCAAGATTAGTGACTGAACTTTTCAGATGAGAGGTCAAATCACCAAAATCAACATCTGGAGAATCAGTAGAACGATGCGGGCCATATAAAATTGCTTCCGTTTTGCGACCATTAAAATTCAAAAAATTATTTGCCATCCATAATTTAATATCGCTAAGACAGTCAAGCAGTGATTGACATGGGGAGGTATCGAAATGACTAAAAGGTAAGTAAAGCTGACAGTCATCGGCATACAAATGAAATGACACTCCGTGTTTACGAAAAATCGCACCAAGGGGGAGTAAATACAGCGAGAAAAGTAATGGCCCAAGGATAGATCCCTGAGGCACACCCCAAAGCAGAGGGGCCACAGAGGAAGCGGCCAGCCCCAGCTTGACACAAAAACTCCTTTCGGAAAGATATGATTTTATCCATGACAATGCCAGATCAGAAATTCCCACACAGTGATGTAAGCGGGAGATCAGCAGGTCATGGTCCCCTGTGTCAAATGCAGCTGTCATGTCCAATAACACAAGCACAGCATATTTACCACGATCAGTAGCAACAAGAATGTCATTCATAACTTTAACAAGAGCTGTCTCCATACTGTGAAAGGGCTTAAAACCAGATTGGAAGATTTCAGACAATTGCGAGTCGCTCAAATAATCCAACAGTTGGGTATGTACAATCCTCTCCAAGATCTTGCTTAAAAAGGGAAGTTTGGAGATAGGTCTAAAATTTGACATAGTAGAACTATCAAGGCCAGGTTTCTTAAGTAAGGGGTGTATGACTGCATGTTTAAACCCACTAGGAGCTTGACCGGTTAACAGACTAGTATTGATAATTTTCAGGATATAAGGTCCAATGATGGGAAATACTTTTTGGAGAAAGCGGGGAGTAACAACATCATTCGGGGGAGCCACAGGGCTTAGCATGTAGCACCAAGTCACGCAGAGAAATCGGTGCAAAACCAGGGAATAGGCTTGAGCAAGGAGCATGCATGGCCGGATCAACAATAGGTGGAATCAGAGGCCTCAGGCTAGCAATCTTGTCCACAAAAAAGCTGATAAACTTATTGCACATAGCTTCAGAGGATGGCAAAAGGTTGTAACCCTCCAAGTTAAGTACAGAATTAATCGTATTGTATAAAACACAACGGTTGTGAGAGTTGGCCGAAATAAGTTGAGAAAAGTAGGAGTGTTTATCGGCCTTAACTGCCCTCTGATAAGTTTTCCAACTAATCTTTAGGGCTTCCAGGGAGACATGCAATCTGTCTTTTTTCCACTGTCTTTCCCATTTCCTACATTGTCTTCTAATAGCTCGGGTATGATCTGTTAACCAAGGACTAGTCTTAGATTTACATTTTCTTAGTCTCAAAGGGGCAACAACATCAAGCACAGATTTACAAGCAAAGTCAAAATACAAAAGTAGGTCATCTGCAGTGGGCAACTCAGGGGCATAAGACATAAATTTGTCAAACAGTATAGAAAACCGTTCGGCAGAATCAGAGCCAAAGGCACGATAACATCGAGCAGGTGCAGCCTGATTTGCAAAAGCGTTAGAAGGAGCAATATCAAATAAGATAGGCATATGATCAGAAAATACTGCATCTTCAACCCGTACATTGCAAACAGATAAACCATGAGATAAAACTAAGTCCAGTGTGTGACCACGTTCTTGAGTGGCACCACTAACAAATTGGACAAAATTAAAAGAGTTCACTAAGTCCAGAAAGTCCTTGGCCAGGGGCTTCCCCGGACAGCAAACATGAATATTAAAATCACCAAGCAGGAGGATCTGGTCATATCGTGATGCACAATCAGCAAGAAACTCTGAGAACTCTGATAAGAACACCTTGTTATATTTCGGCGGGCGATAAACAATCGCACATAACAACGAAGGCGAGTGGCCCAGTTTACATAAACAGAGTTCAAAACTGGTGTAGCGAGACGAAGGGAAAAACTGCTTCAAGTCCAAGTGAGCCTTAAAAACAACAGCAAGCCCTCCTCCGCGACCAGAAGCTCTCGGAACATTAAAAAAGGTACAGTCAGTGGGTACTAGTTCAATGAAAGCGCTTAACTCACCGGGAGAAATCCAGGTTTCAGTCAGGAAGAGTAAATCCAGAACACGAGAGAGAAAAAAATCCTTCAATATGAAGGTCTTGTTGACCACCGACCTGGTATATATTAGACCCAGCCTGAGAGGGACTGGGTCCAAAACTTCCGAGGTATTAGCAACCAGATCCACTGGTCGAAGATTTTTCTTGTCAATTCCTTTAATTTTAAATATGTTTATATTGTCTATCCTGTATAATAGTCAGATGTCTATTCATATTAATGTACAGAATTCACCTGCTTGCTGCTACTACTGCACATTCACCCAATGTATATACTATATATATATATATATAATGTTCTTCCTCTACACCCCCCCCCAATTTTTTTGCACATGTCGAGGAGCGTGTCAGGCTACATTTCACTGTGTGTTATACTTGTATAACTATGCATGTGACAAATAAAGAACCTTGAACCTTGAACCGCGCCAGTGCATATGCCGTAGAGGAGAGAGTTTTGCTGGACCATTTTCGAAAGACCCAACAACAGGAACCAGCCAGGAGTCCACCGGATCCAAGGCACGCAATGGCACCAATAGTTGCGGACAAAAGCGGCGGATGCAGCGGAGCTCATGGGGAAAATGAGAAATCCAGGATTTCAGCTTCACAAGACGACCTCCACGGTTACCCCGTCTCCTGCGTCGCTTCCGCAGATCCGGTGACGGTGGTAGGGAACGCCAGTACGGTGGTATTGGTTCCAGATAGGGAGGAAAAAAGCCTTGGCTGTCATATTCAGGCCGGTCAGACATCCGGATGGATAAACCTATTTCCAATAATGTCTGGCGATCATAGGAAAAAGTACAACACACATGTAACACAAAGTTAACTAAAAACAATAAAACAAAACAAATAAAGGAGAGCGATAGACGGCGTGCCGTACACACAGGCGCCATCTTGTCCGCCAAATACAGCTCCCCAATATAATAATAAAGTAAGTAATAATAAAGTATTCTGACTTTATTATTGTGAATCCTCACAGTCATGTTGCAGCTCTGCTTTGCTTTAAGAAAATGTTCTACCAGGATGTTACTTTCCTAAACGTGTTCTCCAAATGTTCCCAAAGACTTTGTTCTAAGTAGTTCTACATGATGGAACATCCACACTAAGTTTAAGAAGGACACACAAACACCATCTGTCCTTTCATCATGTGTACAAACGTGTTCATGTCAAATGTACCGTGAATAGATGCAAATGAAATGAAATGAGACAGTTTTGTAAGTGGATCCCAGTTTGAAGTTCATTGAAACCTATAAGAACATGTTATTCAAACCAACTTTATCCAACAGGAAGAAGCATCAGGGGAACAGGAAACATTCAAACATGTTTACTGTAAGAACTGCACAAAGGAGGAAAACACAATCCTACACACGAGCACTTTAAAATGGACATTTAGCTTTTCAAACATCAGCTGCAATAACAACACTGTGCCCATTCTGATCAGACTGAAAGATTTATAGAGATTTATCCATGTGCTGGAAAAGGATTTGATATCAACATATATGCAGATTAGCAGGAGCATTTTCTTCATATTGATTTAGAGTTCAGTACCAGGAATATGTAGAATTAACATCTGTGTACATGACGAGTGATGAAAATTCAAAGTCAGGCTTTCAAAGGACGTCAGAATTGGAGTTTCTATCTGTGACTGTCCCAGAGGAACCTACCTGAGGATTATTAAAGATCTGTCTATCTAGAAAGACTTGCATTGATTCACAGTGTACAATTCTTTCTAATCTAGTAACATCTTCCTCCAAATCCTGTTTCTGCTGCATCAGAAGGGCTCAAACCTCCTGCTGTTTCTACTGGACCATCAATTCTACTTTATGATGATCTTCAAAGATAAAAACGTGAGTTTATTTGTGAACTCTGTGAAATGCGTCTGATGTTTAGTTTGAACCAATCCTGTGTCAGCTGCAGCCACATCATTGCATACAAATGGGTGCGTTCCTGTTTAGACCTGCTGGCTGTCAGTGGGCTTCATTCCATTTCAGACTGCCGGTGGTCGGCTGTGATCTAAACTCAACATGGCTCCTGTGTTAGAAGAGACGATGATTTTAAATTTGCACATTTAATAGTTTCTTTCCAACACTGTGGAGCTACCAGCCCAGTATATGTAGCCCACAGAGGATGGAGTTATCAAGCTGGACTGACAAACATCAGGACTCATGTGATCCCTACATGTGGACCTTTCACAGATGGATCCAAGTGCAGATTCAACTCTGCATTACATTTGACTTCAGCTGTTACACACTTTCTAGCTGTGTCACTTCCTGCTTTTTGGATCAGATAGTTTATCCATGTCCACAAATGTTTGGCTGCATGTTTTTATCATCTATATTTCCAGTCTTCATGCAGCCGATATTTCATGTGAACTCCAACCTGCCAGCTGCCATCATGTTTTCAGGGTTCATTCAGTGTTGAAATGTAGGACAAACAGCAGCACATGTTCTCTAAATGTTTGCAGTCATTTTAAATGAAGCTGATACTACATGAGACATTTTCCATATTTACTGTCTTTGAACAGAGAATAATAAAGCCATCAAACATATACAGGCTGTGCAAATACAAACTTCTGTGGTGCATTTGATGACCTGCAGAGGAGAACAAGTCGGGCTTTTCAGCCCTAACACAACCTCTTTGTTCTCAATGCTACAAAACCTTCAAAGGCTGATATGCAAGTTTGCATGAATCACCAACACAGTTGTGTTTGTTTCTAGTATAATTATAAATAAGCTGATCAAATATCTGCTGACTGATTAGATCCAGTATCTGTTACAGATGAACTGGACATCACAGCATGTTGTTGATCCGTCATATCAAACTAAACAGTGTTGCTGGTGTAAATATCCTCCAATAAAGTCAGATGAGGGCTGCTGTTGCCAGGTAACGATGATGTCACACTTCTGATCTTTAGCATCGTAGCGCTCGGAGTCTGATGTTGCTCATGTGTTGTCACCAACATGACGTTCTACTAGTCAAGGCCTCACCTTAACCCACTGATGCTGATCACACAGACCCACTAATAGAACTGTTTTATCAGGTTTATGCAGCGACAGCATTAATGTCACATTTAATCAGAACACATTACATTACAAGCCCACTACAACCATTATCAACACTTTACATTACATCATACATCTGCACTGATTTAAAGTATTTTAACCTGATTCATTGTTTCCACCTTAACAGTTCATTCCTCAAATCAAACAGGATATTTGACCCTCAAAAAATGTACCAACAAATAATTTTGTAATAAAATATTTTTCAGCTTTTACAAGTGAAATCAGACGAGTGTGTTTAAGAGTGAAACCAGAGTGGAAGCTGCTCATATAGAGTCCAACCCAGGCTAAAGTAAGCTGAGTAGAGCAGCATCATCAAAGTGTCGGCTCTCTGGACACGGTGCAAGATCGCCATCTGCAGGACTAAACTAGTTTTTCTCGCCCTCCTCGTCAACATCAAGATGATGTCATCGTACAGCAAAACATGCAGATCAGGTGACGTGACTGTCTGAGAGGCGGAGTTAAACTGTGGCAGGTAAGCATGTGGAGGAGGAGCAACAACATGACGCTGGAACATCATCATTGCATTATCCAGTTTCCTCTCTAACTGGATGCTGTGAACAAGAACAGCTGTGGAACCAGGGTCCTGAGTGTCATCTATGGATGAATGCAGGTCAGTGTGTTGCTGGTGATGAATCACAGCGTCCATCTCACGGTGGAGTCACAGCTTTTCTTCAGCTGCTCTGCTCTTCAAATGTAAGGCATCGACGGCTCTCCTTTTCAGCTCCGTTGGAATATCACCTTCTTCTGTCTGAGAAATGTTCATGAAACAAACCTGACAAAACACAAACAGCAGCACTAACAGTAAATTGTACTTATAAACCCACATTTGAACTCTACCTACTTGTTCATCGAGGCATGAGTCCAAGGGCAAGGAGACGTCACAGACATGTGGAACTTGTGATGTGAAGCCTGTGGTGGCCACTGCAGACTGTTGGACTCTGTTACAATCTTCTTCAGTCTCTGTTACAGTTATTATTTATTTTGTTATCATTTATTCATATTTATTTTTCAATGAAGATGACGACCAACTGCGGCTTGAGTCATTGAATTTACACCAAGCACAGGTGACCGAGAGGTTTTGCAGGTCTTTCCTCCCTACTGTTACGAGTTCAAATTGGGGATGGACACAAGAGAAAAACCACAATAACAACACTGGTCCGGCCGGGTTGAGTCAAACGATGATTTTAATGCACACACGCGTGGGAGATGGACACTGTATGCAGACAGCCTCAGATCTCAAAATGGTGGAGCATTACTCAAACTCTTACGGTGTGTTCACACCGAACGCGATGGACGCGAATAAAACGCCCCAAACGCCCCTAATTTGACGCGTGTACATTCGCGTCTCAACGCGTGTCCAAGAAAAATCCATCGCGCGTCAAAATATGATATTTTGACGCGCGTGAACCGGAAATGTGGGAGGAATGTGGGAGGGAGTTGTGCCAGACCGGTATCTTTGCAAGATGGCAGCTGTCGAGCTAGCGCTTGAAGACAGAGTCTCCCTTCTCTATGTACTGTGGAGAGCAGAGCAGCGGCGTAAAAGACGTCCTCGCCGTACCTGGGTCCATCAGGTCCTCCAGACGCGTGAGCAGTTTGGTGAGTTTCACCATTTGCTCCAGGAGCTGCGCCTGGATGACGGCAGATTCCAGCGATATCATCGTCTGTCACTCGGCCAGTTTGAGGACCTGCTTTCCCGCGTTGGTCCCAGAATCGCCCGCCTAGACACCAATTACAGGCGCTCAATCCCACCTGCAGAGCGCCTGTCCATCTGCCTGAGGTTAGTAAAAGTGTTTAATACGGTAGTCCTTTATTGATACCTGTGCTAATATATGCTAAACCATCCATTTATACACTGCTAACATGGATGTGCTATAACAGTGAATGCTGTCGGCGTTTACTGATAGCATAGCACATCCATGTTAGCAGTGTATAAACGATAGTTCATACACTGCTAACATGGATGTGCTATAACAGTGAATGCTGTCGGCGTGTATAAACTATTGTTTATACACTGCTAACATGGATGTGCTATAACAGTGAATGCTGTCGGCGTTTACTGATAGCATAGCACATCCATGTTAGCAGTGTATAAACGATAGTTCATACACTGCTAACATGGATGTGCTATAACAGTGAATGCTGTCGGCGTGTATAAACTATCGTTTATACACTGCTAACATGGATGTGCTATAACAGTGAATGCTGTCGGCGTGTATAAACTATCGTTTATACACTGCTAACATGGATGTGCTATAACAGTGAATGCTGTCGGCGTTTACTGATAGCATAGCACATCCATGTTAGCAGTGTATAAACGATAGTTCATACACTGCTAACATGGATGTGCTATAACAGTGAATGCTGTCGGCGTGTATAAACTATCGTTTATACACTGCTAACATGGATGTGCTATAACGGTGAATGCTGTCGGCGTGTATAAACTATCGTTTATACACTGCTAACATGGATGTGCTATGCTAACAGTGAATGCTCTTGGTGTTTACCGATAGCAAACTGGTACGAGACGACTGTTTATAATATTCCTAGTGATACTCAGACGGTCTCATCAAGTCCCGATTTAATTCGATTTATGCTGTTATCAGTGTTTGAATGATAGCATGGCTGTGGTGTCATAGGTATGCTCTCGGTGTTTGCTGATATCAAACTGGTATTAGGACCACTGTGGGTTAATTTTTGTAGTGATACTCACTCCTTTTTTTTATTTAGACCTGGTTTAATTCTGGGATAGTTGAATATTTGTATATGATCACCGCAAACTGTTTTGGATTATATCTAATATATATCATGTAATTATCCTTATAATTACAAAATGTTTTATGTAAGATTTATGTTTTGTAATTTGTAATTTTGGAATTTCAATAATGTATTTTGTAACTGCAGTACACATAATACTCATTTTAAACAATTTTGTCCAGGTTCCTTGCCACTGGGGACTCCTTCAGGACCATCGCGTTCAGTTTTCGAGTCGGTGTGTCCACGGTGAGCCAGATCATCCCCCAGGTAGCGACGGCCATCTGGGACTGTCTAGTGGACGATTTCATGGCTGTGCCTTCAACTGAAGACTGGCGGTCCATCGCAGAGGGATTCCAGGAGCGCTGGAACTTCCCTCTCTGCTGTGGAGCTCTGGATGGGAAGCACGTCCAGACGAAGGCACCCCCCAACTCAGGATCCATGTTCCACAACTACAAGGGAACTTTTTCCGTTGTTCTCCTTGCGGTTGTGGATGCAGAGCATCGCTTCCGCGTCATTGATGTGGGGGGGTACGGGAGGACCAGCGACGGTGGTATTCTGGCCAACTCCACCTTTGGTCAGGCTCTTCGGGCTGGGACTCTCCATCTGCCTCCTGACCAGCCTCTACCTGGTGGAGAACACAGTGGAGCCCAGCCCCATGTCTTTGTGGCTGATGAAGCGTTCCCGCTGCGGCGTGAGCTCATGAGACCTTTCCCTGGACGCCTCCTCCCTTTAGAGAAGAGGATCTTTAACTATCGCCTTTCCAGGGCCAGGATGATAGTGGAGGGTGCCTTCGGTATCCTCTCCTCACAGTGGAGGTTGTATCGGCGTGCCATGGAGCTCCGTCCTGAAATTGCGGAGAAGTGTGTGAAGGCAACGTGTGTTCTCCACAATTTTCTGCGCTGTGTGGACGAGAGAGGGGCACCTGCTGTGAGGGGTGTGGCACCTGCTGTGGTGGAGCCGTTGCAAGGTGTTACGAGTTCAAATTGGGGATGGACACAAGAGAAAAACCACAATAACAACACTGGTCCGGCCGGGTTGAGTCAAACGATGATTTTAATGCACACACGCGTGGGAGATGGACACTGTATGCAGACAGCCTCAGATCTCAAAATGGTGGAGCATTGCTCAAACTCTTATAGCCTCTGGTGCCTCCACCTTATCATAAAAAGCCTAAACACTCACACTCAAAAGCCTAAACACTCACATGCTTTTCTCTCACACGGCGCCTAAGCTACAACCTTGGCTCCCTGTTTATCTGCTCCTGCTGAGATGGGGCAGAAAACTCCAGTATACTCTCTCTTCTAATCAGACAAACAAGGCGATGACTTTCTGCGAACAGTATTTCTTATAACTCAGCAGTATAATGCATCATAAAACAACATCATTCATTCACAATAAATCAGCAGTCTACTTTAATGCAAATCAGTTTAACTAATGCAATAGTTGTCAGCTTCTTCTAATTCAGGGGAATAATGCAAACTAAAACTACATAATAATTCACAATCTTTAATTAGGGGTATAACATGGCATAAAATAATATTCTAATCTAACAATTCCCCCTGATGAGGTCATTAGAATAATGACCTCACCAACACCCTTCAAGTCAATGTGGCCGGGTTCACTTCTTCTCACTCCGGAGGTCCTTTGTCCCCCTGATGGGCGAACCATATGTGAGATGACCTCTGTGTTTGCGCAGTTCAGGTGCAAGAAAAACTATTATTCCAACACTATCAGGTACAGATGACACTCCCCAGTTCTCCCTCCCTGACCACAGCAGGGGAAACTCTGTTTTGATTCAGCCATGAATGCAGCTCACCTGATTCATCACTGAGCTCCACCATCACTGGCGTCTGACAGGGTGGCGCTGCATATTCTTCCTTTAATATCACTATTTTCAACCTGTTGATTAGAGTGCTTAAACCTGAAGTCGACTATGCCCACAACAAGTTAATACAACTATAAATGTGGCCAATTATCAATCTATTACCAATTAATACAACAGATAGTTTTTATTTTCTGCATGCTATTAGTCAACCACTCACCCAGAGGATCTCCAATCCCAGAAAATTCCTTCTCCTCATTTAATGAGTCTGTCCTCCTTCCATGCCCTGGTAACTGGTCCATCCAGAGCCATCTGATCTCAAAATATACATACAACAAGCCAAACCACACCTTGGTCACACCAACCCTTTTCCGCCCCGAAGACGTTCAACGCCGTCTTAGTCTGGACTGAAAGTGGCTTTAACGCTGACTGTCCTGACAATCCATTTTATAACGTTTCCTGGTCAGATCTGCCAATCTCTGCACCAGGGTTTTAATCGTTTTGCCATTTTCATTAGTTTTAGTTTTATTTAGTTTCGACTCCAGATTTTCAATTTTTACCAGTTGTAATTAGTTTTTACCAATTCTTTGCTAGTTTAGTCTAGTTTTTATTTTCTGAAAATCCTTAGTTTTCAGCTTAGTTTAGATTAGTGCCATTTATAGTTTTTGTTTTGTTTTGCAAAAATTAAGTGTCGCCAACTCCTAGCTCCATCCTATCAGTCATGCTCTTCTGCTTATCCTTGGGTATTAAGACTATTAACTCTTGCAGCACCGGGTGTTCCTAATTTTGGTTCAAGTAAATTGATAAACTTTTAAATGCGATTGACTCACACAGTTATTTAGGTGTCCCAGTCCTTTTGTCTCGGGATGCATCACGCTGCCTTGTCTGGGGTTAGCTGTTTTCTGGGGATGCGGGTTGAGTGGGGGAGCTCTTCAAGGAGGGGGAGTGTACTCCCCCTGATGAGCTCTTCAAGATAAGCTAGGTTAGCCTTCTCGTGTGAGCTTTTCAAGTGCACTTCAAGGTTTGTGGGACTTTCGTTTTATAAATGTCCCTCATGACCCCCTGATGACCCAATAATTTATTTTAGCGCACTGTAGTGTACATTTAGTTTTCGCTTGTAGCTCTCATACTCCACTTACCACTCTTCTGAGTCCTGATGTTTCCTAGAGAGGACAACAGTACCTTTAACCTTATATCACATGCGTGGGGGTGTGGCCTTGCCAATTGTTTTTTGTTTTTTTTTTCCCCCCACCTTTTCAAAATGGCTGGCGTGCCCACCAGCACATTTTATGGAAGAAAGAAAGGTAAGCATGATATTTACATTTAAAATGTTTTGTTAAACTCAGATTTTTATTTTATTCAAAAATAAACATCTAGTAAACAATTTGAGGGGTCTTTAAAAATTAGGCTTATTAAGTTTCACAGAGAACATGACTAATTTATTAATGTGTGCTCTAGTGCACGTCGGGACTTTGTACTTATATTTATTTCACTTTTTCCTAATAGACAACACTTTAACAAAGGCAGAGAGAATTCTTCACAAAATAACTGAGTGAGATTCAAGCATAGTTTTTTCAAGGAATGAGAGTCATGTGAGCCAAATAGGAGAGGGTGAGACCCCAGTAGGAACTACACAAAGATCATCAAGATGCAGTGGCAGGTGTAATAGAGAAAAACTGAATTTTTGATTTTAAGTTAAAAATAGAATATGGGTAAAATGCAGAAATGTTTTCCAATAGATTAAAAATAAGAGTCGCAATTATAGATGAGTCCATGGGCCCTAATTGTTTCTACAAGATCACGTCGTTGCTGAAAGTTATCAGTGATCTCAATATGCGAAAAGGATTCACCGTGTCTGGAGTTCAAGCTCCTCTTGACTGAGAAACCTGGGACAAACGTGGACATGACCTGAATAATATCAGTAATGAAGAGTTCTCTCCAAAACTCAAGAAAAAGCTTGCCTGAAATGGTTAACAGTCCAAGGCATTTCAATTATAGAGTGGTTGGGTGTAACAATGAAACAGCTGTGAGATGAGGGAAGTGCCAAATGTTCCTTTGTGTCTCCAAATAAAATCAGTACTTCCTCAGATATCCTAAATAAATTGACTTTTGTGAAATAGAAAGTTCAGTGCCATCACTTATTCCTGAACCAATAGTTTACAGCTAGTGAAGTGTCAGTGACTTCTGGGTTGGTCCCTGATCTTCATCTTATGAGATTGTTATTTTAATAACACTTGATTTATTTAAAAGAAAAAACGAAAATATTTTCTCCCTGTTTTTTCTTATTCTCTGGGTCTCAGGAGGACATTATGTCCCTCTCCACTACAAGACTCTTGTTATGTCTAAAAAACAGTCATATTAAAATGATCCTCAATTAGACTCAGGCGCTTTCTCCCGACTTTCCTGACATGTTTCTGCGCGTGGACGGAGCAGCCGCACAGACGACTCGACTACCGTAGCGCCTAACTTAGCCATTGTAGGGCGCGCACACATCAATGAAACTAAACACATTTTACAACAAATCCAATTGACTTTGGCTAATTTTGTGAACATTCATTACCGTTTTAGTTAATTTTCCTTTTTTCTTGTTATTTCCGTTAAAGCAAACGTTTTTCCACTTCTAGTTTTCGTTATTTCATTTATTTTCTTTAATAATAATAATAACCCTGCTCTGCACACTGGAATAAACATAATCAACATGATCAACATTTTACTGCGTGTTATTTCACTATCTTATTCAGTCAAATACTCCATCCTTATGTGGTTTACGACATTATATTTATCTAAACCTCCACTTTGTCTCTAAATGTTTAAAGAATTTTTCAAGTTCAGGGTCAAATTTTGAGAATTTGACCATAAGTGAAAGTTATGGCGTTATCACCCCCTTTGGGGCTTACCTTTCCCAGTTTAGATGATATTCCTCTCTATTCTTTGCAAGTACCCCTTTTTCGGTGGCGAGAAACTGTTGGTGTGGTCAAGCGGGTGCTGAAAAAACAAAAGCTCAGGACAGAACAGTCACCAGTCATGTACTTCATACAAAATTAAGATATATTGACCTTCATATTGATCCTCTGAGTGTAATGGTACATTTTAATTTAAACTTCTCAAAGCTAAACACAATATTTTACTTTATTTTACTCTTGTTCTTGTGCAGCACCACCCCTATCGGTTCTCTCTTAGTTTTAAATTGCTGACTATTTCAAAAGCCACCCAAAAGGCGGGGACCAGTGTTTATCATTACATATCTCTCTTTTGAGTTTGGCAAGTTTATCATTTCCCTATTATTCATAAACCTCAGTGCAGGATTTTTTATTTTTAATTTTATAACCATTAATTGACTTTTACAGTGGCCTGCCATGGTTAACAATAACCTGTTCAGTCATGAGTGAAAACGAACCTTTTCTTCACTTTAACATTTAGCATTCCCAACCATTTTATAATGTTACATTAATCAAAACACAGCTACTATAACACAATTTTCTTAATGCAAACATCAGTAACTCAAAATTAGCAACCAAAGGGTTCAGTCTGCAGTTCACCCTCATGTGACGCTGCAGCCTCCCCCTTTAGTCTCTGTCATCCTTCTGTTCTTACAAAAACAACCCAAAGCAAGACTAAACCTCCACCCTTCTTTTACAGGCTGGGTGAATTGTTTCTGGACATCTACTAATCCTAAAGTCGGCACCATTTTTGTCTCAGTATCAAGTCAGTTAAACTTTTAGTCGTCAGTCCGTCACAGTCCAGTCACATGCATACATCCACACACATTCATACCAGATATTGCTGATAATGGAGCTCCACGCGCAACCTATTCGAAGCTCCCTCACCAGCAAGATGACGTCATCATTTTAAAGGAAACAGTTCCTTATTTATTGCTTTTTCTTGGACTGGATTGGCTCGCTGCAATCCTTTTGGGTTCAGGACTTCTCATCCGACCAGTGTCCCATATAAGTGAATTTCTCCCCCGCCCATTATAATCATGGAGAAAAAATACTTTACGACTGTTTCCAGTAAGAATATTTCATAGCGCTTTAAAGTTCAACCTCTCAGGCCTGGATTAAGGAGCCGATTTGCTAAATCAGGAACTCACAAAATACCAAAATATCACCACCGGTGGATCACACCTCTCTGATGTTCTTATCTCAGTGCACTGTAACAAAAGCACAAACAAACGTAACCAATAAAGTATTCATAACATAACAAATACTGGGGCCCATTGCAAACATGTCCAAACATAAACCATCTTCCCCTCTCTTGGAGAAAGAAAACAATCCAAACCTCACTGATCAAATACACCTCGTGTCAAACAAAACCCAAAAATCAACCAAAACTTCACACACAATATTGTGTAGGCATACGATTACCGTAACTCCTTTTTTCTTTTTGCACCAACAAAACATGTTGGATTTACTTGATTCAATAGTGGACACTGGTTACACACAAACGCTTTGCTTTGGCAGAAACTTAAACAACCAAATTAAATCAACACAACCTTTTCATATTCTCTCCAAAACTCACACCGTTCATCCATCATTTTCACTCTGTGCCACTGCTCCTTGCTAAACTGTGTGAAGCACAGTAAACAATTCAGTGGAGGCGTTGAGCCATAAACAGACATCACACACAGACAATGTTTTCATAGCAAAACTGCTTTAAACCCTGTACCCTAAATCTACACAAATGCCCTCTGCGTGATATGAAATGCATTTAACCAATAAATAATTAATGGGTTCTTGTTGTTGTAACAGATTCTGTATTTGGATGTTTGTGTGCAGCATTTGTTAGTAAAGCATTATTCATTGCATCAGCATGTGTGTGTATCACTTCTCAGTGAATTGTATCAGCATTTCAATTTGTGTGTGTGTGCGTCAATTCTCACTCAATCAACGAGTGCATATGTTCATATGTGTGTTTCTTTTCATTCTGATTCAATGCATGTAGATGAGTGTGTTTGTGTGGGTGTTTGTGTTCATCACTTTCCTGTTCTGGTGTTCTGGGTAAACCACGGCCTGAAGCATGCCCTGGGTCCTGCCCTCCTCCATTTCAGTCTGTTTGCGTCCATTGGTGATGCTGATTAAAGTTCTGTCCATACTGGTTCTGGCCCCGATTGGGGCTATCCTTTTTCTCCAGTATCCTGCATCTTCTCCTTATTTCACTCCTCCTTAACTTGACCCTTTTGCTTCTGCAGCTCCTTCAGGGTTTTGATACGCAGCTCAATCGTCTGGATGTTCGTGCCAAGCTCCAGTCTACGCTGCTGCGCCAGCTCTTCCTCTGTCTCTCCCAGCCAAGTCAAGGTTTTTTGTTCAGGTCAGAGTTCAGCTGCAGCCAATGCTGCTCGTTCTGCTTTGTTGTCCTCTCCTTGCTGAGGTCCTGAGCCTGCAGAAGCTCCCAGTGCTCCATCGCTCCTGAAGTCTGGGGGTCTGAGCTGCTGGGATCTGCCAGTCCAGACACCGTATCCTCTTCCTCCTCACCGTGTCAATACCTCCACGACACTCGCCCCTCAGTCGCAGATATCACATGTATGAGGAGTCCGTTTCTATGCCTGTACAATTGCAGCTGCTGTCCATTTGTTGCAGGCAGAAACGGCTGACATCCAGAGGGTGTAAATGAGAGTCTGCAGCAGCAACTTCCCCAGTGGAAGACCTCAGTGTTTGTTCTGTTAGCTTAACAAAGGCCTCAAGGAAGTTTCTGGGATGCTCATCTGGCCCCAGCAAGCTCCGGCCTGACTTCACGTCCAGTGTCTGGGACTGCAAGTCTGATGGGTTCCATTATCAGCCAGCTCCTCTTGAGCCATGCTCAGTTTCTGCTCTGATGTCTTGAGCTCTCACTGAGGACAGAAACCTCAGTCTTTTCCGTACACATCAGATTGAAGTCCATTGATGTTTCCCTTGCCTTGCTCCACGGCCTTCTACGGCTCTGCTGTTCGGCTCTTCTCAGAGGTCAGCTCCTGGCCGAGCCCCGACACCTGTGCCTTCAGCTTATTTTCTCCTGGTGCTTTTGTCCATTCTGAGGTACCTCCTGACCTCAGTTAGTCCTCCTGTCTCTGGCACGCCATTTTTCTCTGCCCGATCATCAGTGTTGGCCCGTCACTGTCCTGCACAGTTTTAATGCAGCGTGGTTAAAGTCAGCGTTGTTTTGCTCGGCCTCACTTTTCCTCCGGGCTTAATGGGCGTCTCGTCACAGCTCTGTCAGCTGAAGCTGTCTGGAAATCTCCCCCGTGTAATGAAACGGGCCTTAGGTTTAACGTTCTCCGTCTCCGCTGCATAAGATCGTTTTCCTGCAGCGCTGTTGACCTCTTCCAGTTGTTGTTGTGTGTCCAGCTGCTATAGCATTTGGTCAGGGTCACATCCAAGATGGTGGAGGAGAGAGCAAAGATGGTAGGGAGGGAGGGCAGGAGTCCAGGGTCAGCCTCGGCTTTCTGGGCGACAAAGCAGCCTGCAATCAAACATGAAGAGAAAAAGGAAAGAGAAAAAACAAAACAAAACAAAATCGAACGAACCAGAATGATGTTTTATTGGCTGCGTCACTCAGAGAGGGGAGAAACACCGGGACCGAGCCCTGTGTCAACCTTCTCTCCCCCTTTTTTTGTTTTTTCTCTTATATATATAATATATCATATAATCAACTCATAACCCACCAAGCTGACAGGACAACACAGGTACATGTTAAAATTCTTAAGATCATGTTTAAAAGCACCAAAATGGACTTTTCTTTCATTCAGTAATCACTTGTATTAATCAATCAGCAGAAAACATGTCACAATTTGACTCTTTTTACCACTAAATTTGTTGTGTCTTCACTGGTTGGTCAGACCAGTGTCTTTTTTTTGAAGTTAAGTTGTTGTCCTGCAACCCAGAGAGTTTATTTGTTAGTACTGGATAAACTTTATTATTTAACGGCGGGTGTATGTTAAGTTTCACTGCTTTAAACTTGCTGTAAAGTCTTCACACGTTCATGAGTGTAAGCTGTTTCTTCATTGCGTGTGTGTGCGTTTGTAAATGGGCTAATTTAACGTTCTTTTTTTTTCTCAAACTAGGCGTTACCTTAAAAGGAGCCTCTCTCTCACATTTCTCTGCTTGTGTGTGTTTTTGTTTCACCTTTTGTTGTGATGCTCCGGACGCCTTCCCAACCTCCACAAGTTTGTTGGGCCCAATGTTATATGTTAAAAACTCCTCTTAATTCCTCCTTTAATTCTCTGCTAGCTGCTGTCTTTTCCACAGCTGCTGATTCTTGCTGAATTTGGTTTCCATAACTATAGTTTGCTTCGGCCGCTGTGCTTGTGGGGGCAGTTGGTCCAGCCCCGTAGCCACCTGTATCAACACACTGAGAGATTTATTTAATATCATTTTCATCACAATCTTACTCTGCCGACTGAGGTGCCGGTCTTAATCATATACGATTTGTCTCTTCTATATCAAAACCCAGCCGAACATCAAACATTCAGCGTAGTCATTCATAACCTTATTTATAATATTATAATCAGCAAAATCAGCGTTTTAATTACAGGCATGTATCATTATTTGCAACTCATAATTATAAAACTCAAAAACACGCTAAACAGCAACAAAAGTCCTCTGTGCGCCTCACAGCTCATTTGCATCTTCACACACAGTCTAAAAATAGCTCGCAGCGCTGCAGTGCGCTGTCGTCACACACAGGGTCACACAAAGCTCAGACAAAACTCTATTATTTTATATTACAAAGACGTCTTATATTTACAACCACTGACAGGCCTGACAGATTCAGCACCTAACAAATTTCGACAAATTTAACCATAACGGGTCTCACCGAAGAAAGTCTCACTTTTTTGTAATCAATCAAACAGTATCTGTTACTTCTGGAACAGTTTCTGACCTAATTTCTAAAGAGCGCCTACACAATTTCGACAAATTTAACCATAACGGGTCCAACCGAAGAAAGTCTCACTTTTTTGTAATCAATCAAACAGTATCTGTTACTTCTGGAACAGTTTCTGACCTAATTTCTAAATCCCTAACTCAATTTAACTTTGTCCAAAAAAGCACATGACACCGTTTAAAACGGTGAGGAGACTCTAACTCCTAGCTTGATTCCGGGATGCCCTGTACCCCACAGTTAAGCCAAACTGAACTAACCCTGTTCGCCGACAGGTCAAGGCCGCGCGTCCACGGCCAGGAGGGAGCGTAACCTCCGGGCTATGCGCTTCTTAGCATCTTCCGGTGCCGTCCTATAACAATTTGTAACAATTTGAAACAACAGTCAACACCCTAAAACAAGAGTCTGACCAAGGCAAGTGCCACCTAGAGGTCAATGGAGCCAACCCTCACTTATAATCACACAGGACCACACTTATAGCCAATTTGGACTTTAACCAACAACATGACCAATTCCCTACCAAACTACCTGAGCCTTTAACTCAATATCCAGGGACTCAAACCCAACATTATTACTTTCATATTTCTTCAACTTCATTAAATACTCTTAAGCAACTTTAACTGCATAACACACGGTGATTCTCATCAAAATCAAAACAGACCCTCTACCAGTGATTTCAGTGAGTAGACTTTAATTTAATCATGTCCAATTCGGCACACTTTGGAAATAATTCAACAGGTAGTGCCTTACCTTTAGATAAGCCGGCTTATGCCCACTCACGTCAGACCACTGGCTCGTGCCTGTCCGTTCGACAACCTCGGACCGTCCAAACCTTTAAATTCCACCCCAATACCACAGGACGAGCCCCCAAGCTGTTACGAGTTCAAATTGGGGATGGACACAAGAGAAAAACCACAATAACAACACTGGTCCGGCCGGGTTGAGTCAAACGATGATTTTAATGCACACACGCGTGGGAGATGGACACTGTATGCAGACAGCCTCAGATCTCAAAAAGGTGGAGCATTGCTCAAACTCTTATAGCCTCTGGTGCCTCCACCTTATCATAAAAAGCCTAAACACTCACACTCAAAAGCCTAAACACTCACATGCTTTCTCTCACACGGCGCCTAAGCTACGACCTTGGCTCCCTGTTTATCTGCTCCTGCTGAGATGGGGCAGAAAACTCCAGCATGTTCTCTTCTAATCAGACAAACAAGGCGATGACTTTCTGCGAACAGTATTTCTTATAACTCAGCAGTATAATGCATCATAAAACAATATCATTCATTCACAATAAATCAGCAGTCTACTTTAATGCAAATCAGTTTAACTAATGCAATAGTTGTCAGCTTCTTCTAATTCAGGGGAATAATGCAAACTAAAACTACATAATAATTCACAATCTTTAATTAGGGGTCTAACATGGCATAAAATAATATTCTAATCTAACAAAGGCCTGGGTCGTATGGCAGCAAACAACTCCTCCAGAGAGGCTGTCCTGGTGAGGGAGAAGTTCATGGCCCACTTCTCGGCAGAGGGAGCTGTGTCTTGGCAACCAAAGGAGTAGCCTGTTTGAAGTCTGAGTGACTTCCCCACAACGGCTCTTTTAAGAGCCACCCACAAACCTCTAAAGAGTGTTCCTGTCTTTTTAAAATTTTCTTAATAAATGGAGCTCTACTCCAAAATAATCTAACCTCTTTTTACTCTCTTAAGTAACTTGTCTTCACTATGTTCCTATATACAGTGTGGTGCAAAAGTTTGGGCAACCTTATTAATAGCCATTATTTTCCTGTATGAATCGCTGTTACAGTAAAAAATGTCACTTACATATATCATATAGGAGACACACACATTGAAATACACTAAATATTTATGTTATTTCTCTTTTTTTGTGTTGCCAATTTATGCACCTGCTTGATTTAGTTTAAACAGTTATTGCACACTTTCTGTAAATCCAGTGAACTGCATTTCACTTCTCAAATATCACTGTGTGTGTCTCCTATATGATGTATTTAACTGACAATTTTTATTGTGACAAACAACGATTTGTACAGGAAAATAATTACTTTTCACAATGTTTCCCAAACTTTTGCATCCCACTGTATTAGTATGTTTTGTAATTAGTGTAATATGAAATAAATTCTACTTGTGTCAAGTCGGGTGCCAATATTTGCTGTGTAGTAGAACAGAGACATTTGTCATTATAAATGTTTATTTGATGAAATATATAAATGCAGTGACAAAAACATTAAACATAAATATATGAAATTTAACTATTTACAGAGAGACAGGAATAAAAAGGACCCAGCTTGGAGTGGAAGAGCCTCAGGGAGAAGGAGGAGAAGAATAAGCACATTGTTTCTGCCCTGGAGAGCTGCTGCCTCATCACAAAACTACTGATCATTAGGGTCCAATGTTTCCAAATTTAACACAGCTGTGCTGTTTTCAAAAGCTAATTTATAAATTTGAAATTTCACGAATTCTCGTGTCTGAGGCGGCATGCTCTCCAGAGCAGGAACAAGGCTGAGGAGGAAATACTCTGTTGGAGACGGGCGTGGCCTCTTTAGGGACTCCAGGATGGCCAGCTCCACCGCCGATGGACCGTCCTGGGACCCGTCCCTCGCCCGCCTTCGAGCTGTCCTCCTCTGTGGGCCTGTAAAACACAGCACAAAACACCACAAAGTAATGAGAAGGCTGCTACTAGATTTTCATTTTCAAAATTAAAAAAAACCAGGATATGAACAGATTGGTTGTAGATATTTAGTAAAGGTGATCATAAGGGGATTCAAGCAAGTAAAAAGCTATCAGTGCTTGATGTTCATACCTGTGGGTGCAGCAGGAGGAGTGGAGGGACCAGGGACTGGGGAGCCAGGAGAAGCAACAGGGGAGGACTCTGCTGCATGATTATTTGACTCTATCAAGACAATAGTCATAGAGAATATTATATTATTATATACTTATTATTATATACAGTGGTCTCTCATTTATTGCAGCACATGAACAGTAGTCACAGTTCTCACAAGTTGATTCTCAAAGTGTAAACCTTTGTCGATTTTAAAACGTAAAAGTATTATGCCGCGCTTTTTCTCCGTCTGCGGCGCCACTTTTGTGCGCCTTTTTTTTCTCCCGGTGCAGGTGTCTATTTCCGAATGAGGGTCATAGTTAAGAGTGTTTTTGTGCTGGTTTTTTTTCTATTGGACATGATGGTTATCAACACCAAACATGATAAGTTTGGCAAGCGCAGGAGACACGACACGGAGGAGATTTGTCATTTGGGCTGCAGAATGCAAAGCGCATTGTTGAAAGCTGTACGGTGCAATAAAAACAAAATCAGCGAAAAGGCGAGGCAGTGACGGATGAACAGCGGGACCACTGTATACTGTTTATTAATAAACAAAATATATTCCTGTATGACAACACGCATGAATTAACTGCCTACATTAATTCATTGTAAACATACCTTCTGACTGACACTCCCCTGCTGCCTCTTCGCGCTGTCCCTGGTCCTCGGGGGAGAAGTTCCCCACGGTCCGCACCATATTTCCGCTGGTCTCCCGCGGGGTGAGGAAGGGGTCCAGAAACCCCATGACCGCGAAGAACTTCCATCTCCTCCCCGATCCTGCTGCAGACCCACTCCTCTTCTCCTTCTCCGTCCTCTTCTCTTTGTTGTATGTGTCCCTGAGGCTCTTTCACTTTCTCCTGCAGATGTCCTCTGAATAAACGCATTATCTGGTTAGCGGAAAGGTATTTGTACAACAGTGGGAAAATCGCGGGACAGTAGGCGGGCTTGCTAGCTTTTGCGCGGCTTCATCGGGTCAGTCTGAAAATTAAAAAGAAAAAGGAATGAACTTACCAGGTTGCCCGATCTCCTCACTTATGTGTCTCCAAGCTAGGTCCTTTTTATTCCTGTCTCGGTAGAAATAGTAGCTAGCATCATACAGCTCCGGGTGATTAGCCACAGCGCTGATTAGCTTTTCCTCCATGCTGAATGAAGAATGAAGGGCTTTGGCTGGATCTGCCCCTTTGACCTAGGTCAGAGCCACGTCACCAGGCTCCTGATTGGTTGTCGCGGCGCGATTTGACGCTTGAGTTCAGCTTTTTCCAACTCGCGCGGTAGACGCGAAACGCGCGTATGCACAAAATGTAACACAAAAACTCACGTGCGTGGTTTTATTCGCGCGTCAAACGCGCCAGACGCGCCAGACGCGCTACACTGACGCGCGTTTCACGCGTTTTCGCGACGCAAATCTGCTTCCGAATTTTCGCGGGACCCGCAATCGCGCGTCATCGCGCCTTTCCATTGACTTTACATGTAAACCTGACGCTCTATTCGCGTCCATCGCGTTCGGTGTGAACACACCGTTATAGCCTCTGGTGCCTCCACCTTATCATAAAAAGCCTAAACATTCACATGTTTTCTCTCACACGGCGCCTAAGCTACGACCTTGGCTCCCTGTTTATCTGCTCCTGCTGAGATGGGGCAGAAAACTCCAGTATACTCTGTTCTCTTCTAATCAGACAAATAAGGCGATGACTTTCTGCAAACAGTATTTCTTATAACTCAGCAGTATAATGCATCATAAAACAATGTCATTCATTCACAATAAATCAGCAGTTTAATGTAATGCAAATCAGTTTAACAAATGCAACAGTTATCAGCTTCTTCTACTTCAGGAGAATAATGCAAACTAAAACTACATAATAATTCATAATCTTTAATTAGGGGTATAACATGGCATAAAATAATATTATAATCTAACACTACTGCTGTCAGACTCCACAACATGGTCTCTGCAGAGGACCCCACATGTGCAGACAAACACACACATCCCATACACAATTGTAAATCTCGTCCTGTCTCCTTGATGTGCAATGACACCAAGTGCAATTTTTCCCCTATGTAACAAAGTATTTTATTCTACGTACTATTATATTATGTCTGTTTATCTTAGTCTGTTCTACTGTTTTTCTCTTTTTCTCTTAATCTTTTACTGCTCTTGTACTTTCTGCCGTGGCCATCTGACTTCTGCTCATCCAGATCACATCCAGGAAACTTCCAGCTGTGATTGGCCCGTGCAGGCTTGTGATCAGATGCTGCTCTTCTAGGGAGCGCTTGATTTTCTTTTGTTTTGTGTCCTCTTGGGATTCGATATCACAGGGTGTCAGACGCTGATCCATCCTCCTCCTCTTCCGCCTTCTGCTGGGTCCCTTAGGTTAAAGCAGCTCGTGGACATCCATGGAGGAAGAAGCTGCTTGCTGACACAGATCCACGCTGCTCTAAGCACTTAGTGATGATGGGGGAGTGCTACTGGGCGGTAATCATTGAGGCAAGATGGGTTGGAGTTTTGTGGGTATCGGGACGATGGAGGTGGATTTGAAGCAGGCCGGTACCACAGCGTGGGCCAAGGACAGGTTGAATGTCTGGGAGCATCCTGCAAGCTCCTCAGAACACCTCGAGAACACGCCCGGGGAGCCATCGGGACCTGCAGCCTTGTGGACATTGATCCTGCTCAGCACCGCCCTACAGCGTGGGGGAGAGAGTCAGAGGTTGGTGGTCTGGGCGCACGTCTGCTTTGGTTGTGGTTGTGGGGTTCCCTCGCCCAAACGAGCATAAAAGTTGTTGAGCTCGTTGAGGAAGGAGACATCAGAGGATGCGGGGGAGGGTTTGGTGGTCCTGTAGTCTGTGATGGTCTGGAGTCCTTGCCACATGCGTCGGGGGTTGGAGTTGGAGAAGTGTTCTCTACCTCTTTTTGTAATGGTTTTTGGCTTTTTGATGCCCTCTTTAGATAGCCCTGGCTGTGCTGTAGGCGTGTGCATCTCCTGACCTAAAGGCAGGTGTGTGGCGGGCCTTCAGGAGGAGAGAACACCGGTTCACCAAGGGTTCTGGTTGGGGTACATGGTGATCCGTTTCTGGGTGGTGACACTGTACGG
>NW_024386799.1:208433-327035 GCF_900408965.1 Simochromis diagramma
CTGATGAGTCATTTGATCAAAATCACTGAGTGCTTCAAGTCTGACCCTCTGATGCTTCTGTAGACTTTTGCATATTTAATGAATGTCTGACAGTTTTACATTCATTCTATGAACACAGTGGAAATGTTGTGTTATGTCTCCATGTTGTTTCCAGCATCATAAATTCTTAAGTTCAGAAAATTAGATTCTTTCTTCACAGCTGAAAAACAACAACATTTATTCTCTAGTGAAATCTGATCGTCCCACTCCAAAGGTCACAATCTGAAGGTAACATCTGGTTTTTTTCCCTGTGGTTAACTCTGGCAATCATATGGTGGGATTTATCCACTACATCCACACCACTGTGGTTCAGTGTTGTCCTGATGGAGTAACAGCAGCCAGTATGATCCCAGGCTTTAGCTGCTGGGTCTCTGTGTGAACTCTCAGAATGTTTAACAGATCAGACACAAAAGAGAATCAGAGCAGCTCTGTTCTTTAAAGAACAAACATGAACCCACTCAGGTCACACTTTCCCCACAGATATGAGCATCACTGTCCTCAAACACAAATGAACAAGTCGAACATTTGGCTCTTTCTCTTTCATTGTTTTTTTAATGAATCTTTGTAAAAATCTGCAGGATGTTTCAGGTCATATTTATCCAGGAAACACAACTGTAAAGGAGTCATCACAGCTCTCTGACCTCGTTGCTCCAGGTTCACCACTGAAGTTCTGGATTTGGATCTTTGGACCAGTCACTCCTCACAGACGGACAGCTGGACCCTGCAGACTGTGACCTCTGACCTCTGCAGACACAAACATGATTGAAGGCAGCTGTGATCACACAGACTGCAGATAATGCAGCTGTTTCCTGTCAGTAACATCCTCTTAGATTAGAGTTCAGCTTTTTACAGGAAAACTGGACAAAAACTGATTTTTGTTACAAAACTCATTTTCATTTCACTCTCAGCTCACAAACAGTCAGACAATCAAACCAGAGTCAACACTGATTATAATGTCAGTGCAGAATTATTTCTGTTACTCAAGTGAGGTTCAGCTCTCTGACCTCTGCGGTGGTCCAGGTTCACCACTGAAGGCTGGATTATAATCTTTGGGACCGGTCACTCCTAACAGACGGACAGCTGGAACCCTGCAGACTCTGCTCTGTCCTCCTCTTCCTCCATCATCATCTTCAGTCAGTCTGAGAGGGTAAACCACAAACACTCAGTGAGTTCACATTAACAGGAGGAACTGAGTTACAGTCGCTGACCTCTGACCTGTCATGTGACCTAAATACCAGGTCAATATGTCTGTAGGTTCAGTCATCCAGGTCATGTGATCTAAGGAGCTTGGAGAGAAAAGAGACGTCTTTAAGTTTCTGGAAGACGTTTCATCTGAGAAGCTTCTTCAGCTCTAAAACCAAACGGTGGAGAGTCCCAGATATTTAAACCTGAGAGGGAAAGAAAGCATGTCGCTGACCCACCACTGATGTTATTTCAAGGAGGAAACTGAGAGCCTTTTCACCAGGAGCACAAACATCTGGAACAAAAACATCTCACTTTATCACGGTGCTGGTCTGGGGTCAGTGTTTACTCAGCTTTAACGTCACTTTGGGTTCTTGGCTAGCTTAGCGTTAGCTTAGCTTTAGCTTAGCGTTAGCTTAGCATTAACATGCTGTCAGGTGTCTCGTGTTGTGTGTAAATATTAATCACAGTGACAGTAAAGGAGGTAAAGTGCTGTGACGTCATCACGTACGCTGCGTTCTCTGTGGGCTCTGAGTGAACTCACAAAGTACAAGCTACAAGTACACAAACACGAACGTAGCTCAGAGTGGCGGACACACTCGGCCTCGTTGGTCCAGCTGTGAGTCCGTTACCGTGAACTATGGAGCGGCAGATTTGTGCTGAACTAAGCTGCACACAGCTGATGTTAGCCAGGAAACATTACACACTGACTTTAATGGAGAGACCGGAAATACAAACACACACAGTTTGTTGTGTGAAGAAATCAAACACGAGCTGAACAAACAGTAAAGTTCCTAAAGACAAACTGTTAAAGGAGGAAACAAAGCAAACTTACAGTTTCTTCACACACCAACAACAAGCTCCACTCCACGAAGTTCAGGAAGTGAAAGTAAACTTTCAGCCTAATGCGGCGTTTGAGGACACTCGGGAACATCGAAACACTGTGATGCGTTCACAGACACCTCGGAAATTCCCAAACCTCTGGCAGGCTGTGATTTATTTCTGCTGGTTTTCCTGTTTGAAGCACAAACATCCGTCATCACTTTGTTGTTGTTCTTCATGCACAGTTTGAATATTTCAGCACTGAACTGATGTTCTTCAAAGCTCATTTCAACCTGTTGAAGTCATGAATGAAAGTGCAGACTGAGTGTAAGAGCCAAAGTGAATGTTTATGTTTTATTTGTTATGGTGGTGCAGGTGTTGTTCCTGCAACCTTCCGGTTACAGATGAGTTTCCCAATCCACTGAGTCACTGTAACCACCACACGTGACAGGAGTGTTTTTATTGACTGAAACACTGAAATGATGCTACGGCTGTCGTAGGCTCACTGACAGCAGTGCTGATGTGTTCCGTCAAACACTGGCTCAGGTCAGACTCCTTCATCCTTCTCCAGCGTGAGGCCGCCCTCAGCCCCACAGGAGCTCTGACCTTTGACCTCCTGTACACAGCTGGCTTCATCAGCAGCTCGTTCTCTAAATCCATTTATAACTCAATAATTTCAGATTTCTGAGCTCTGCTTTGAATCTGTGCCAGCTGACATCACAAATTCTCATGAGACTCGACACAAGAAATAATCCTGACTGACTTTATTTAAGACTCAGAACATGAGACAAAGTTCAGCCAGCAGCACTGAGACCTGATCCTGAACCCTGAAGCCCTACGACTCATTTCAGCACCACCTGAAAACAAAATCCTACATTTGTGAGCCGGTGTGGAAATCCAACGATACAAACTGAGAATCCAGGCTGTGCACAAAAACAGCTATACAAGGATGTATTTAAGGACAAGAGGACTTTCCACGCATCACGTCTATTAGCTGGCTTCTTAAATTGGAAATGCAGGACGTGCTGGTCCTAGCACACTTTAAATCCTGTCTCCCCCCCACCCTGGACCCCCACCAATTCACATACCGCCAGAACAGGAGCACAGAGGATGCAGTCTCCATCGCACTGCACTCTGTCCTCTCACACCTGGACAACAACAACACATACGCCAGAATGCTGTTTATAGACATCAGTTCAGCATTCAATACAATCCACCCCTCACAACTCATCAGGAAACTGACAGACCTGGGCATCAGTTCCCTCATCTGCAAATGGTTACTGGACTTCCTGACCAACCGCCCCCAACATGTCCGGATAACCACTGCTCATCTACCATCACAATGAACACCGGTGTACCACAAGGCTGTGTGATGAGCCCTTTCCTCTACTCCCTCTTCACCCACGACTGCAGACCTGCTGATGGTTCCAACAATTCAATTCAATTTTATTTATACAGCGCCAAATCACAACAAAGGTCGCCTCAAGGCGCTTCATAGATACAGAGAAAAACCCAACAATCATATGACCCCCTATGAGCAAGCACTTTGGCGACAGTGGGAAGGAAAAACTCCCTTTTAACCTACAGGGAGGAGGTGGATCGTCTGGCTGAGTGGTGCGACACAAACAACCTGCTGCTTAACACCGAGAAGACCAAGGAGCTCATCGTGGACTACAGGAGGAATGCTGACCCACATCCACCCATCCACATTAAGGGGACGGCTGTGGAGCGTGTGAGCAGCTTCAAGTTCCTGGGAGTCCACATCTCCGAGGATCTCACCTCACACACACACACAATGGACAACTGTACCCTCAAACACACAATAATAACATGGAGTGAACCACCACTCACAACCACTAGCACTTTATATAGCCTCTGTAGGAATTATATCTCACTTATCTTAACTGCAATACTGTATAGCTCTGTGTAAATAATCATTCTGTACATTCGATAATTTTTAATCCTACAACTGTTTACAACTTGCACAGTTCCCATTTCTGTATAACTGTATATCTCAGATTTCTGTAAAGTTATTTATTTCATATTCTGTATAGTTTTTCATATTTATATCCTGTTCATAGCTTGTACTTACTACAGCCTGTACATACTTATAGTTATAGAATATTCACAACATACCTCATACAGTGTACATTATAACATAATAGACCCATTTCTGTAATATACTTACATATCTATATTATTGCTAATATATATTGTAATATATCTATATCACTAAAGCACTTCTGGATGGATGCAAACTGCATTTCGTTGCCCTGTACCTGTGCAATGACAATAAAGTTGAATTCTATTCTATTCTATTCTCTTTACTGCTCACGTCTGACAAAGTGTTCACACAGTGTGCTAGCTTCTTTCAGCCTGCTAGCTATGCTAACAAGTCTAGTACACACACTTGACTCGGTCACATGACAGACAGCAGAGGTAGCGGCTGTTCTGCTAGCTGTTCTGCTAGCTGTTCTGCTAGCTGTTCTGCTAGCTGTTCTGCTAGCTGTTCTGCTAGCTGTTCTGCTAGCTGCTCTGCTAGCTGTTCTGCTAGCTGCTCTGCTAGCTGCTCTGCTAGCTCATGTTAAAGGTCAAAGAAATGACGTGATGGGAGTTAGGTCATAGCCTAGCAGCATTTAGTTACTCAGCATATATTTAATCCTTATTATCTGCTCCTGTCACCTCTGTTTACCTCTGACAACAAGAACATTTATTAGTGCTCAGTTAGTTTATTAGAGCTCAGTTATTAGAGCTCAGTCTGGGGGGAGTTATTTTTTCTCCTCTTCTTTCCTCATGTTGTGCATTTTCCATTGTCATACCTCTCTGACCTGCCTTCCCCATGTGATGTTTGTGTAATGCATAGGTGTCAAACTCTGGCCCGCAGGCCACATTTGGCCCGCAGCCTAATTACATTTGGCCCGCGAAGCCATACCAAATTACTATTAGAGCTGGCCTACTGGTATTATACAGCTAATATATATATTGTTTAGTATTAAGCTTTGCGTGTTTCATATTCAGTTTTCCAGCAAAACGTATTTGAGTCTATAAGAAAAGATTCATTCTTATATCTGGAGGAAGATTTTTTTTTTCAATAAATATTAATGTTAGCCCATGACTTTGTTCCAGTTTTGAATTTTGGCCCACTGTGTATTTGAGTTTGACACCCCTGGTGTAATGTATGTATGGTCCGAAAGGTAAGATGGCCCTGGCATGGCATCAATCAATCAGTTAGCTTTGGTAAATTATGAACAGGCATCAGCGTGGTCACCTATACTGTCCTTTAGTGCTGGAGCAGCAGGAACACCAGTTAATCTGAAACCTATTTTTCTCTCTAAACCAAAGTGACAGCAGGCTGAGTCAAAGACAGAAACCTTATTTAAACACCAAACATTCACCGGCTTCACTTCCTGATCCAGGATTCAAAGAGGATGTTGAACTTACTCAGCTTCATCTTCTCTTGAACGTCTTCACTCTGCAGCTCTCTGCTGTCTGGACCAGGTCTGTGTAGAAACAGAAAATCCTCTGCTTCTTCTCCGTCATCAGTCCTCTGTGTCTGCAGGCTGAAGTCACACTAAACACTTCACACCAGCAAAGAGTCTGAAGCTCACAGGTCAAAGGTCAGCTGCTGCACCTTATGTGATATTAATTTGATCAATAATTAACCTGCAGCAGGTTTCTGCTCCAACACTCTAAACAACCCTGAGAACGAATAAGATAATGTGGGTGTGTCTGCAAGCTTCAATAGATAAGCATTAAACACTTCACACCAGCAATGAGTCTGAAGCTCTCAGGTCAAAGGTCAGCTGCCGCACTCTATATAACAATTCAACAGTAGACAGTGTATTGGAATTTATTTTATTTATGTATTAATCACATTATTTTATTGTATGATGCGTTGGTGCCACTGGATTTTAACATGTCTCACACTCATACAGTTAGACAGATGGTGGGGGTCTAGTAAGGAAGTTGGGGGAAGCAGACGACTCCACAGGAAGAGTCTTTTGTCTCTTCGAGGACTCTGGGAGGTAGCAAGGGAGTGTGAAGCTTAAGGTGTGAAACAGCTGTGTACTGCCTTTTGTTTCTGAAGGAGGTATTTAGCTGAGAGCCATGCTAGGCTGGTGAGACTCTGCTGCCTGTCTGCCCTGCGATCATGCAGGTTTCTCTTTGTGTTTGATTAAAGAATGTTAGCTACCGCTCACCGCTCATCTTCAGGCTTTATTTAATGGAAAACTTCCACAACAACAGCCTGACCGTGGGCGTCTCTGCAGCCATAAACAGTTTAAACATTAAACACTGAACCACAAAAGAGGCTTAACTGAGTGGCTGAGCTTCAGTCAATGCTGGGTTGTTGGGGGACACAGTCAGTAACTGCAGCACTCCAAGGCGAATCTGTTCTCAAAGTGTTGGTCACCAAGGACCACAGGAAGGATTCAGTGCATGGGAGCTCTGGGAAATCGTCAAGGAAGAAATAAGACACCGTGGACTGTTTGCACTGCTTGTTCTTTATTTGACTGTAAATAAACTCATTGTTGCCAACTCAGAAGGTCCTGCAATTGGGTCCTGCTTTCCAAAACATGACAACATGACAACAGTCATGACAAAGAGGTATGGTTGTGGTCTGAAATTTAAACTCATCGGCATGAATATCGTGGTAATTTGGAGTTTTTAATGATTTCTTTACATTTTTCTTTTTCCAGGGTGGAATGATTATACCCCATCTTTAATGAATTTAAAAAGAAGAAACAAAATTAAGCAGCTGAAGGTTGTAGAAATGGAAAGTTATAATGGTCCAAAATAACTACAATATTAGGCTAGAAAATGACAGTGTGAAGTTTCTGTAACACTAAATTAAATAAGTTTGTGAAATGAAACAAATCTACATACTAAAGTTACACAAAACTCTTCCAGCCTAAATGACCACATACATGTCATTTGGCCTTACTCTCTGAATATTTAGGACCTTCACTGGGACAAACATTAATCTAGTTTTAATACTGAAGACATGGTTAATATTATGTAACAGCAGTGTTAGAAAAATGTTGACCATCTTTCCTCATCTCTGCTTCTGTCATAACTAATCTGACCACTTAGTAGTAATTAGCATTAGGTGTCTCTGTAGTTTACCAGTGTTGGCTACCATGCAGTAGCACATTTAGGAAAATGACTCAAAGAAGGTAGGTTATTAAATCTGTACAAGCGGGTTTAGTTGTACGAGAAAGTTACCTAACAGATCACTTTTAGTGTCAACTTCCCATTATGTACTTTTTTTGTCCTTGGGGTTTTCCACAGTTTCAACAGCTTCATTCACAACCAAATTTACAAGTTAGTGATCTTCTTCAGCCCTCGGTTACACAATGGTGCACATTTAAATGCCTTACAGACACCAATAATCTCTGGTCTACAGTCATGTGAAACTATTTCTATTACTGGACATCATGTCACCTTCGTGTGCATGTGTGCATGCCTATGTTCCTCCTACACTGATAAAAATGAAATTGCCGTCCATAAAAACAAAGGTGCTCTGTGCTCCACTGCTCTGCTGGGGCCTTACTCTGTGAAGCAGCCATGTTTTCTCTTGATACGCTGGCTTCTTCTTCTTCCCTCTGTCCAAAAACATATGTGATAAGTTAACTGGCTATTCTAAGTTGCCTGTGGTTGTGAATGTGAGTATGAATGGTTATCTCTGTGTTTGCCCTGTGATAGACTGGTGACCTGTCCATGGTTTTCCCAAACTTTTCCCCCGGATGGAGAAATATTAACACTTTATATTAAGAATGCAAATCATATAGTTAAGTCATGCTGAAGTCGTGCATGACTGCTTATGACTGCATGAATTAATGACAAACATATCAAGAATTCCTATTGGTATTCTTAACAAAATGTCCGGTCACTGCTGGGATGAGGAGGTTGTCTGTTGAAAGTGACCTGGGTGAACTGAAATGTTCAGTCCTTTGGAATCTTTGGACTCCAAGATTCTTTCAATCAAAGCTATTGTGTTTTTCTGAAAGCTGCAGACTGTAAAACAATGGAGTCTCGGCACACCCGATTCATAAGAGCGATTTTTTCTAATCTGTTTGTGCACTTTATTCAGACTCAGAGTTAACATACGTGCTATTGCTGTGGAAAACATGTGAAGGAATTTTCCTTTCCAAACACATTCTGTCAATAAAGATCTAACAGAATCAATCATGGCATCGTTAATGATAAAATGTTCTCAAACATTTGCAGTGATTTAAGTTAAAAATAAATACATTAAGGAAGCATCCTTGTTAGATGCCCTGGGGCGCACTTACATAAGCGAGGCTGCCATATTGCACCATCGGCCCTTCTGCCCAACACCGGTAGGTGAAGTGTCTCGCCCAAGGACACAACAACAGAGACTGTCCGAGCCGGGGCTCGAACCGGCAACCTTCCGATTACAAGACGAACCACCAACTCTTGAGCCACCATCGCCTCGTGTTTAATTTGGCCACCAGAGGGGAGTAAAACATAATTACAAGATATTCTGCTACTGGGCATATATCTACACTGAACAAAAATATAAACCCAACACCTTTGTTACTGCTCCCATTCCCCATGGGATGGACGTAGAGACCTAAAATTCATTCCAGATACACAATATAACCATCCCTCCCAAACAGTGGTCACAAATCAGTCCAAATGTGTGGTAGTGGGCACATCTGCTATATTGAGATAATCCATCCCACCTCACAGGTGTGCCACATCAGGATGCTGATCTGACATCATGAGTAGTGCACAGGTGTACCTCAGACTGCCCACAACAACAGCACAGTGATGATGCTGGGAGATCCTATACGCAGCAACACAGAAACACTGAGAACTTTAAACATTGATTATATTGAGATCAGCAGCCGACCCAGTCTAGATAAAGGCGAGCAGCTGGGACCGCTGCTGCACCACAAACAGGTTTCAGTGTTTCCATGTGTGTGTGTGATGTCTTTACTTATACTGGTCAATAGACTTTAGTCAACACATCATTGAAAGGTGTTACACATGAAATAAAAACAGTGTTTGTTCCTCTGAAGCAGCTGCATTATAACCAATCTGCTCCTTTGTGGCCGTTTAAAACAGCCTTAATAAACAGCACACAGTGGTCCCGCTTTTCATCCGTCACTGCTTCGCTTTTTCGCTGAGTTTTTATTGCACAGTACAGCATTGCATTCTGCAGCCTGATTGACAAATCTCCTCCGTGTCGTGTCTCCTGCGCTTGCCAAATTTATCACGTTTGGTTTTGATAACCATCACGTCCAATAGAAAAAACAGCACAAAAACACCCATAACTATGAGCTTCATTCGGAAATAGACACCTGGGAAAAAGGCGCACGAAAGTGGCAGCCAGATGAAGACAAAACGCGGGTACGGCGAGGACGTCCTTTACGCCGCTGCTCTGCTCTCCACAGTAAATAGAGAAAGGAGACTCTCTCTTCAAACGCTAGCTCGACAGCTGCCATCTAGCAAAGATACCATCTGGCACAACTTCCTCCCACGCAGTACGAGTTATTGTAACTGACTGTAAAAAGTCAGCACAAGGAAAACAAACTCCACCTAAACTTGGTTCATATCTGACCCAGATGGACTGCAGGTCATAACTTCTTACCTGAAGTTCAGTTCACCTGACACTCGGACCAGCGGCCGCTTCGGGTCAGGGGCGGATCTAGAGAAATTTTCTTAGGGTGGCAAAATCAAAGCCTTTTTCCCCCAAACACATATGCAGGTGGTTACATATGGCTAAAATGATTCAAATGCAGTAAGTATGCACGTTTTTCATATAAATATAGTCTATAACTTAATTATTGTCTGTAGCCCACATGATTACACACTTTAGTTACATAAAACATGTGAGTTTTGATGTGTCGTGGAAAATTTAACAATAACCTGCAACACACCCAGTGAGCTTGATTTGAAGTGGGTTTAATAAACACATTGCAATGTGGAGAGAGCATCCCAGTGAAACACCAGGACCATCTCTGTGGCACCGCCCTTACATCTTATATACAGACACACAAAGAACATCCACAGACTCTCACATGTTGCCCCTCTCAGGGGGGCTATAGCTCCTCCCTCACAGAGAGAATTATGACCTTGTTTTCTGCTTGGCCGTCACCTAAAGAGTTACATCCCTGATAAGCAGAAGGAGTCTCACTATCTGTTTAACGTCTCCCATTACAACGGCCTCACTGTGGTAACTTTCCACATGCATGTAAACTAGTGACAGGAGTGCTCTTACTATGGTACAGTGAGAAAGTGATATTACTATAACTAATGTGATGTGATTAAGTATGTGATTAATACATGAGAAAGAAATCTGCCACCACAGATGTTATGTACGTTATAGCCTGTATAATAAATAAATATGTAGCCCAATAAGTATAAAGCTACACAACATGGGGCGCTTCATTTACAAGCACAAGTCTAACTTAAGTTTCCCCGTTGCCTTGTTTGGTATCTTTTCAGCTCAACTGAATTTAGTTGTTTTTCACTGACATACTGCATTAGTGTTACTATTAATATAACTATTACTGATCTGAAATCACACAAAGAACCTAAAATCCTAGTAGTATTTTTACTGTAAAAAAACACAGACATGTTGGGTAAATGTTTATAACTTGAAATGCAAATATAAATCGTACATTTTGTAAACATAAACAACTATTTATCTACAAATGCAGCCAATACACCTGCTGTTTTTTCATTTTCTACAACCATTTAAAAACATTACTAAAACTAAAATGAGAGAACAATCAGGTGTTGCAATAAGATGCTCCACAAATGATGTGTGCCAGTAAAAACAAGTTTGTCCACCAAAAGACAGAAGAGCACAGGGACAAACCTGCAGGCCTGACAACAGCAGGCGTATCACTCCGCTGGTTTCTACTTAGTGTTTACAAATGTGCCTCTGTGACATTCATTAGTGCCCTCACTGACACACAAAACAACGACTACACAGCAGAACAGCTACACAACACAACACACTAAGTATACACTCCACACTAAACGTCACAAATCTCCCACATCTTAAATCTCTCTCTCTCTCTCTCGCTGCCGTTACCGTCACTCCCAAAACTTTTCCCTCTTCCTAAACAACCAAATCCACCGCGGTAAAGTGAGCCGTCATTTGTGAGCCGCAGTCAAGCCAGCCGCTTCTTATCTGCCGCATAAATTTCCTTGCGCTGTTACACAAGTCTTTACGGTAGCGCCTTTTCGCTTTATATCCCGATTGAAAGCCTAGACCCGCGCACACGTACAGGAAACCTGTATTCAGTTCAATACAGTCAGTACACTACAATTATGTCATTTTCAAAAGTTCATTAATAATCATCCTGAGTAGTTGAGGTCCAACTTTCAGCACATTCTTCCTCTGGGACACCTACAGTACCTGTGTGCCAAGTTTCAGCCAGAGTCACTGTAAAACTCCTCAGAAATTACAGGAACCTTGTATTCAGTCTAATACAGTCAATACAATAGAATTATGTCATTTTCAAAAGTTCATTAATAATCATCCTGAGTAGTTGAGGTCCAACAACAACATAGACATCAATATCTGCTCAGAAACTCTACTTCATTTATAAGATGAATCCACTACAAATAGTCTTCTAAAAAAATATTTCAATTTGTTTCAATTGTTAAAAATATGTTCTTAAAGATTAACGCGAGGTTTAGAACGGAATATGTTTTACTTACTATACAGCGGGTGAGATGATGTCATTTAAAAGCAGACTAAAAGCAGGACACAGAGGACAACAAAACTGTGATGGACTAAAAGAGAGCCCTTCATTGTGGCTGATGGAAGAAACTTGAACATACAACAAGGCAAAAGCAACAGGTTACAATAACTGTAATTAATCCTGAAATGGGCGAGACTAAACTACGACTGCTATTAATGTTACTGTGACTATGACAACACTACTACAGACCTGAACATGATGGCGACCAGCAGTATGAGATAAAATATGAAGGGGTACACCCAAGACTTGAACGTGAGAAAGGAAAACAGAGTCTTAAAACAGGAAACATGACGAACGTATACCTCACATTAACAAACAAGGGCGATTGGAACGTAATGGTAGGTGACACGAAAGGATCGATGTAAACAACGGAGTAAAGACTGAGCAACTGTGAGCTGTCAGGGAGAATTAGAAGAACGTAACAAAGTATGGCCAAATTAAAACTACTAACTAATAACAGCAAAAACAAGAATTACATACATTGATCAATAGTAATCTGAATCAACAAATACCAAATGCAAAAAGGGTTGGGTCACAAACCCAAACTGCCAGAATCACATTAGTTTCTAAATTTAGTGTCATTTTTTTACAAAAGGTATTAAAATGAAAAAGAATGCAACACAAAATCTAAACGAACAAGCTCTATTTACATTTGTGAAATACATAACCTGTAAATGTACACATACAAAATGTATAAAAACAATTTACATCTGTTCCTTAGTTTCTATCAATACAAATAAGAATTTACATGACATTATTCAACCTTATATACATTTTACAAAATAAATACAAGTATTTCTTTTTCACAGAGAGCGCACTCCCATTCTGCAGCCTCTGCCGTCTGAAACAGCTCAGTATTCATCTGCAGGCGCTGTGTGTGAAACCACCTTGAACAGCTGTCACACTGGATCTGTGAATTTCAACAAACCAAAAATAAAAAAATCTTTAATCACGTGGTTTAACATGAATATCTTTATTAATCTGCCATTAGTATGTAGTGCATATTTTTTTCCTTATCAAATATTCAAAATAACTAACACACCAAGCCAAAAAACATTACATGCAAGTTAAGGCTATATTTCCCCTCTTCCTCAAAACAAGAACCAAATAACAAAAGCAACTTTACACAATAGATTTTGTTAAATCATATCCCCAATTACAAATCTGTCTTACCCATTTGGTGATTGAAGGCCCTGGAAAAGGTGGTTTTGGAGTTGAACACATGGCGCAGTTGTTTTCTGCCTCGAACACTATTACAAACATAGTAAAATTAGTGATTGACAATGAATATTTAAATACAAGTGATTTCTTTGTGCTGTAACACAAACCTGAGGCTCCCAGTATATGTAAAGCAGTTGCTTCACGCTGCTGTACCATTGCTTTAATTGTGGTTTCAAATGTCATTTCTGGTATTTGGGGAAAGGACTCCATGAACGCCTTTGCCATCTATGGAAATAGCAAAATATTCAAAAATAATTTAGTCATATTCCTTTTCTATAGCAGACTCAATTTTATAATCAGCACAAAAATGATTTGAAACTCATGTCTTTGTTACTTTACCAAGATGACAATCACATCGCAGCTATTTGTGTCCTTCTGTTCTGGGTGTTTGAAAACTCCTCCTTTTAACTTGATATCCACCCAGTCAGTCTTGTTGATTGCAGTACGCCTCATTTTGAAGAACTCCCTGTGCAAGGGTTACACTGTCATGTGAGGGCCGTGTGCAGGCAGGAAAAGTACCCAAAATGCAGACTCACGCAAACAAAAGGTGAACTTAAGTACAGCTTTAATGCTGGACGGCAAACAGAAAACTGTTCTGAACTAGAACACAACATGAACCCGCTCGCACGCTGGCAGGCAGGCAGGTCATTACCTTATTTTGAATGTTCAATGTCAGCACACATAATTTGAAAAATGCTCTACTATAAAACATTTTGGAATAACATGTGGCTTCATTTAATGCCACATTCTTTATTTATGGGAAACAAAGACGGTGGAGAGATACCACTTAGACAGAAACTACAATAGCACTGGCTTTGAGTACTGTATTAAATCCTCTATAGTAATCACAATTCACTATTGCTATCATTTACACAGTCCCAAAGCCAATAGGGCTGCACCACCAAAAAACACACAGAATAAAAAAAGTTGAATTCAACTGAAAAAACAGGGAAAGTCTTTAATATCTAATTAAAGAAAAAACAAAAACCAACACATTACAATAGAGAATTGTGACGTTGGGAATGCAGTACCTATTAAGCAGCATGCTTACCGTGTGAATATGGCGAAAAGGGAAATGATGAACACAGAAGTAGACTACCTTCTGAAGCATGGATTGGCTATCCCAAGCTATAGTCCATGGAGTTCTCCGTGCCTGGTTACGCCAAAATCAGATGGAACACCTCGCTTTTGCACAGATTTCCGCAAGGTAAATGCAGTAACAGTACCTGATTCCTTCCCATTGCCCCGTATTGAGGACTGTATTGACAGCGTCGGATCTGCTGCTTATGTGAGTAAGCTTGACCTTCTTAAAGGTTATTGGCAAGTACCTCTGACAGAAAGAGCATCAGAAATCTCAGCTTTCGTAACACCTGATCACTTTTTACAATATACAGTCATGGCATTTGGAATGAGAAATGCTCCTGCTACCTTTCAGAGGTTAATGTCAACTGTATTATCTGGTGTGGCGAACTGTAATGTTTATCTTGATGATGTGGTCATCTATTCTTCCAACTGGTCAGAGCATGTCGACACTTTAACCACTGTGTTCAAGCGTTTAGCTGATGCTTCCTTGACCCTCGACTTGGCTTGGCTAAATGCGAGTTTGGTAAGGCTACAGTGACCTACCTTGGAAAGGAAGTTGGGCAGGGCAAGGTTCGCCCTATCAGTGCAAAGGTTAATGCCATCCTCAACTTTCCTGTGCCAACAACACGCCGTGAGCTGCGCAGATTTCTGGGGATGGTTGGTTACTACAGGTGTTTCTGTAGGAATTTTTCTGAAGTCGTAACACCACTGACAAACCTGTGCAGCCCGAAGGTACCATTCATTTGGAGTCCTGAGTGTCAACATGCTTTTGAATGTGCAAAAGGTCTTCTGTCGAGTTCACCTGTTCTTGTCGCTCCAGACTTTTCTAAACCTTTCAAGCTTGAAGTGGATGCCAGTGAGGTGGGGGCTGGAGCTGTTCTTCTTCAGGATGATGGACAAGGAGTGAGTCATCCTGTCTGCTTCTTTGGCAAGAAGTTCGATACTCATCAAAGGCGGTACTCGACCATTGAAAAGGAGACTCTGGCCATGCTTCTGGCTCTTCAGCATTTTGACGTGTATGTGGGATCTACTTCCCAACCTGTAGAGGTCTTCACTGATCACAATCCTCTCGTGTTCCTCTCTCGTATGTATAACAACAATCAACGATTGATGAGGTGGGCTTTAATTTCACAAAACTACAACATTGAAATAAAGCATAAGAGAGGATGTGAAAATATTGTGGCCGATGCCCTCTCAAGAATGTGATGGTGTAAGGTTAACAAACTTATACGTTTGTTTTTCTGGGTGGGGGTGTTACATTCCCCAGGAGGATGTCTCTTCTCCCTATTAACCCTTTGTTTTGTCCAGGCTCCACCTCCTCTGTCCTGATTGGATGTTGCGCAGAGTCCGGCTAATTGGTAATCAGCAGAGCACTATTTAAGGCCTGTGGAGCTGTGCTTCTGGGCCCTCTGGCCATTTTGGTTGCCATACTTGTGCAGGCTTGCATGCCTTTGTATTTTGTGTGAGCATTGTTTCATGTTCAGACTGCTTGTAGGGGAGAGCTGCCTTTTGTTTTGACACCCTGTTTTCTCCTGTTTATGTGTTGTTAGGTAGGTTATGGTTATAGGTTGTATATTTTGTTTCTTTGGAGTTAGGTAAGTTTATTTTATTTCTACGTCAGGGATGTTTTGTTTGTTATGTTGGCCTTGGCTCTCCCTGACATTACACCTCGGTCTGAACCCCATCACCAGTGTTAAATAAACCTTTTAAAATTACCATCCTCCTTTTCTATCCACATTTATGTTCGTCCCTTCAACCCCCTAGACTAGCCAGGGGACGTAACAGTGACTCTTGACTGTGTTCAGACTGACGCGAGGGGAGAGCTGCCTTTTGTTTTGTAATCCCTTGTATTCTCCTGTTTATGTGTTGTTAGGTAGGTTATCGTAAATTGTACATTTTATTTTCTTTGGAGTTAAATTCTGTTTACTTTATATCAGGGATGTTTTGTTTGTTGTGTTGGTCTTGGCCCTCCCTGAAATTAACTGCCAGTCTGAAATGGAACTTTAAGACTAGCAGGAAATAAGCCTTTTAAAAACCGCCATCTTGAATCCTCCTTCACTATTCATACTTTATCTTGGTCCCTTAGACCAGGCTTGGCCAAATCCAGACCTCGAGGGCCAGTGTCCTGCATGTTTTAGATATCACCCTGGGTAAACACACTTGAATAAAATGAGTTCATTACCAGGCCTCTGGAGAACTACAAAACATGTTGTGAGGGTAATTTAGCCATTTGAATCAGCTGTGGATCAAGGACACATCTAAAACCTGCAGGACACCGGCCCTCGAGGCCTGGACTTGCCCATCCCTGCCCTAGACTACTCAGGAGAGATAACACCTCAGTTTACCGCACATCCTTATCTTGAAGCAACTTTGTACTATCACTGAATATAATAAATTAAGTAGCGAATGCCATATTCAAACCTACCCATCAATCCCCAAATGTATCCACATTCCAAAGAACTTCAGTTTATCATTGCCTATATGAAACAACAAATAATAATTACAATTTGTTTCAACAGAAGTACCATCAAAACATGTTTGGAAGGTTAATTGAAAAGATAAAATAAATACCATCAATGTGCCATGTGTCATTTGGACCACGGCTGATGTAATTCCGACGGGGAATTTTCTTCTTTCCAGGAGATCTCCTCTGAAGACCACTTGCATCCATATACCTCATTATATTAGCAACATCGTCTCTACAGTAACAATAGATTTTACTCTGAGCTCAACAGTAAAACAAGAGAACACTTGATTATATACACACTATTTAACCAACCTGTAACAAGGCCGCACTCCTCTGACATCCCTTACCCGCTTTACCATTGCCCTGATTCCTTGTTCAGGAGACCACTGTTTCATCTCACTCTAAAAAACAAACAAACAGACAATTGAATGTTTTTTTTTTAAAATCACTACAGAAAATAACATTTATTGTTTCTACAATAGCTCATGACACAGACTTCAGGAAAATATATATTTTTTGCACTGATGTTTTAACGCTTACCTCCACAGCTTTGTGGATTTCAGTAAAAGGTCGTTGGGGGCATCTTCGCTTCAACCCTAGAAGTTTTAAAACTCGTCTCAGATGCCTCTCACTGTTAAAAGACAACACAGACTTACATTATATTAAATGCAAACTGCATGTTTTGTCATTTTAGAGAGTTGTCACGGAAACTGTTGAAATGCAGACTTACCTTATTTTATGCCCATATGAATTCAGTGCACAGCTGATTTCCTTTTGTTTTAAGCCTTTGTTGAACAATGTTATTATCATCATATCTTGAAAGGTTAAGTGTAACAACAACAGTCTAATTGATCACCCACCTCTTACACTGAACATAAGTAATTAACCAGTAAAGTACTAAATCTTTTTATGTGGCAATTACACTAAAAGCATCGTCTATTCAGTGCCCACAAATAAAACATGTGTAGCAAAAAATACACTTCTTTGATATGAAAGAGGTGAACAGTAGTTAATAAATAAGTTGTACTTTAGTCATTTATTTTTAATGCTCTTTTTTTAATTAAAAAAAAAAGTATTTTTGGTACAGTCATGGGAACCAGCCAGAGTCGGATACTCCTTTCATCATCGTCAGATGACATATTGCAGCAAAGTCTAAAAACAACAACAGAAAAAAACATATCGGGATCAAAAAATATCCCGACAGTAGCAATATAGAAAAGAGAAATAAAGAAAAAGAGCGACAGAAAGGATGCAGGCTGCTCGTGAGCTTTCAGCTTGTCCATTTGCTGAAATGTATACAAAACAACTACTGAACAGTTTAAATTTGAATCACGTTTCACCACTGTCGCTAGCTAGAATGAATTAGCCAGACAAAAATAGTACTGATTTGGTTTCGTACAAAACTGGCTTTCCGTCTCTGATATGTAACTTTCTTTTTTTTTTTTTTTTTTTTTCTAAATGACATCAGAAACAGCAGTATGCGACATTACGTGATGGCAGAGCTTCAGTTCATCCTTTGTCATTTTTTTTTTTTTTAATAAATAGGACAGGGGGAATGAATGAGAGAAAGAGGGGGAGAGAAAGAGAGAAAACCAAAGGGGAGAAGAGACGGTGAGAAGGGGGGGGAAGAGAGAGAGAAAAAAAAAAAAAAAAAAACTCCTGGGTCACCTGTATGGAGAAAGAAAAAACAAACAAACAGAGGAGACAGCAAACAACAAAGAGCAACATAATAATAGAGAAAGCAAAGCACCATCACAATAAACTAGCTAGTCATAGATATCAATAGTTACTAAATAATAAACGATATTGTGCAGCACGCAAGATAGACAGCGCACAATGTGCTTTGAGGCAGCAGCCAAGAAAGCTGTAGTCCGCGTCTGTGAATACCCGTGTGTACACCTGTGTGCATACCTGTGTGGATCAGCATGCTTGCATTCCAAAGGTTTCTCCATGTAATGATCTGCTAGGGAGTGTGGGGAGCCACAGCCCAGTCCTCCAGGGCATGAAGCAGGTATGGAGGAGATCAAGACTCCAGACATCCAGAGGCCCCCAGAACACAAGAGACCAAGGAAGACCAACAGAGGGGCAGCCGCGCCACTGTCCCAGTAAGAGCTGAGGAGAGTCCCAGATGAGGGCTCACTCAGCAGCCGCGGAGCAGAAGCCAGGGGGAGTTGCAGTGACGCGCCCGTGAGCTCCGCCGGCAGCCAGCCGTGCCTGAGTGACCGAGCCCCAGGCCGAGAGGCCGGGGGCACCCCACCTCCGGAGTGGCCCGAGCGAGCCCCAGGCCCCAGGCCCCGATAAGCGGCCGCCAAGGAGTGAGCCGGTGTGTACCCGGACGCCCACCCCCAGACATTACTCTGATATGTAACTTTCACAACATAACTGCAACTTAATATAACACAACTGTGGCAAGAATATGAACAAAAGGGAGAAAAAGATAAACTTACCTTGTGTCGTTAGGAGCCTGAACCACGGTAAAACTCCGGTGAGGTCAATGACCTTACGCTCTCCCACGGTCACACGTTGATGACGTATTTGGAAATCAATTCGGGTGGGACATGACAACAGCGCCACCTGCAGGAAGATTTTCTCTCTGGTACCTTGTGTTCTGATACCTGACAATTTTTTTTTGACAACTGACACCTGACAATTTTTTTTCTGATACCTGACAATTTTTTTTTTGACAACTGACACCTGACAATTTTTTTTCTGATACCTGACAACTTTTTTTTTGACAACTGACACCTGACAATTTTTTGTCTGACACCTGACAATTTTTTTTTGACAACTGACACCTGACAATTTTTTTTCTGACACCTGACAATTTTTTTTTGACAACTGACACCTGACAATTTTTTTTCTGACACCTGACAATTTTTTTTTTGACAACTGACACCTGACAATTTTTTTTCTGACACCTGACAATTTTTTTTCTGACACCTGACAATTTTTTTTCTGACACCTGACAATTTTTTTTTTGACAACTGACACCTGACAATTTTTTTCTGATACCTGACAATTTTTTTTTTTGACAACTGACACCTGACAATTTTTTGTCTGATACCTGACGATGTCCTAAAATGTACACCGTACACCTGGCATACAGTGGGGATACAATAGACGAGACACTGAATGATAACTTCTGCTTTAAGAACCCTCAGAATTACACAATATTTTTAATCACCAAAAGCAATATCAATAATCTATAATCGACAATTAAGCTGACTTTTTAATTGATTCTTATTTTATTCTTTGGAATATGTCTGTTATGCAGCTGAAATATCTGGTGTAGTATATGAGGAGTGTTGCAGTTACCTGTTGCCAGCTGTGCAGGGCAGTGTCTACAGTGTGGATGGCATACTGGCTGACATTAAGTGCCACTGGATCCACAAACACATTCACATCAAAAGAGGTGTTTTGGGGGCAACAGGTTGCTGTAGCCTGGCCCTGAAATACATGCAAAAACAAATGAATATCCCAGGAAGTATTTTATAGACAGCTATAACGTTATTGTTTTGAGAAGAGGACTGCTATAAGGGCACATTTTGAGCATGCTCATATGGGCTCAAAATGTGGTCATAAATATTTTGTACTTGTAAAAAAGATTTGTATGTGTAAAAAAGATTTGTGTGTGCGTAAAAAAGATTTGTATGTGATGTTGATGGTCTTAGCTAGCAGCACAGACCCTGGTGTAATGCAGATGGCCTCAGCGAGCAGCACATGCCCTGGTGTGCTCTAAATGGCCTAAGATAGCAGCACAGGCCCTGGTGTGCTCTAAATGGCCTAAGATAGCAGCACAGGCCCTGGTGTAATGCTTTGGCAGCGTTTTTCTTATTGCTGGTGTTTCTTAAGTCACAGTGCATTTTGCCTCACAGGGCCATAGTATTTTATCTGTTTTTGCTCTTAACTGGTTCTGTGAAGCACTTTGGCGTACCTCTGGTTTTTAAATGTGCTGTATAAATAAAATTGCATTTTATTGTATTGTCTGTATATGTTCTAAGTCACCCAGAGTGACCGGACTTCTTTAAAATATTTTTCTGTTTTTGTTGGCACTGTGTCATATCTCTGTGACTTAACAGGTTTTGCTCGCAGAACATGAGCCGACTTATGTGGAAACTGGTGTATCATGTTATATGTTTTAATATATCAAACGTGCACAGGAACACTTTCATCAGCACTGAAGAAAAGAAGCTGCTCTCTTTGTTTCTGCGTAGAGATGTGGAGCAGATATTTACCAAGAGGATAGGCAGGGGGTGGCGGCGGTGGTGAGGGGGTGCAGAGAGGAGGAGAAGCATTAGAAGCGTCCACACATGAGCAATTAGTATTCCAGATCCTGATGGTTCTAAACACAAAAAGACCTCACCAAATAACGAGGCTCGAACAACAAAATATTTTGGGATCTTTTATAATACAGGCAAAGCCAAAGATTACAAAATGGAAATGTAATTGTCTTTTTAATGCAAAATGCATGAAGTAATGAACCATTTAGGTACATCTAATAGTAATAAAACAACACGCTTATGAATATCTGTGATTTTTTGCTCTATGTTCTTTATTTGTTCTATTTTGATTAATTTTTTGCTTACAATCAAAAAAGTATATAATTAATAATAAATAGTTTTAGAATTCATTGTGAATTTATTTTGCAAAATGTGAAACTGTACTTGATGAGCGTGTTTTCTTGCTGTATATTTAGATGTCACCATACCCTGCACCCTGGACAGGTCGCCTGTCTGTCGCAGGGCTAACACGCAGAGACAGACAACTCACATTCCCACCTGTGGGTTCTTTAAATAAATAAATAAATTAGGGCAGATGAACAACCATTGATACCAGGCAAGTATAAAATTTATATCTTGGCCCCAATGAGACTATTAACTCTTGCAGCACCGGGTGTTCGTAATTTTGGTTCAAGTGAATTGATAAACTTTTTGAAGGCAATTGACTCACACAGTTGTGTAGATGTCCCCGTCCTGTTGTCTCGGGATGCATCACGCTGCCTTGCCTGGGGTTAGCTTCTGTTTCTGGGGATGAGGGTTGAGTGTGCTCCCTTACCTTCTCAAGGTAAGCTAGGTTAGCCTTCTTGTGTGAACTTTTCAAGTGCACTTTAAGGTTTGTGGGATTTTTTTCCCTTTAGAAATGTCCCTCATAATTTGTCTCTTTCCACTACAAGACACTTGCTTTATCCAAAACACAGTCATATTCAAAGTAATCCCAAATTGGACTCTGGCGCTTTCTCCCGACTTTTCCTGACATGATTCTGCCACATTCCCCTTAATCATAACGGGAAAACAGTTTTGTAGGTTTTAAGCTGGGAAATTACAGTTTCATGGCAGCTAAAACATAAAAACTAGTGAAATAAAATAAATGAAATGTTACAAAAGATAAGAGCTCAGAAATATATCATTTTTAATTCCAAAAAGAACAAGCACATGAAATCGGAGCTGATGGTGTAGAATGGGTGTAACCTTTTGTCCTCTTTTGTCTTGCACAGTGTAATGCCATCTCTGTGCCTTTCTGTCATGTAAAAATGATTTACAAAGAGACGGATGTTCTCAGACCTTTGCTCATGAACCTACACGTTTAGTTCTATTTTTTGCCCTTTTAAAGGTTAGGCAGTGAAACGCGCTCCCTGCAACATGTCGGCCTCTTTTGATTGCTTTGATGTTGTTTGCTCTGCTCCACAGTGTGCTGAGCTCCCCTTATAGTGGACTAAAAAACCCATTACGTTACATAGAGAAGAAGCTTGGAGGAACATGTTTTCTTTAGCATTCTCCCAGTGCCCCCCACTTAAAATGATGACAGAGGTCAGTAATTTGCACCAGAGGTACACTTCAACTGTGAGAGACAGAATGTGAAAAAAAAATCCATGAATCCACATGGTAGGATTTGTAAAGAATTTATTCGTAAATCAGGGTGGAAAATAAGTATTTGGTCAATAACAAAAATACAACTCAATACTTTGTAACATAACCTTTGTTGGCAATAACAGAGGTCAAACGTTTACTATAGGTCTTTACCAGGTTTGCACACACAGTAGCTGGTATTTTGGCCCATTCCTCCATGCAGATCTTCTCGAGAGCAGTGATGTTTTGGGGCTGTCGCCGAGCAACACGCACTTTCAACTCCCGCCACAGATTTTCTATGGGGTTGAGGTCTGGAGACTGGCTAGGCAGTTTCGGTGAAAAGATCCTAGGCTAACAAGCGGGTAGGAATGCCTGGTGGAAAGGATCGGGTGTCACCAGCTGTGAGTGTGCAGTATAAAGGACAGAGCTGCTAGCTCTCAACCAGAATAGATATCAGCATTTCAAGTACGGCACACCAACAGGAGAAGTTCTTAGACGCTGCACATGGCTGAACGAAGGCGCCAACACTTGGGAAGCAGACAGAAGGAAACAGTGGGACTCACTTTTGTTATAGCAGGTGGTAAGCACAGCCTTATCTGCAGGACTGGCGCCGATGTGCCATATCTCCCCAGCTTGGTGCAGAAGGACGTTCTTATTAATGATGTTATTCTCATCATCAAAGTCAATGATGTGGATCTGAAAGAAAAGCAGAGATGTGCTGAGGATGGACAAGTTTAAGACTGTTCTGAACATTGCAGGCAAACAGACCAACCTTGGTTTTGGCCTGATAGCTCTGTTGACAGCGGGAGGAGAGCAGATATTCTCTGCAGTGGTATTTAAGTGTCCCTGCAACCAGCTGAACTTTGTCTATGGGATAGTGTTCCTGCTGGTGCCAGCTCTGGCTCTGCTGCTGCATTATTATCATCATCAAATCTCACGTCATATTATTAATATATTTCAGCCCAGCAGGATCACAGCTCTGAACACACACTAAGGCACTTTACACACTAATGAGTAATCCATTTCAAAATGTGTTTTCTTTGTTACTTTGGTATATGCCATATTTATTTGCGTAATATGTGTAATACATTAATTCTTTTAAATATTGACTGACAACAAAAAGGGCACATATCTCCAACATGCACAAACATGTGACCAACAACATGTAATTAATTTGCATGAACGTAATATGATGTTTGGCGATAGTGGTGACTTTCAAAGAGGAGCCATTGAGAATCGATGATGAAATCAGAATTGCTAAATTCTTATCAGTTCCCATCCCTACAAGGAACATGACTCAAACACTGTCTCCTCCACACAGTTAGACCCCTAATTAAAGATTGTGAATTATTATGTAGTTTTAGTTTGCATTATTCTCCTGAATTAGAAGAAGCTGACAACTATTGCATTAGCTAAACTGATCTGCATTAAAGTAGACTGCTGATTTATTGTGAATGAATGATATTGTTTTATGATGCATTATACTGCTGAGTTATGAGAAATACTGTTGGCAGAAAGTCATCGCCTTGTTTGTCTGATTAGAAGAGAACATGCTGGAGTTTTCTGCCCCATCTCAGCAGGAGCAGATAAACAGGGAGCCAAGGTTGTAGCTTAGGCGCCGTGTGAGAGAAAGCATGTGAGTGTTTAGGCATTTGAGTGTGAATGTTTAGGCTTTTATGATAAGGTGGAGACACCAGAGGCTATAAGAGTTTGAGCAATGCTCCACCATTTTGAGATCTGAGGCTGTCTGCATCAGTGTCCATCTCCCACGTGTGTGATCATTAAAATCATCGTTTGACTCAACCCGGCCGGACCAGTGTTGTTATTGTGGTTTTTCTCTTGTGTCCATCCCCAATTTTGAACTCGTAACAAAACTTATATAAGAGAGAGACAGTTCAGATTTAGACATTTCTTGCCAGACATTTTGCTGGCATCCGGACCTGCCCCGCTGCCATTCGCATGGTCGGCCTCCTGAACTTGGCCATCTGGGCCTTTTTGGACTCTGTCCCTCCGTCCTGGGCCCCCTCCGCCCGCCCTGGTCGGGTCCTTTTCTGTTTTGTTTTGGTCGGTTTTTGTGTTTCTGCTGGGCTGTCTGGAGCCAGCCCTTGAGGGGGGGGGGTACTGTCATGGTCCTGGGTCGGTGATATTTATATCTGTGCTTTGTCTTTATTGTCTTTCCTCAGGAGAACAATCTCAAATAGATGAAGACCTGGTTAGCATGGTGATTGAGGACTCCCAGCCATTTAGCATTGTGGAGGACAAAGGATTCAAAAGATTTGTTAAATCATTAAATCCTAGCTATGTTCTCCCCACTAAAGAATCCCCCAGCAGCCTACACCTATTGTAACTAAGTGAGGATTCAGGGTCACCTGTTCCAGCCCTAACTATATGCTTTATCTTGAATCCAGGAGAGGGGCCTGAAAGCTGAAAGCCCTGCCTCCCATTTCCCTCCACTCCCTCTTTTGGGAAATCCAAATATAAAGGCAGGCAGGATCCTGTTCTTTTTCCAGCAGAGCCGCTCCTGTTATGAGATACAGCAAAACTCCCACAATTATGTTTCGGGTGTGTGACAAAACACCATAAACCAACAGAGGTGTTTTCCACCCTCACTCATGTGGTGAAGTCCCTGTCTTCGCGGATGAAGAGCACAACATGGAATCCTTTGAAAGGAAACAGTGAACAGGTGAGGGAAAAGCACATAAAATCATGCCAGAGGCTAAACTTGTTCAAATGCAACAGCCATTTGTTGTATGAGGTGATGTCAGAGGGACAAAGGTAATTGGCAGTAACATGATGTTGGTCATGATGATATAAAATAAAAAACTAATTAGAAATATTAAACTATAATAACCATGTTGATAGTCATTACATGTTTTCATTTTGATAATTATGGCTTTTAGCAAATTAAAAATCTAAAGTCTATGATTTGAAATGATTAGAAAATTACACTACAGAAATGTCAAACTTATGTAAAGTGTGTTATTTCATGTAAGAGAATTAAACAACATTCTCTTATTGGCTTAACAGCATATTCAAAATGCTGTGTAAGTCATAATTCATGTCTGGCTTATTTCACAAAACCAGAATGTTATGTAATGTAAAAACAATTGCACAGATTAAAGAATAAATGTTAGTTTTTTGCTATGAATGTTTATGTATTCTATTGAATTGTCACATATTCTTACAACAAGCACTCTTTAGCATTGCAGGTACAATTTTACAGTTTACATTTTGTTAAATCATTGCTGTTTAATTTAAAATGTTCATGAAAAACCTTTTTTTAAATCTGTCTCAGGTCCGTGCAGTGGATGAAATGAACTATGATTTTCAAGCTCTTGCTTTGGAGTCGAGGGGACTTTTCTGTCTCTTTTAGATAACAGGATTGGTAGGAATCATTGCTGCGTTGCCTTTAGGAGGACTGCACGAAGGCGCTGGAGACGCAGAGTATCAAAAGGAAACGGGACAAAACAAAAAACAAAAACAGAGGTGACATGGACATCACTGACGGGAGAATGCTTCCACTGTGCACGGGCACCAAATAAAAGACAAAACGAAGAAAAAAAATATCTTTCTTACCTGGTTGAACTAAGAAAAAGACAGAAGAAAAAGCAAATGATGGTTTGCTAAACTCAAAGACAATGAAATCAATGGCAGTCTCCAACTTTGAGTTTTCATTTTTCACCATGAGACTGGACTTTGCCTCCAAAGGAAAAAAAAAACAGATCTCAGGTGAGATGTTCCCGTGTGGACCTGATTCAGTAGCATGTAGATCCGCCTTTAGCGGGAATAGCTCAACGTAATCTTGTGTGTATGACTTCATTAGTCTCCCACTAAAGAGCAAAGAGCAAAATGAAGACATTTCTACCATATGTCAGTGCAGAAAAGTGAAACATTGCTGCTTAAAAATTCACCAGAACACAGAAAATGAAATGTCTGATGCCTAACAGGGACAATACCCCAGATTCCAAGTATTATTATAGCATTGTGACCCTAGATTTGTAAACTTCTCTTGAAGAGAGTTAAAATATCAACCATGAAGCCAACTCTGTTTTATTCAGATATGTAGGCTCAGAATAATGCCACCAGTGATTAACTATAAATATGTATTTAATTGAAGTGAATAACTCCTGCAGCCTTGCTGCTGTTACAGGATTGCCATAAATAGTAAATGATCTGCCCACTGCTTTGATCCTTTACAACTGCTGCTGCTGCCGTTACTTTTTTGCCCCAAAAAGAAATGAATGACCTTTCTTTATTCTGGGTATGTACGACACAGGGGAAGTTTTGGGTACTTAAGAAAAGAACTCCTGATTGAGGTTGTCATACAGGGTTAAACAGAGAGAGAAAAATAGGGTTTTGTTGTAAAGGAAATTCTGAATCTTAACATATTTAATCAGTAAAGTGTCAGGAAAGAAATTACCCTAATGAGATAGGACAGGTTCCTCAAATTCTAGATGCTTGTGGTTCAGGACTAAAGCTAGGTGGTTCAAACTGTACACAGGAGTATTTACACTCATCTCCATGAATCATAATTGTAACTGATGATGATCATTGGTATTCCACTACATACTTTTATGAAAGCCTGGCAGTGTGCAATTTATGGTTAGGGAGGTGCCAGATTCATTTTCAAGTGTCCAGTGCACGGAAAGCTATTACATCCTCCACTGGCACAAACAATTCTTCTGCAGTAATTTAGAAGGGAGGGACCACTTAGCGGTAAATTTGCCATCTAGTCTATTTCTGTGATTGTGCTGGAGCAAAAAGTGAGCCTTCTGTCCATTAAAGACAAACAAACAGTGCTGCAGGGCAAATAAAAACCTAACAAAGTGGCCGGTGAATGCAGATTTTAAGTAGCAATAATATGAAGGATCGTTAGGTGAGAAAATAATCGCGAAATCCATCAGACACGTGCATCTCAGTGCGTGTTGTTTTTGTGTACTGCGGGTAAAAGCCCACACGGTGTCTGGTCTGACGCTCTTTGTCATGTCATCCATACAACATGAAAACACTTGAAGTTAATGGAAGAATCAGTAAATCTCCACCCCGGTATTCCCTCAGACTTGACTGTTGGCTGAGCTGATAAGTCCCTCTTTATTCCGCCGCCTGCTGCCATAAAAGCGCCAGGGAGCTCATTGTGCGGAGTACCCTGTGAGCCTTCATCAGGAACTCAATGGGGATGTGGCGGACAACACTGGAGGCCAACCTCAAGCCCATAGCACAAGTCACCATCAAGTGCGGGATCTTCCAAGGACATGCTCTGTCCCCACTCCTGTTCTGCATAGGCCTTAACCCCCTCAGTGAGATAATTGACAAGACTGGCTACAGATACCGACTACATAATGGAGCAGTTGTCAGCCACCTCCTGTACATGGATGACATCAAGCTGTATGCCAAGAGTGAACAAGACATCGATTCACTGATCCACACTACCAGGCTATACAGCAATGACATTGGAATGTCGTTCGGGCTGGAGAAGTGTAGTCGGATGGTAACCAAGAGAGGGAAGGTAGTCAGAACGGAGGGGATCAAACTACCAGAAGGCAACATTGCAGACATAGAGGACAGTTACAAGTACCTGGGGATCCCGCAGGTGAATGGGAAACATGAAGAAGCTGCTAGGAAAGCTGCAACCACCAAGTACCTGCAGAGGGTCAGGCAAGTCCTGAGGAGTCAGCTGAATGGTAAGAACAAGATCCGGGCCATCAACACCTACGCCCTGCCCGTGATCATGTACCCTGCTGGGGTAATAGGCTGGCCAAATGAGGAGATAGAAGCCACTGACATCAAGACAAGAAAGCTCCTTACCATGCATGGAGGGTTTCACCCCAAGTCCAGCACCCTGAGGCTGTACGCTAAGCGGAAGGAAGGGGGCCGGGGACTGGTAAGTGTCAGCACCACAGTCCAGGATGAGACAACGAACATCCACGAATACATCACGAAGATGGCCCCAACTGACAGCATGCTCTGTGAATACCTCAGGCTACAAACAAGGCATGCTGATAATTTTCTGATGATGATGATCCTCATCCCATCAACTAGAAAAGAAAGGGCGCTAACTTCACTCATAGATGGAGAAAGATAAGAAAGACAGGACAGGACAGGAACAAGAGTGGTTAGATTTAAAAGGTAAGGACCCTTCAGTGACGCTTGATAAACTGCAAATTTAAACCTGTAATGTCACACTTTTAATTACATATTGGTTATGTATATGATGTGTACATTAAACTGTCTGTAAAATATATGCATGGCCTCATTAATCCTTCCAAGAACATAAAGAGTAACATGGCACCAGATGGGCTGGCTGCTGCACCAACACACTGCTTTGCATTAATGCTTTCTGGTCATCCTTTTTCAGCAACAATATTCACTCCTTGAATCCTTGAATAGGTTTAAATACCACAGATGGCCAACCAGCCCTTAGAAAATTATACAAAGTCATCTAATGAGGCTGATTATAGTTTCTATATGGGAAACATTGTTTCTTCACTACCCTGCTTTTACGCACCACTTTCTTATATGCGTTTTTCTTGTTAACACACAGAGTACACACCGCTGTGCACAGCACACGCACACGTAGTCAGCTAGCTCGCCTCTTCACCTCTGAGCTACAACATGGCAGAGCTGCCTCTGTCACCTGATGAATAACAGTGAGACATTCCACATACATGCAGTCACACATGTGCTTCAAATACAGTCATGAACCAACAAGTCATCCTCCAATTCCACCTGTGATCTTGTGTCACCATTACTCTCTGAGCTTTGTGTTGGTTCTTCTGTCACCTGACCAAAATTACTCCAAGAACATCATTCAACTCTATAAATCGCACTATAACTGATGTGCACATATACAGCTGAGCTAGCGCCCCATCTTTTTTGGTGTGACTAAGAATTGGTGTGCACACATATGCAAGTCAGCAAACACACCCATTGAGATTTTCTGTGATTGAGTAGTCCAACATCTACTGAGTTTAAAATACAACTAATTGCATTAGTTAAATTGTCTTACATACCTAAAGACCTGGATGGCCGCTAACTTTCTGCTTCTTAATTCAGATCAAACTGAGGTTATTGTACTCGGCCCTGAAAATCTTAGAAATATGGTATTTCGAAAGTTTTAAGAGACCTCGTTGACTGGAAAAGTTCTCCGCCAGTTTCTTCATCCCACAGGGATTCTGTTAGGCTATGCCCACTGTGGACCTGCATAATGCCAGCAAGGACAGGAATCCTAAAGTAAGCATCCAAATACTCTTCTTCCTTCTAAATTGGTGCAATCGAGGATGATTTTCTTGATAGGGTATGGCATGAAAAGGTCAAAAGAAGACTTGATGTCTTGTGCATGAGTGACTGCCAAGCGTGTAGGTCCTAGGATCATCCAAATCACATTGGCAGCCATGAGGGGGGGTTCATTTCTTGAGCAGGAAGACTACTCAGTTTTTGCCTTGTTTTGAAATCCATACAGTGTTATTTGCAAGCTGCTGAGAGTCTGGCCCTATAGCTGGGTGCTCACAGGCTCATCCTGAGGCTAAAAAGACAGAAAGCAGGCCTTTATGAGATGATTGCATCTCACATTGGGCTCTGCTTGAAGTAACAGGCAGAAGTGGGATCAGACGCTCACCCTGTAATTGAGCATTTACCCATGATGCTGTGTGGAAATCCTTTTTTTTTTCAACTGATGCTGCTGGACAGGTTGAATATTTTAGTAAAGACTCCTGTGAATGTCAGATGTGACTTACTGAAAGGAAGTATGGCCTCTAGAAATTTAAGGAGGATTTGGGAACTCTGTCCCTCATTTTATTAATTACATTCACTGCCCACACTTAAAACAGAAAACACATATACAGTGCAGTTTTGTTTAGAGGTTATGTAGTAAAAACAAATCAGAAAGTATTCAGAGTATGAAAGTAAAACTTTGCATGACTTCATTAAATATAGTAAAGTTATAAAAAGAACAGCTGATTGTGAGGGGGTCAGGGGTTATGGAGCAAGTGTTCAGCTTTGCAGCTTTAGGTTCCAATAAAACAAGCACGAGCAGGTCATTGGCTGTCCTGAGAGAACAGCTCTTCTTTCAGACGATAGTAACGCCCTTTTTTGGCCATCAGCACACTGTGCGTCCCCTCCTCTACGACCTTGCCGTTCTCCAAGAAGATGATGTGATCGGCCTGCTCCACAGTCTTCAGCTGATGAGCCACGACCAGCACCGTCCGGCTCAATAAGAAGCTCATCTCTGCCTCTACTTCTCGGCTCTACTCATTAACTGCTTTCACTTGTTGCCAACATGCGTCCTTCCCTCGCCACAGCGGTCCTGCCGCCCAGGACCCGTTCCCACAATCCACCCAACCTGTCCGTTGGGGGCCGCGAACACCTGTCGGCCCCTCCCAAACCTAACCCTGTCTTCCTCAGTGACTTTGCTAATCTACTAACCCATCTTTCATCTCTCTCCCCAAATGTGATCTTGGTGGGAGATTTCAACATTCACATGGACAATAATGACCTTCTGCTCACCAGAGACTTTTCCTCCTGTCTCGAAGGCTCTGAATTTAAACAATAAAAAATGTAAATGTGCATATACAGTATGTAAGGCAAAAACAGAGTTGGTACAATTTTAACAAGCTCGAAAGTCAATATTTGGTGTGACCATCTTTATTCTTCTACACAACTTGAACTCTTATTGGTAGCTTTCTTGTCACTTCTTTAAGTCACCATCTCGAAGCTAACGGGAGGTCGAGACCTACTACAGCCGGGAGGAACACTGCTTTCCCGGCACAACGTGCCTCGACCTCCCTGTCGGCTTCGAGCTGGCGGCTAAAACTTTTGCGAGAGCTCGCAAAACTTTTGTGAGATCCCGAGTTTGTTTTGCGAGATCTTGCAAAATTTGCGAGATCCCGAGTTAGTTTTGCGAGATCCCGAGTTAGTTTTGCGAGATCTCGCAAAAGTCCGTCTTAATTTTTTTTTCTTCCATGTCCCCTGCGGGGCTCCGTAAGTTTCTGTGTGAAACAGAGCAAAAAAACAAAACAAAAAACCAACAGATTTGTCAAAACCAAACTTCGCTACAGCTTTCATGTTCTTCTAATTGTCATCAACATGTAGCAGTGTGAACTCTATTTGTCTTTCCGGCTAGAAAATGAACTGATGCTACAGAACTACAAAAGAAAACTACAATAAAAGCTTGTTTTATCTATATAATAACAATAATAACAATAGCAGTATATGTTTTGCAGTGAGCACCATAGTGAAACCTGCAAACATTTGTGAAGATGTCCCTACAGGGCGCCCGCCCATTCAGGTGAGCAGAAAGAGCCACGTTTGCTTGAGTTCAACGCTGACAAATTATATATAGTTGTCAGAAAGGATTAGCTCCAAACACCATGTAGGTTTGAAATTATAAACCAACCATCAGTGTTGTAGTCAGAATGAGCTGAGTGGCAAAAAACAACATTCAAATACTCAAAATGTGCTCTATGCCATTTCTTTCCCTTTTGTCATGAATTGGCCGATACAGTACTATGTCCACGTGTGTATTTTCTCTGCTATATGAGATACCAGTAGTTGTGTCACATAAAGCTGCAGGTGCAGATATAAAGGAGGTTTCAGCTTTTAAAAGTCATCACTATTGACAAGTGTCTTTTCTCGCTTTGTCATTGCTAACAATCCTTTGACTTTTCAAATAAGTAAATAAAGTCTTTAAATGCACCGCAGCAGGCGAACCTTACGGGACATGAAGAAAAAGAAGCTTTGATATGAAGCACCGAGTTGTGTATGTGCAGCTGGTGTTACTGCACTGCAGAGGGAAGCAGCGCAGGAAACAGGCGCACAGAATGAGAGAGCAAAGCACACGCACAAAACAACATGTTTTTCTTCCATTCAGAGAGGTCACGGTAACTGCGACTGCTGCGAGCCTGTGTTAATCAGAAACCCACCGCAGACTCACATGTAAAAACAGAGCTCTCAGAGAACAGACGAATGGATGGACGGACAGATGGAGGGGGAGAGCGATGATAGATGGGAGGTTGGTTAAAGACAGGGTTAGAGAGAAAGAAGCTCAGAGAGCATCCTGGCCACAGACTGACATGATGAATCGCTATCACTCTCATTCACTCGGTCTCCTTAGCACGCACACACACACACAATGTAATGGATGCTCTCACCCGTCTCTCTGCTCAGGCTTCTCCTGCAGGCCGGACAGCAGCGTGTACAGACAGTGGTCGTAGCTGTCCAGCAGCCCCGACGGCAGCTGGCTGAGGTAGGTGTTGTACTCCTGATAGAGCAGCGAGAAGGCCAGGTCGCTCCTCGTCCTGATGTCGTCCAGGATGAAGTCCAGCACGTCAGCTTTCATCATCCCGTCGAACTGTGTCACAAGCCGGGAGAGGAGCTTCACCCGGACCTGTCGCACATATTTCAAACCAGGTCATATCATTGCTTCGTTTTTGTTGTTTGCTTCTTAGTCTCCATTGTTACAGTAAAAGTGTCACTGAGAAAAAAACCCTCCCTTTTCCAAGAGGCAGCGTCCAGTGTAACTCAAACAGTGCCCGCAATAAAATCTGCCATAACCTTGGCATTTTACTGATCTATTGATGGCATTTTGGGCAGCTATCATCCAGCTCTGCACTCCCTGTCAGACACGTTAACTCAAGTCTCAGCTGTGACAGTTCCTCATGATCCTTCCTGTTGGGAACTCCACAGTTTTCCCATTTAGTTTAGCTTATTGCCAACAAAACATGGCATCGCACAATAGTCACAGAACCACGTTTACACCACTGATATTACTTCTGTACTACTTTTAACATAATAAATGGTTGAATTCAGCATGAAATACTGTGTTCTTTCAGCTGAACATGAGAGGTTTTTGGACAAAGTTTGTGTTTTTTTCCATTGTTTAAGCACTGCTTCCAGCCAAGAGTGATACCATATATGCCCCATAGCTGCAGAAAAGGCTAACATTGTTATCTTTTTACAAAAAAACAGCTGAACATGAGAGGTTTTTGGACAAAGTTTGTGTTTTTTTCCATTGTTTAAGCACTGCTTCCAGCCAAGAGTGATACCATATATGCCCCATAGCTGCAGAAAAGGCTAACATTGTTATCTTTTTACAAAAAACAGCTGAACATGAGAGGTTTTTGGACAAAGTTTGTGTTTTTTTCCATTGTTTAAGCACTGCTTCCAGCCAAGAGTGATACCATATATGCCCCATAGCTGCAGAAAAGGCTAACATTGTTATCTTTTTACAAAAACAGCTGAACATGAGAGGTTTTTGGACAAAGTTTGTGTTCTCCATTCTTTAAGCACCGGTTTGGGTGTGGTTTCTTCCTGTCAAGTCTGCATGCACAAACATTCAGTTTCACAAGAATACAACAGCTCAGTGACTAATTTACAAGTCCAATTCTTGCTAAGGATTTAACATTAGATAAGACTTTGTGGTTTTGTTAGAGCAATGATGGTTACATAGCCCTGTAATTGAAACACAACTGAGCAACAACAAGAGTCAGGGCGAAGCCCCGCCGTCCCCACCCACCACACACACACACACACACACACACACACACACACACACACACACACACACACACACACATGCACACACACACACACACACCACTGTCTGCTGACTGTCTGTATCTCTGCTTTACATTACATTACTCCCTGCTTGTTTGGGGGCACTACTTAGATGCCTTAACTACTGACCTACATACCTTTCATATCTTGCATGTGTCTGCAGAAGGGCTGGACAAAGCTGGACTGAAAGACAGCACAGAGGCACTAATCATGGCAGCACAAGAACAAGCTCTGAGTACAAGATCCATAGAGGCTGGGGTCTATCACACCAGGCAAGACCCCAGGTGCAGGCTGTGTAAAGATGCCCCAGAGACAATCCAGCACATAACAGCAGGGTGCAAGATAACACTGAGGTGAGAGTGGTTTGTAATAAAGTCTGTGTCTCACTAGAAAGTTGATGTGGTTAAGATGATGTCCGATTGCTTTTGAAATCTTTCCTTCTAACCTTGGTCCGTGTGTGTGTGTGTGTGTGTGTGTGTGTTTCCTTCCTGCAGGGATATCTGGTCTCTGGGATGTGTCCTGTATGAACTCTGTACCCTAAAACATCCAGTAAGATAGCATGTGAGCTGTGCATAGGACTTAGCACTTGCAACAGCTAAAACTAAATTTAGTTAGTGACCATTCCTTGGCTGTTATTTATGAATGAAAACATTATTTTTGATAAAATTACATACTTGGTTCAGTTAATTATTCTGCAGCTTAAAAAGGTTGTTGCTACTTTGAATCATGAAGTTTTTTCCAAGCTAAAGAACTCTCAACTAAAGCAATGAAATACGCTGGGAACACTTGATATGGTCACTTGAACATCCAACATGAGCAAACCTGAGACAGAACAAATGTGTTTTTGTTGTGCAGGAGGTTTGTGCTTGGTACACGGTGTTAGGAAAGTGCCCTGCCTTCTTGGATTCGCAATCTTAACAGAACTTAATGTAGCCAAGTACAGGATAGGGTAGGAGTCTCAAAATTGCAAAGCTTCTGAAGCGTGATCATCGAACAATCAAGCGTTTCATTCAAAATAGTCAACAGGGTCGCAAGAAGCGTGTGGAAAAACCAAGGCGCAAAATAACTGCCCATGAACTGAGAAAAGTCAAGCGTGCAGCTGCCAAGATGCCACTTGCCACCAGTTTGGCCATATTTCAGAGCTGCAACATCGGTTTTCATATATCAAAGATTTTCTTATCGCAGTGATTTGGAATTTGTTATTTTGATGTTTTCCAGTTCACAGCAATTTCTTGCAGTTGATCCGACCATGTGAAGATCAGATCTATGCCAAAGCATCAGATCAAATCCTGTTAATCCAATGATAATCGTTCAGGATGTGCTTTGCTGTTTTCACAGCTTTTTCTCCCGCAGCAAAGAGCTGCTTTTTTTTTCTTATACCGTGATTTTGACTCTCTTTTTTCTCTCTTTTGTTTTCTTAGAATCATAGTTAATGTGGGGGCTTTGGGTTAGGAGCAGCTAAGTTGAGTTTGAAGTGTGACCTCCTGATAATTGATCAGGATTTGTTAGGGAAGCCCAAGATGCCCTTCATGATCATTAACCATTTTTATTTTATTAAAGAAAAAAGAAGTTCAATAATTTTCCTTTCCAAAATAAAAGCATTTTGTGTGTGTTTGTTGTTGAAGATGACGTGGGGCACGCCCATGTGTCCCCTTGGAATTACCCTGGATCACCTTTGTATGTGTTAATGAGTAGATTGCATCTTCACAAAATAATTTCTATCCCATTGTTTGGGACATTTTTTTCTTTCATAAACATTTGTAACTTTATCAAAACCTGCCCATGCAGACAATGGTGAAAACACAATTCAGATGCACAATATAGTGTCTAGTGCAGGGATGTCAAACATAAGGCCCAGGTGCTCGAATTAGCACGGCAAAAACTCCAACCCGGCCCCCTTAACAGCTTTGGAAAATGTGAAGAAAAGCGACACCAATTAAATTGAAAAACCATTCTTAACTCAAGTAATAGGACATTTGTTACAGTGGATGTGGGTGATTCAGCAACCTATGATGAAAGAGGGACCAGCTGGGAGATGCTGCTTCGTGTTCGTTGCAATCCCACTGGAGGCAACAGGGGTGTGAATATGAGAAAACAGCTGAAGAATACAGATGGATAGCTTCCCATTATGGATCATTATAGCTTCCTATGAGCCAAATACTGTAACTGCTAATGTGAGTGTGGAATAGTATATGCATATATATATATTTTATTGTGCTTTTAGATTTTTTTATGGAGGTTGCAACAGTATAAAAGTTGTTAAAGTGGTTTTACGAGCTGCTTCATAAACATTATAATCCACACGAGGCCCTGTCCCTGTTTGTGCATGAAAGGTGCTCTTCTTCAATTATTTAAACTGCTGCTGGAAAATACGTTTTTCTACTATTTCCTTTTTATTGCTGCAGCTCCAGTAAAGCTAATAAAACATTATCAGCTTTGTAAGAGATTTGAAAATATTGGCATTCACCTTGTCCAGTCACAGTATAGGAAATGGAACCTGACAGATGTATCTGTTTGAGCTTGGCTGGACTGATATTTAGCGATTTACCAGTATCAGCATTTATGACGTCCACTAGTGTCCAAACTGCTGATCCGAATAGCGTTTTGCAGGATGTGAAGAAGTTATTTGGCAGTGATCAAATTTACCTACACGTTGAAAATATTTACTGTAGACTAGTCTCTCTGACCTAAAGTGTTCTTAAACATGCCAGGAAATGTTTAGTATCATGTTAAGTCAAAAACTATACATGCAGGTTTGTGTCTTACAACAGCCTTCTTTTCTCCAGGAGGCTTTCCATCAAACACAAAGACCCAGCCACAGCTGATTCTCATTGTAGATGAACATCTACACAGATGTTACTCCTTCAATTTCATTACAAAAGGAGACAACTGCTGAATAGGTTTTTTTGTGATGTAAACATGGACCCAGCCAGAAATGGAGCAGATTAGCATTACTATTGTATGTGTATCAGTGGATGGTGTGTACACAAATTCTTGTAAATCCAATTAGAACAACTGCCTGGCACAGCGTTATAATTAGGCATTCTGTGAATGCAGTTAGTAGCTCATTATCTGTGGTGAAATCGACAGATGCTATACTACGTGAAGGATCCTGAAGCAACTGTCAGATTCTTCCAGGGTCTTCTTGGTAAAAATGGGAAGCTTCTCATAATTCTAGTGTCTGGTCTTTTCGAACGCTCTGCAACATAAAACTGAACGTTTAGCGTCACGGAAACTGTAAACAGGTCAGGAAGTTTGCTTACCTATAGCAGCATTTCCTTCTTTGAAAGCTTTTGCATCCTCTCATAGGCCCTGTTTTGCAATTTATAATCCTTGAATTGTTCTTGCTGCTATTTATACCATGCATTCAGAAAAGCAGGAAACTTTTTGATTGCAATGAACATATTCTGCGTGCACAATACCATGGGAAGTGTTATTTCCTGCATATTCAGAAGCTGATTGAGAGCGTGCACAAGGCCGAACAACAGAAATCCCAGTGAAACAACAGGACATGCAGGTCAAAACATAATTCACTTGCACTTGTGGTAAAAAAAACAAAAACCTGGACAGAATATTTGATAAAGTCCAGATTTTCTCACTGTTCCAGCTGGTTTGGAAGTGAGCCTTTTTCAGTCATCGGTCTCTTAATCCTTCTCAGGAAACCACTGCGCATCTGTCATGTAATGTGCAGAGGATGTATCTTGTTGGCCTGTTTGGATCAAAATCTCAACCCCAGGACACTTCATGTCCTCCTGTTCAACAATTGTCTGACAAAAGTTACTATAAAATGAAACAGCACTTACTCGATGGATGATGCCTGCTGAGTGAATATACTGCAGAGAGACGGGAGCAGACGTGTCAGATTACATCATGTGTTTACAGATGGACTGATTTAACACAACAAAACACATCAGGAGATACAGGACACGATGTAAAAACATTAGATAAGAATCACTGAAGGAACTCCTTGCTTAGAGGTAGATAATATAATGATACCACTCTCATATCTGTACGTTAAATATATGGCGCTAGGAGAAGGTCATCTTTGCCTACAGTAGAGAATGGAAACATGGAGGGCAGCTAAGGCCTTGATTACCACGCACGGAAATTTCACACAGACTTCTGACCCTCAGTAATTGAGTTCTCATAGTTATTTATAACAGAATTGAATATATACAGGGGAAATTTGAGCATTTTGTGCTCTTCTTTGCTGAGAATGAGTTCCTTTGTGTTCTGTGTTCTCTGCATGAGAGATGATTTTCCTTGACTGGCTGCTTCAACCATCCGTGGTGTTAACTGTGATATCTGACCTGTGGATAAAATGGACAGACAATGGACTCTAACATTATTCAAGGTAACTTATGGAATATATCTCATCTAATTTTGTACAATCCAGTTTCCAAAAAAGCTGCAACATGAATGCAATGATTTGGAAGTTATTTAAATACTGTATTTAAAAAACAGCATATCAAATGTTGAAAATTAGATACGTTTTGTGTTTGTAGAGAGAGAGAGTGGCAGGGGCATTTTCATCATTATTTTAGATCACATCTTTTTTTGTTTAGGGACACTGTTAATATTTGGGAGGCCTGATGGGAACAGTTGGTGTAATCTGAGAGCACAGTGTTTCCCAGTTCTTGTTTGATGTAGGACTTCAGCTTCTTTGCAGTCTGGGGTCTTTTTCATTTCATAACACTCCAAATATTTTCATTTGGTGACAGAACGAGACTGCGAGCTAGTTAAGCACCTGGAGTATGTGCTTCATTTTTAGTATTGTTTTAGGAAATAAGCAAGACCTTATGTGAACTAGAAGCCATGGATATGTTGCTATGAAACCTACATATACATTTCAGCATTAGTGATGCCATCACAGATGTGCAAATTACACATGATACGTGCACCCCTCTCTTCTTCTCTGTGCTAATAACAAGCCGGTTGGTCCCTTTTCTAAGCCCAGATTATGCTTTTTGACCTTGTCTCTTGTATACAGAAATTTTTCTGGGCTTTTAAATCATTCAATAACATTATGTAGTTCTGTTAAACAAAAATGTATTCTTTAATTGTTGAACTCTTTGTTCACACAGTCTTTTACTGAATTGTAAACCCTCTCGCTCATCTTTGCTTTGCTGAAAGTGCCAGCCTCAGTCGGGGTACTCGTTCTACAACCACTCAGTTATCTCATTTAACTTAAAACATTTTGAGTTTCAACATTTGATAAGTTGTCTTTGTAGAAGGGTTACATTTTTCAATACATACATTTTGTAGTGTCCCTTGGGTTTTTTTGTTTGTTTGTTTGTCTGGTTTGAAAATTGGGTAATGGATTACTTTGATTTGTGAATTTTTATACAGTATTGCAGGCCGTGTGTGCTGAGCTGTCATACACGAATGACAGCATGTGTGGGGTGAGATCACCTTTGGGGGATGTTGGATCAGGAGGATTCAAAGCCCAGTCCAGGTTTCTTCTGAGCTCCTGCTGGTCCTCCGTGTGGACCAGTTCATACACACTCTGGTGCATGACATCAGTCTGAGGGAGAAAAAGAGACATTTATAAGCTTTTTTAAAACGTAACCTGATTATAATTCTTTATTTATTGACGTGCAACGGTGTTGGTAGTGTGTAAAGACTGTAGGTTGTGTGAGTCTGACTATGTGAAGTGATCTGAATGTGAATCTATGCTGCTGCTGTTGTAAACATCTGTTGTGCCTCATCATAGTAGTTACATGGAGACTAGCATCTTCACTGAGTAACACACGTAAACTAAAAGCACACATTAGGTGATGTAATGGTTTTAACTTTAGTCTAAGAGAAGTTAAAGAATAAAACAAACCTGCTTACACTCTGTGTGCGGTCGACACAGCACTTCTTTTATTTTTTGCAAATATTTTTATTTAAAAAAGAAAACAGTACTTGCAGTTACCGAAATACAATTGACCTTTCTTCATTTTCCTAAGTAAATATACTTACATATATATATATAAAAAAAACAACTAAACAAAAACGCAATCTAAAACAAAGAACCCCCCCAACACAACAGTAACAGAAGTACATTTAGACAGGAAATACCTCTAGACTAGTACAATAAGAAATAAAGGGTTGCCACTTTTTGCAACCTCTGAACATATATTTAATTTTTTCAAGTTTAAAAAAAAAACACAACATCTTTAAGGCACTGGGAAACAGTAGGTAGGATACTTAACAGACTTCCAATGCAACAATATTAGACGTCTCGCTAATGGGATGTGAAGGCTATAATATCCTTTTGTGTGGAATCAAGTGTACGTGAGCGATCAGGAATCCTGAATACAGCAATCAGAGGACAAGGATGAAGAGTTACCCCAAGAACAGCTGACATAATAGCAACCCTGTCCAGGAACCTTGTAGCTCAGGACACAGAAAAAGCATGTGGCTAAGGTGACAAGGAGAGCCGTGGCATTTATCATATTTGTTTTCCACTTCTGGATACAATTCAGAAAGTCTAGACTCAGAGAAATGCACCCTGTGTATGACCTTAAATTGAATAAGTCCAAGACGAGCGCAGGAGGTGGAAGATCGTACCCTCGCTATAGCCTGTTCCCAAGACTCCTCATGTATTTGAATTCCTAGTTCTCCTTCCCATGGACACTTAAGCTTAACATTAGAGTGGTTACTAAAAGACAGGATAGTATCATAGAGTTTCGAAATGGTTCCTCTGTGATGAGGAATAAATGATAACGTGGTTTCCCACTGCTGTTCTGGAGGTAAAGAGGGGAAATTTGGGAAACACTTGGCAACAAAATGTCGAATTTGAAAATAGCGAAACAAATGGGTGATAGGGAGATCGTAACGAGAAGACAAGTTGGCAAAACTATCCGAGACACCATCCACATATAAATGTTTGAACTGTTTTATACTCTTGTCACACCACACTGAGAATGTCGAGTCCAAGAGTGAAGGGGGAAACAAATGGTTGTTGCTTAGACGAGCCGAGGAAGACGGCATTACAAAATTAAAGTGCCGTCTAAACTGAAACCAGATCTTGAGTGTGTTAAGAACCACCTGATTATCAGTGTAAGGTCATCCCCCTCTGCAGTGGTCTCAGTCACTTTGTCCCAGTTTGATGAACTGGTTTTGAGCACGCAGCAGAGATTAATAAGTGTACAACAGGATGACGTGTAATCCTGCACGGCTTCAGCATTTAAATTACCAACAGATTACAGAGCATCAGGAGATCAGAGCGCCGCATCTGAATATTTTGCCATTGTGCTGTATGTGTGCGTGCATGCATGTGTGTGTGTGTGTGTTTACCATTCTGGCTGATGTTGGACAGGTCAGTGATGATTTTGTTGGCCTTGTTTCCCTTGTTAGAAGGAGCAGGAGTTGTAAGGGACATGGCTAAAATACAGAACAGACAAAATATGTTTGAAACATTAATCACAGGTCTACCCTTCCACCACTTTTTTATACACAGAGAGAAAAGTACATGGCACAGTCTAAAAGAGATACTGATGGTAAATATTTCTCCTTGATCTAATAGTCAGCATCAGCTGTTTAAAAACAGTCGATCCTTAAGGACTTCCTATCAACAGCAATCACCAGCTACTTGCCATCTATTTGTCTGTTGCTTGGGATTGAGCAGGTAGGACATATTGGTAAAAACCAACACTATGACAGGTATACATTATGGACACAAATGTTCTCCATAGTCTAGAGTCATCAGTACAAGCAAACCCTCTAAGTAAAGCAGTCGTAAGAATTGAGTTGCTACCACGTGACTGGCTAATTAGTTATTGCATTATGAGCAGAAGGACAGGTGTACCTAACAAAAACTGCTTTTGGCTACTACAGGAGTCGCCCTCTGCTGGACACAGAAAGAATGCAGGTTTAATTCAGCTCACTGTTCAGACCCAGAAGCTACGTCCATCATTTATATACAGTCTATGCACATAAGACTGAAGTTTTTATACGATTTTAATTCTTTCACTGAAAACTGGTGATGTACTGAGCTAAAGCTGGCATCTTTAACATTAAACTGATTATTGATTTGCTTTTAACACAGAAAAAAAACCACTGTTATATTGTTCTGATAATTAACAAATAGCTCTGTCTGTCCCAGTTAACATTAACACAGCCTCCTCGAGTTGGTTATGTTGACAAATTTGAGCAATTTAAAAAAAAAATTAATACAATTTTTAGTATTTCTTTTTCATTTAAGTAATTTTGTGAGTGCAGCGTATTTCCTTAGTTGATAAGCAGCAGCTGTAATCCTTACCTACTCAGTTCTTGTTTGCTTGGGGAATACAGCTCAAGTCTCAAGATTACACTTTCAGTCTCTCCTTCCTTTTGATTCTGTAGCTTTTTCCTCCACTGTTTTTGAGTCGATCCCCCCTCATTAATCTTCTGAGTCATTAGAAGAGTTTAAACACCGCCCAAAGAATGTGAAAACAGGGACTAAAGAAGTAAGCAACCACTTTTTAAGGTGTTTAATACATCATATGTGCAATAGACAGGACTGAGTCTTGTTCAGGAGCACACAGCTCTGAGGCTTAAATCATCATTTTCTTAGCTGCTTATCGAACTCAGGGTCGTGGATGTCGGAGGCACCACAACCAGCACTGTTAACGTTTGGTGGAAAAACTGTCTGCAAACTAAAAACAATAAGAGAGAAAATACTGGACACAGCCAATAAAACACACTGACTACAGAGGGAAGGTTTGATCTGCATGGTGTAATACCAGGTGCAGCCTGCAGGTGTCGCCAACAGCACTGAAGCGCTTCCTTATTTTGTTGCGCTGTTTCTAAAGCATGTGAGACTAAAGGTTTTGTGTTCACACTGAGCACTCGGTCAGTTGGGGGTCTCATTCCCAGACTCTGATCTCACATAAAACGAAGCAGATTTATGCTGAAACTAAGCTGCACACAGCTGATGTTAGCCAGGAAAATAGTACCGACTGCTAACATTACCTTAACATGGAGACGATCAACTGCGCCACAACATTCACGAAAGCCAAAGTAAAAGCAGATTAATTTCAGAGCTGCAACATCACTGGAGTGCCCAAAAGCACAAGGTGTGCAATACTCAGAGACATGGCCAAGGTAAGAAAGGCTGAAAGACGACCACCACTGAACAAGACACACAAGCTGAAACGTCAAGACTGGGCCAAGAAATATCTCAAGACTGGTTTTTCTAAGGTTTTATGGACTGATGAAATGAGAGTGAGTCTTGATGGGCCAGATGGATGGGCCCGTGGCTGGATTGGTAAAGGGCAGAGAGCTCCAGTCCCACTCAGACGCCAGCAAGGTGGAGGTGGAGTACTGGTTTGGGCTGGTATCATCAAAGATGAGCTTGTGGGGCCTTTTCGGGTTGAGGATGGAGTCAAGCTCAACTCCCAGTCCTTACAAACCCAACAGTGAGATCTTAAGAGATCCACAGCCTACGGCTCTTCAATGGGGTGTCACAGGGTCCCCAGGAAAAAACATTGTAAATGTAAAATAATAAAATAAATATTCTTCTGTAGCAATAACAAAGTATAACATCAATTATTCTGTAGCAATTACACAAGAATATCCAGTAATGTCATGTCTTACACGAACACTGAAGCTTGCTAGTATGCTGGTACCTTCATTCGACACGACAATCTAAATCTACTCCAACAATATTTACACAAGTCTTATCTGCTAGGCTGCCCTCTTTAAACAGATTATAGTGTAGTTTGGAGCTTTACAACTTCTGTAGTCGTGCTTCTCTACAAAAGATGGCTCTATGGAAATGTAGCAGACTTCAGCATTACAAGTTAGATCTGTGATTGATCTCTGTGCTTACTGTCTTTTCCTTTGTCCAGGGCTCGAGCTTTCATGCATCACGGAGACAGAAGTACGGCAACGTGTTCAAGACCCACCTGCTAGGCCGTCCTGTGATTCGGGTTACGGGCGCAGAGAACGTGCGCAAGGTGCTGATGGGCGAGCACACTCTGGTGGCGGGTGTGAATATGATCTAGTTTTAATCTATATTTTGATTAAAATTATGAAGTCAAAACAGTTTTTACAGAGACAGTCATAACTCCAAAAATGTATGTTCATAAAATTTGTAAATACATTCTGTATAAAAGTTTAAAAGTGAGAGATTAATCTGAATTCTCAGAGAGAAGTTAAAATGATGCATATGGTCAGTGAAAGTGTGAGTGAAACCTGGTCTCCCTGGTGAATGTGCTGTCAGTTAAGTGACAAAGCCTTAATAAACCAAAACCTTTAATGCATTAAAGCTCCAACTAATGTTCCCAGGTCTGGTTATGGCTGATGGGGTATTGTTGTCCCCCAGCAGGCGAGCAGTCATTAAAAGCGTAAACATAATCCGACCTTAATCACCCTGATTTACGGATAAATCCTTTACAAATCCTACCATGTGGATTCATGGATTTTTCTTTCACATTCTGTCTCTCACAGTTGAAGTGTACCTCTGGTGCAAATTACTGACCTCTGTCATCATTTTAGGTGGGGGAACTTGCACAATCGGTGGCTGACTAAATACTTTTTTGCACCAACAATGAGATTCCCAAGAATCGTCTTTAAGTTATGTTAGGATGGCAGACACATCAGACATCAGTATGTCTTTGTTATTTTTTAATCTAATTTATTACAATGGATGAGACAGTGTATGCGATTTTATCACTGCTACTCCCTGCTTAGTGTCTGCTTTTCAGAGGTTACAATTTATTGCACTTCCTATGACCCCACAGTTTCCCAAGACACATTACAAACAAAAGTAATAGTAGTAAATACTAAAGTCATAGTGAATGTAAAACTCCTTGAAACCATGAATTCAGGAAAGTAATCACAGGATTCTCAAGAGTACAGAGAGGATTACTGTGAGGTCTGTTTGTTGCAAATATCTTTGACTCCACTCTCCTTTATTTTGGCACATGCCGTGTGTTAACATTGAGCACTTGTGGATATTTTCAATTTTGTGTGTAAAATTTTATATTAAGCCATTTACTTCAAGATTTTATGTCCATTACTATAAAATATAATATATTTTTAATTCTGATGATTCTCTTTGACACACAACGCGTTAGTGCCAACACTGGTAACGAGGGAATGAGAAGGTTCAAATTTCAATAATAACTGTAATCACAATATCTGTGGTTGTATGTTTATTGTACTTCACTCACCTCCTAGAGCCGAATCTGATATCTTCTGAATTAGCCCAACTACTCATAACCAACTTACATTTTTTTAGCTTATGTACTTGCTACATAAGACAAATTAGTGGCGAGCCAGCCAGGAGGTTGTGTCAAGTATAATATTGTTGTGTACATTCAGTCTCACTATCTCACCATATTACTATGAACATGGACTTGTTGGAGTCATTAGGTGTTAAAATACCAAACGCGGTATTGGTCAGTGGCGTCCCCGCATATGAGGTTGAGGAGGTTGAAGATTTTCTTCTCCAGTATGGTGCTATTGAACGCTCCGTGCCAATAAACTCACCCGGTTCCGAGTTTAATCATATGCTCGTCGTTGAGTTTAAAACGGGGTCTGCTTTTGATTTATTGGGTCCGATTCTGCCGTATACATTTAAGCCCTTAAATAATGAATATCATATAAGAAGCTTGTCTAAAATCTATGCGGCTACTGTCGGGTGCACAAAGACTAAGACTTATTTAGCAGTTAATTATTTGCAACATTGAAGTTTACTCTCCTTACAGGAATCCTTGGTGTGTTTCGTGTTTCCAGCAGTGTAAAACAGATTAATTAACAGATTAGAGTGAAGTATGACAACATTTAGACATTTTCTAAATCACCAAATTAAAATGCGGATATTCTTGTAGAGATGTGACTCTCAGTTTACGGTGTGTTTAGTAAGGTAGTTAGTTTAAAAAGCTGCCCATATAAAATGTACTCCTCCAACAGAGATTCTATATCACACGTAAAACATGTTGAATTACAAAAAAATAAGTCCCCTTCTTTCCCCCAGTCAAGTCTGTCCCGTATTCAGTAAGTGAAAATAAAATGAACAATAAAAGGTGAATCAAATGGACCATTACGGCAAGGCTGGGATGGTCAATTTGGTAAAGTAAATCCGTTGGGCATCTTTCTTTGCCTTTAGACAACAATTCTGATGCAAAAGAGCCAAACGGGACAGGCAAAAAAAAAGTAATAGTAATAAATCACACAGCAATAGTGCATTCATGTAGTTGTAAAAAGCATGATAAAATATTAAGCAATCCAAAGTATTCACAATATGTTACTCTCATTGAGTAACGTAACGGAATACAATTGTAATTTTGTAAGTTTTATAGCTTTTCCGAATGATAAAGACCTCCATCATGGCCAGTCACATTACACCAATTTAATTAGAAAAAAGAGGCAGATAGAAAGCCACTATAAAAACAAAACCTGCTCTGGAGAATAAAATACGAAAACGATTACAGCCTTAAGTAAAGAACGTGTGAATGCATGGGGGGGTCGATGCTTGCACAAACAGAGCTGCCTTTTCATGAAAAAAGAGCAATGTCTATACTTGGAAGAAAAAGACCAAACTAAAGCATCGATCCTGTTCCTCTAATATCGATCCAACACAATACTGACACTGATATCTACACTACTGATGCAGTGGATTATTCAGTCCTTTGAACACTGAGCCATAGTTTCTTAGTTTAGGGTCCTTTCAGACACTCTGTATCAGCTGTTGATGATTCCTGAAATCATCACACAGCAGAAGTTTTGCTGAAATATATTTAAACTATTAAAATAAATCTAAATAAACGGTGAAGTTGTGACACACGATCATTTAAGGAGGTCTCTCTGCTAAGAAACACAAAAGTGGCCTGATATCAGCTCGGCGCACTCTGACACACTCAGGCAAACGGGGAAGAAGACAAGAAAACTTGGACCTACGTTGTGAATAATTAATAACAAAATCTGTGAATAATCAATTGAACTTCACTGTGTTATATAAAAGTATAGGCTGAGCTCTCACCCGGTGCCTGATTTTTGTTCTCCATGACAGAAATTAAAAACTGAGTTTTCAGAACAGGAAATTTAAAAAGCCAGATATTTTCAGATTAAAATATGATGGAATCCCTTCATACAGTTACGTGTAACAATGTTACTCTATGTATCAGGGATGTCAAATTCATGTTACATCGTGGGCCACATACGGCCCACTTTGACCTTAAGGTGGGCGGACTAGTGAAACTCCACTTTATGCCAGTGTGCAGAAATGTAACTAAACATTTAATCCTTGAAATATCTTAATATGAGTGAATTAAGTACAATTTCAACAGTGTGCCTCTGCTACATGATGTGTAAAAGGCCCACACTGGCCTGTATTTATAATCTTTTTTTTTCTTTTTTTCCTATGGTAGAAATGACCTATTTAGCATTTTCTGTCATTTAATTGTTTATCCATCATGAACCTGTTTGGTGATGAAAATTCTGTAAATCTTAAGAAAATACAGTTAAAATTGCAAAATCTATGTACTTCATATTTTCCAAAGCCTTCCAGTGGGCCAGATTGGAGTTTTTGCTGAGCTGATTCTGGCCCTGGACTTTGTTTGACACCCCTGCCATATATAATATATTTATTAAGAGCTGACATTGCAGATCATCTCTACCTGGCAACTAGCGTGGTACAGCTATGTTTGGATAAAATCTCACTTAATGACTCAGCTGTACCAGCAGGTTTTTATAAATTTGTTTGTGATAAAAAAGACTGAGAACATCGACTGAAATTGATTTTACTTTGAGAGGCCATTTCATAAATGCAGTGCAGGTATGACTTTGGTGTAGCTCTTTATTTATTAGACACTTTAGACACACAGTTCAGCACCGGGTTATTCTGTAAGGATACATCATCACACATGAATGACACATCTATAGAAGGAGAGAACCAGGGTCTGGTGACCAGAGGTGGCTACACAGCAAATAGCAGTATAGTTGAATTGATTGCACCAGTACATGCAGACCTGTTTTTTCAAGAAAAACTGTGTTTATGTGTTGCCAGCGTTGTCGGTCCTGCACTGACTTTCCGTATCCGACAAAATGAGCACAACATGACGGCGGCAGAGGTAGCTGCTAAAGCCGGTAAGGCTCAAAAACACAGATTTGCATTTATCCACATACTGTACATCAGAGGTGTGGACTCGAGTCACATGACTTGGACTCGAGTCATTAATTTTATGACTTTAGACTTGACTTGAAAAAATGTTCTAAGACTTGTGACTTGACTTGGACTTTTACACCAATGACCTGGGACTTGAATTGGACTTGAACCGGTTTACTTGAAAAGACTTGATATTTTACCTCAAATATAAAATTTAACATGCATATTATATAGAGATTGAAAATGTGACGTCATTCACGGGTAGAACCGCAAAGGATTCTGGGAACTCGTGGCAAGCGGTACTAGCGCACGCAGGCTTTCAATTGAAATCAGTTACACAGCGATAAAAAGAAACACAAAAATGGCAAGAAGCTGTTGTATTATTAACTGCAATAGCCGGTGTTCCAGATCTACTGGCGTTTAGATCAACTGGCGTTGGTCGAACAGATGTGTGGCAGTCTTGCGTTTCAGTAGCTCCTACCGACAAACCAGCAAAAAAAAGCCAAATGTGTCATCTGTGACACTTGTGAGGTTATCTCAAACACACGCCGTCAGTCTTGATGCTGTTGAACAACAAAATGTTTAAAAATGTGGCGAGTTTACCTGGTGATATCCTCATGCGCGACGCGATCGCGAAAACAGCAAACAAGTAACACCACGCCGATGTTGTTCACAGGACAGCAAGAGTAAACGATCGGGAGACTCTTGTCGTCGTTATCGTTCCCCTCGCACGGTTTATTTCTCCGGTTTCAGCGTTTTTGCTTCACAACTACAGCGAGCAGTTTACTTTGTGCACTAACATGGAGTCGAGTCAACCAGCGCCACCTCTGGCCAAGTGCCACAGCCTACAGCCAGATCAACCTGTGACACACATCTGCACCACGTTTGAATTCGTGTCATGCACATTTGTACCTTTCAATTGTGTCTGTTTGTGCGTCATGCAAATAAACCTGTGAATGAATGAAATGATATCATGTATTATCAGCCTACATTGTACAAAATGCCAAATGACATACACATAAGAATCACCATCCTGATATCAATACTTTTGCCCATACGAAAAATGTCGTGAACACACTAATATTCACCAGTGTTGTAACATCACATGTCGTTAGCGTAGTCTGCCTGTGTCTTCCCTCTGCAAACAAACATGTTAGAGTTGGTTGTGATATACAGTCTGTATAAGTGTGGTCAATCTAATAAACATTTATAAGGAGATGGCAGTTACTGTGAATGTACAGCAGGCAGTGATTAGTAATAAACAGTCAGACAATGACCTGACAATCTCATTCAATCTTGCAGACTGAATGCACCTTCTGTGGAAAGTGGTACCACACGGTGTGTGGACTTCCCCTGTGCAGAAGGCGACTACAAATGTTGTGGGTGCTAAATAAACAGGAACAATGATCCCGTTGTCTTTGCTTACTGATTGTTTTGTGTTGACATCCACATGCTGCCATTGCATCTTTCAACATGTTTTGTGGGTAGATTGTGGCTATATATAAATAAAACTGCTAACTTGGCGGTAAACATAACATGTTAGCGCTCCCTGGTCCTTTTTGGAGACAGATCCTGAGACAGCAGGCAGCTTTGGAGAACTCGTGTCAGCTGTGGTAATTAAGGAATACTTTGATTTAATATTGATTTCATGACAACTATCCTCAGGCACATATTCCTGGATATATATAATGACATAAGTAAACTCCCATTTTAGAATCATTGCCTTCTTTGATCTGACTTATTGCCTCAGACTTTGGCCCTGTGTCCCCAAAAGTATAGAAAATCCATGACACTGAGTAAGAGGCCTTTATCATGTTATAAGTGAGAGAGTTTGGTGTAACAGTGGTTGAACATGCCAAATCAATCCACAACATACTGCCATTCCCCAGCTGTAACCTGCATATGCATCAAACCAAAACCCAGTACCATAGCCACATGATAGACATACAGATGAGGTTAAAAGGGTTGTCTCATGTTGCCAGATAGCTTCATCCCAAAAAAGATCAGCATTCTTCAAAAACAAAAGTTTGTGAATATTTGCTTTTTTGCCAGGCCTAAACCAACCTGTTAAACTTATCAAATTATTGTCATAGATACGAACCTATTGATTGAAACAGAATAATCCATTGAAGCCTCCATCATCATCCACAATCACTGTTACTGTTCAGATTATTTTATCTCTGTTTTCCTCTAGAATGTTTGAAAATCAGCATTTGATCAACAGACTTTTTAAAAGTTTATTTTGATCCTATTGTTTACATGTGTAATTGCATTTGTATTGAAATTATGACAGGAAAACCCTCAATCAAATTGTATCTTTGATATCTAATAATAATATTAACAATAATGTTACATATGTAACATGTACACAATAATATTGTGCAAACAAACAAGAAAAATAGCAAAAAATGTCAATTTTTTTTAATACCCTGTATATAAAGACCACATATGACCACAACTCCAAATGTGCAATTGCCACTGCATCTAAACATGACATATTACAAACAGGTAGAAACATATAATATACAATATGTTGTGAAGCTGGTACTGGTGCAGTTAACTTTGCTTTAGGCTCCCATACACAGTAGGTGTTACTTACTTTAGGTGCAGTGCAGTATTACTTTACCTTGTAATATGTTATAATAAGCAAGTCACTTCTACATTTATGAGGATGTAGACAATAATGTTGGCTGATATGTAAAACTATGAGATGTCGAGTGCAGGGAAGATATTATTGATGGATCAGATTCATGAATGTGTTAGGTACTTAAGCCACAATTAGAGAGTGAAACAGAGACTGACACTGGTTGAAATGTATAGTAAATATTTTATTTTGAACTTTTATGCTGAACTACAAGCTGTGAACTGTGCGATCTCTGCCACCTGTGGTGCCTGGTTTACTGTGTGTAAAACTGCGCAGGTTCCCATGTGTCATCCCACACTTTGCCACTGTCAGGAGAAAAACACAACAAACAACAACGACAACCACACACACAAAATAGGAGAATTTAGGTTGTGACATATGACAATTTTTTAGGATGAAATATCTTCTATATTCATGTCATGCTTTATACACCTTCATTGTAATATAAATGAATCAAATCAAGTCAGAGAGTATTAATATATGTAGTAGATGTCAAGCAGGACCACAGCAGCAGCCACGATCCTTCAGAACCTGCTGGATGAGAGAGCACAGAAACTCCAGGGAAGAAGTTTAGTTAGTAACATGCATGAACTGCATTACTGAGACATGTATGTTTACAGATGGTGAGGGAGAGGGGGAGAGTTTTCAGTAAAAGGAGACGTGACTGCATCTTCAACCAATACTGAGCCTGCATAACCCTGAAAGAGACAGAGAGAGAGGGGGGGGGACACTAACCCCCAGCAGTCTGGTCCTATTACAGCATAACTAAGGGCTGAGCTGAACCAGCCCCAACTATAAGCTCTGTAAAGAAGTGAAGTCTTATGCCTACTCTTAAAAGTGTTGACCATGTCCACCTCCAAAACTCATAATGGACTTTGGAGGTGGACAGCTATCAAGCTCCTCACAGAAGAGCAGCTCGACAGCTAAAAGCTCCCAATTTACTTTAGTCCAAATACATGAATTCAAATTGAGTTGATAACTATTTATCAACAGTATGAATGTCTGTTCCCGTCCAACAAAGTTGTTACTACATACCATGTTGAGCAGGGCTTCCACTTGACTTTAACTTCTTTTTCCTGAAAAACATGATATAAACAAACAATTAATTAAGAAAGACATGCAAGTTGCATACAAAAAGGAGCTTATAAACATTTGTGTACTATTGAATGGCTCAATATATTATACAACTAGTTTACAAAAACACAAGAACCACTACAATGCTTGTACTGCCAGCATCGAGTGCATGTCAGCAAAGCAACACTGCTGACATTGTGGCTCACAAGCAAAACTAACTGAAGCAGATGTTACTGAATGGGAAGGAGCACCTCCACATCAATCACTCCTTCTGAGCATGATGTCAGGAGGACTTTAAAGAACGTAAACATCAGGAAGGCAGCACGACCAGGTCGTATCAGGTGGTCTGTTCTTATTTAATGTCCTATTTGGAGCGAAATCCTGACTCAGTGGCTGAATTAGTGAAGATTCATCAAATACAAAAGCTTATGGATATTCAGTCAGGCACAGTTCAAATCCAGGAAGTCCAAAGACGCAAACAAAGCTGCACAACAGCAGGCTAAATTACTTACATTTACAACTCTCCTGTCTACTATCTCTTCATATTTGAAAATCTTCTGTGTACGGTGTTTTCGGCATTCTGAGAAATAACAAATGAAATATTTACATGAGGTCTGTAAAACTGGAAAAAATGCAAAAATTAAGAAACAGAAATCTTAACAAACTTAACGAACCTGTCATGTGTTTTGTACATTTACAATACCATAACATCTAACCTTTCCTTGTCCTTTTTTTGTTTGGGACATCCGAGGTGTACACCGTAGAAATTGAGGGAGATGCAGGATGTGGAGATGGAGAGGAGGATGCAGGAGGAAGCAGAGATGAAGAGGAGGATGCAGGAGGAAGCAGAGATGGAGAGGAGGATGCAGGAGGAAGCAGAGATGAAGAGGAGGATGCAGGAGGAAGCAGAGATGGAGAGGAGGATGCAGGAGGAAGCAGAGATGGAGAGGAGGATGCAGGAGGAAGCAGAGATGGAGAGGAGGATGCAGGAGGATTAATAAATTAATAAATTAATGAGTGTGACTATAAATCCAGATAGATAATGACTTTTTCCTCTGATGACACTACTTTCCTGACTTTGTAGTGAATAACATTTGACACTTCAAGCTAGTACTGTGACTTAGGAGTTTTGTACAACGGTGATGCTAACGACCTCAGGGAGGTAATCAGGTGACCTCTTAAGAAGTATATAAGTTATTTAAGAATCTTGGTGTTCATATTGGTAACATTATATAACATTTGTTATACTAGAAAGTCTCGAAGAGAATTATCAGGTCTGGTTTTCGTGAAGATTTGTACAATTACATTTGTATAAACATGAGTGTGAAAGACCATAATATACACACACACACACACAAAATTGTTCAGGTGGGTAACACCAGAGGTTCAGTATGGCTAGCTTTGGTGATGTGACCGACACATGGGGAGGTAATAAGGCAGATATAACACTATTTTCATGTTAGCAACAGGACATGTAGGGCAGCTGTCACCTCACAGCAAGAAGGTTACTGGTCTGAACCTTGGCTGAATAATAGAATAGAACAGAATAGAGTAGAGTAGAATAGAATAGCTGGTGACTGTTAACTATCCTCATCCTCACCATCTTGTTTGTCTCCATGTACCCCGTGATGATCTGCCTTCTTATCTAGGGTGTACCATGAGTATCACCCAAAGACAGCTAGGATAGGCTACCTGATAAGGACACCTGGTTACAGATAATGGACAAAGCATATCTTACTTCTCAGAAGGTGTTCATAAAGCTTCCTCATCTTCATGAGGATGTCACGTGCAGCACCTTCCGCTGGTTCGATCTGAGTGATCACGTCCCCTACTATACGGCCCTTACGGTCAAACTGTCCAAGAAACAGAATTGGCTGGTAGCCCAGGGCGTGTAGCTTTGAAACCTGCAAGAACAACAAAGAAAAACATGCAGCCAGTCTTTCATGTAAGCAAACGGATGTATAACAAACCTTTAAGTTTCACATCTTTGTTGTTTTATTGTTGTCGATAGTTAAAAAGTATTTATGGTGACCAAACCTGTAAATGTATGATCAAATCCATCTTGAAATGTTTTGTCTCTCAGTTAATAGCCGATTAAATTAAAAATCAGAAGTAGCTTAAATAAAAATAGTTTTTAACAAGTTTTTTCTAGTTGGATGTCTTTAGTGTGATGATGTTATTCTGATGTGAATAACTTTTTTATTTATGCTCTTTATAAATTAATATTTTATGTGTATATACATGTCTTGTTAGTTTCTTACTTCATGATATACAAGAAAACATTGACAACTGTGATTAATAAAGAAGTGTCTACCAGACCAACCACTTATTAGATCAGAACTTTTAAACTTACTGACAACTGGGCTGAATTAACCACCCTGCTCGCATTTCTGTTGTTTTTAACAGAGGCAGCCCAGTTACTGTTTTTAAACTGTTCTTGTTTTTTTTCAATCCCTCCTTTAGGTTCAGGCTGCCCAGGCATCCACTGCATGTCTTCCTGTTGCAGGTGTTTGGGGCCTGACAGGAAGGGCATGGTTTGGTTTTTGGCTTTGTCATTTCTGCAAATGAAAATGGAACATGTAGGGATTATTTCAGGTCTGTTTTGGTGAAACGATTACAAAAATAATTTATGACCAAAGAAATAACTTATATTACGAGGCAGTATTACACCATATTTAGAAAAAAAATCAATTACGAGATTAAAGTCGTTAATATTGAGTTAATTACGTGAATAGGGTTAAAAAAACCCTGAATTGATTACAGAAAAGATACATTGCTAAAATAGAGCAGTACTAACATTAGCTGGGTGGCCAAGCAAGTGTCTCACACATGAGAATACATCACAAAAAAAATGAAATAAACTTTTGCAGAAGTAGTTCTCTTGGTACACAGACTGCTCTGTGAAAACATTTCAAGTTTAATATCAGTTTAATATCACTGAAATTAATATTTCAGTGAACATGCAAATTACCCACAGTTTATCACAACTTAGCTAGGATCTGCCTCGTGTCCAGTCGAAAACTTCGCTGCAGGACCGTGAGTTGAAAGATACATTTACTACGACTCCCAAGATGCATTGCAGTAAAAACCATCCAATCGCCTTGCTTAAGATCTGTTGACGTGTCGCTAAAGGCGCGCTGTAGATAAATATTGCAATTTGTAAAAAATAAAATACTAAAATTTGCAATTTTTAATTACATAATTAAACACTGGGCCAGTTTAATTTCGTATTATCGCTGGTTATCATTTTAGAGTAAATAAAGGAATAACGGGTAGCACCAAGCTGTTGTTATCTTCATTTCCATAGCGACGGCGGTTGAGGATTATGGGTAGTGTGCAGTTACGGGATTAGTGCGTCTGCGTAAATTGGTCTGATTGGCTGGAGCCGAGCGCATCCAAAACTAACAGGAGTGGTGAATGAATCTATAAATGTGTTTTACGTGTGAAATGAAAATAATAAACCTAACAAAGGATTATGTACGTTAAATCTGCGCACTTTCAGATCGTGAATCAGTTTGGAAAACACTGTGTGATGGCCACAACATGAAGCGATTTTATTGTTGAATTATCAGTGATACTTTCACGTGTTTTTGTTGAGAAATGTTAACGATGTCATTAAAAGAAAGCATTAAATTAGGGAGAAAAACCCGTTCGCGGAGAGGGTCCCCGGTTCTCCAGTTAGATTGTGCTTCACGGCGTCATGTTTCGCCGTGACGGGGTTATTATTGGAGTAAATGGATGGCTGGAGCCTCTGCTCGAAGCGTCTCTGATCGCCGCGAGCGGGTTCATATTGGAATGAATTGACAACCCACAGCTTCACATAAAAACGTGGAAGGGTACCTTAGGCGTCAGCATGAGAAGTTAAGGGACGTGACAAATCGTCATTATTTTACGCGTCGGGAGTGAGAACGGGCCGCCGTCATGTTGTGCTCATTTTGTCGGATACGGAAAGTCAGTGCAGGACCGACAACGCTGGCAACACATAAACACAGTTTTTCTTGAAAAAACAGGTCTGCATGTACTGGTGCAATCAATTCAACAATACTGCTATTTGCTGTGTAGCCACCTCTGGTCACCAGACCCTGGTTCTCTCCTTCTATAGATGTGTCATTCATGTGTGATGATGTATCCTTACAGAATAACCCGGTGCTGAACTGTGTGTCTAAAGTGTCTAATAAATAAAGAGCTACACCAAAGTCATACCTGCACTGCATTTATGAAATGGCCTCTCAAAGTAAAATCAATTTCAGTCGATGTTCTCAGTCTTTTTTATCACAAACAAATTTATAAAAACCTGCTGGTACAGCTGAGTCATTAAGTGAGATTTTATCCAAACATAGCTGTACCACGCTAGTTGCCAGGTAGAGATGATCTGCAATGTCAGCTCTTAATAAATATATTATATATGGCAGGGGTGTCAAACAAAGTCCAGGGCCAGAATCAGCTCAGCAAAAACTCCAATCTGGCCCACTGGAAGGCTTTGGAAAATATGAAGTACATAGATTTTGCAATTTTAACTGTATTTTCTTAAGATTTACAGAATTTTCATCACCAAACAGGTTCATGATGGATAAACAATTAAATGACAGAAAATGCTAAATAGGTCATTTCTACCATAGGAAAAAAAGAAAAAAAAAGATTATAAATACAGGCCAGTGTGGGCCTTTTACACATCATGTAGCAGAGGCACACTGTTGAAATTGTACTTAACTAGCTCGCAGTCTCGTTCTGTCACTAAATGAAAATATTTGGAGTGTTATGAAATGAAAAAGACCCCAGACTGCAAAGAAGCTGAAGTCCTACATCAAACAAGAACTGGGAAACACTGTGCTCTCAAATTACACCAACTGTTCCCATCAGGCCTCCCAAATATTAACAGTGTCCCTAAACAAAAAAAGATGTGATCTAAAATAATGATGAAAATGCCCCTGCCACTCTCTCTCTCTACAAACACAAAACGTATCTAATTTTCAACATTTGATATGCTGTTTTTTAAATACAGCATTTAAATAACTTCCAAATCATTGCATTCATGTTGCAGCTTTTTTGGAAACTGGATTGTACAAAATTAGATGAGATATATTCCATAAGTTACCTTGAATAATGTTAGAGTCCATTGTCTGTCCATTTTATCCACAGGTCAGATATCACAGTTAACACCACGGATGGTTGAAGCAGCCAGTCAAGGAAAATCATCTCTCATGCAGAGAACACAGAACACAAAGGAACTCATTATCAGCAAAGAAGAGCACAAAATGCTCAAATTTCCCCTGTATATATTCAATTCTGTTATAAATAACTATGAGAACTCAATTACTGAGGGTCAGAAGTCTGTGTGAAATTTCCGTGCGTGGTAATCAAGGCCTTAGCTGCCCTCCATGTTTCCATTCTCTACTGTAGGCAAAGATGACCTTCTCCTAGCGCCATATATTTAATGTACAGATATGAGAGTGGTATCATTATATTATCTACCTCTAAGCAAGGAGTTCCTTCAGTGATTCTTATCTAATGTTTTTACATCGTGTCCTGTATCTCCTGATGTGTTTTGTTGTGTTAAATCAGTCCATCTGTAAACACATGATGTAATCTGACACGTCTGCTCCCGTCTCTCTGCAGTATATTCACTCAGCAGGCATCATCCATCGAGTAAGTGCTGTTTCATTTTATAGTAACTTTTGTCAGACAATTGTTGAACAGGAGGACATGAAGTGTCCTGGGGTTTTGATCCAAACAGGCCAACAAGATACATCCTCTGCACATTACATGACAGATGCGCAGTGGTTTCCTGAGAAGGATTAAGAGACCGATGACTGAAAAAGGCTCACTTCCAAACCAGCTGGAACAGTGAGAAAATCTGGACTTTATCAAATATTCTGTCCAGGTTGTTTTGTTTTTTTACCACAAGTGCAAGTGAATTATGTTTTGACCTGCATGTCCTGTTGTTTCACTGGGATTTCTGTTGTTCGGCCTTGTGCACGCTCTCAATCAGCTTCTGAATATGCAGGAAATAACACTTCCCATGGTATTGTGCACGCAGAATATGTTCATTGCAATCAAAAAGTTTCCTGCTTTTCTGAATGCATGGTATAAATAGCAGCAAGAACAATTCAAGGATTATAAATTGCAAAACAGGGCCTATGAGAGGATGCAAAAGCTTTCAAAGAAGGAAATGCTGCTATAGGTAAGCAAACTTCCTGACCTGTTTACAGTTTCCGTGACGCTAAACGTTCAGTTTTATGTTGCAGAGCGTTCGAAAAGACCAGACACTAGAATTATGAGAAGCTTCCCATTTTTACCAAGAAGACCCTGGAAGAATCTGACAGTTGCTTCAGGATCCTTCACGTAGTATAGCATCTGTCGATTTCACCACAGATAATGAGCTACTAACTGCATTCACAGAATGCCTAATTATAACGCTGTGCCAGGCAGTTGTTCTAATTGGATTTACAAGAATTTGTGTACACACCATCCACTGATACACATACAATAGTAATGCTAATCTGCTCCATTTCTGGCTGGGTCCATGTTTACATCACAAAAAAACCTATTCAGCAGTTGTCTCCTTTTGTAATGAAATTGAAGGAGTAACATCTGTGTAGATGTTCATCTACAATGAGAATCAGCTGTGGCTGGGTCTTTGTGTTTGATGGAAAGCCTCCTGGAGAAAAGAAGGCTGTTGTAAGACACAAACCTGCATGTATAGTTTTTGACTTAACATGATACTAAACATTTCCTGGCATGTTTAAGAACACTTTAGGTCAGAGAGACTAGTCTACAGTAAATATTTTCAACGTGTAGGTAAATTTGATCACTGCCAAATAACTTCTTCACATCCTGCAAAACGCTATTCGGATCAGCAGTTTGGACACTAGTGGACGTCATAAATGCTGATACTGGTAAATCGCTAAATACCAGTCCAGCCAAGCTCAAACAGATACATCTGTCAGGTTCCATTTCCTATACTGTGACTGGACAAGGTGAATGCCAATATTTTCAAATCTCTTACAAAGCTGATAATGTTTTATTAGCTTTACTGGAGCTGCAGCAATAAAAAGGAAATAGTAGAAAAACGTATTTTCCAGCAGCAGTTTAAATAATTGAAGAAGAGCACCTTTCATGCACAAACAGGGACAGGGCCTCGTGTGGATTATAATGTTTATGAAGCAGCTCGTAAAACCACTTTAACAACTTTTATACTGTTGCAACCTCCATAAAAACATCTAAAAGCACAATAAAATATATATATATGCATATACTATTCCACACTCACATTAGCAGTTACAGTATTTGGCTCATAGGAAGCTATAATGATCCATAATGGGAAGCTATCCATCTGTATTCTTCAGCTGTTTTCTCATATTCACAGCCCTGTTGCCTCCAGTGGGATTGCAACGAACACGAAGCAGCATCTCCCAGCTGGTCCCTCTTTCATCATAGGTTGCTGAATCACCCACATCCACTGTAACAAATGTCCTATTACTTGAGTTAAGAATGGTTTTTCAATTTAATTGGTGTCGCTTTTCTTCACATTTTCCAAAGCTGTTAAGGGGGCCGGGTTGGAGTTTTTGCCGTGCTAATTCGAGCACCTGGGCCTTATGTTTGACATCCCTGCACTAGACACTATATTGTGCATCTGAATTGTGTTTTCACCATTGTCTGCATGGGCAGGTTTTGATAAAGTTACAAATGTTCATGAAAGAAAAAAATGTCCCAAACAATGGGATAGAAATTATTTTGTGAAGATGCAATCTACTCATTAACACATACAAAGGTGATCCAGGGTAATTCCAAGGGGACACATGGGCGTGCCCCACGTCATCTTCAATAACAAACACACACAAAATGCTTTTATTTTGGAAAGGAAAATTATTGAACTTCTTTTTTCTTTAATAAAATAAAAATGGTTAATGATCATGAAGGGCATCTTGGGCTTCCCTAACAAATCCTGATCAATTATCAGGAGGTCACACTTCAAACTCAACTTAGCTGCTCCTAACCCAAAGCCCCCACATTAACTATGATTCTAAGAAAACAAAAGAGAGAAAAAGAGAGTCAAAATCACGGTATAAGAAAAAAAAAAGCAGCTCTTTGCTGCGGGAGAAAAAGCTGTGAAAACAGCAAAGCACATCCTGAACGATTATCATTGGATTAACAGGATTTGATCTGATGCTTTGGCATAGATCTGATCTTCACATGGTCGGATCAACTGCAAGAAATTGCTGTGAACTGGAAAACATCAAAATAACAAATTCCAAATCACTGCGATAAGAAAATCTTTGATATATGAAAACCGATGTTGCAGCTCTGAAATATGGCCAAACTGGTGGCAAGTGGCATCTTGGCAGCTGCACGCTTGACTTTTCTCAGTTCATGGGCAGTTATTTTGCGCCTTGGTTTTTCCACACGCTTCTTGCGACCCTGTTGACTATTTTGAATGAAACGCTTGATTGTTCGATGATCACGCTTCAGAAGCTTTGCAATTTTGAGACTCCTACCCTATCCTGTACTTGGCTACATTAAGTTCTGTTAAGATTGCGAATCCAAGAAGGCAGGGCACTTTCCTAACACCGTGTACCAAGCACAAACCTCCTGCACAACAAAAACACATTTGTTCTGTCTCAGGTTTGCTCATGTTGGATGTTCAAGTGACCATATCAAGTGTTCCCAGCGTATTTCATTGCTTTAGTTGAGAGTTCTTTAGCTTGGAAAAAACTTCATGATTCAAAGTAGCAACAACCTTTTTAAGCTGCAGAATAATTAACTGAACCAAGTATGTAATTTTATCAAAAATAATGTTTTCATTCATAAATAACAGCCAAGGAATGGTCACTAACTAAATTTAGTTTTAGCTGTTGCAAGTGCTAAGTCCTATGCACAGCTCACATGCTATCTTACTGGATGTTTTAGGGTACAGAGTTCATACAGGACACATCCCAGAGACCAGATATCCCTGCAGGAAGGAAACACACACACACACACACACACGGACCAAGGTTAGAAGGAAAGATTTCAAAAGCAATCGGACATCATCTTAACCACATCAACTTTCTAGTGAGACACAGACTTTATTACAAACCACTCTCACCTCAGTGTTATCTTGCACCCTGCTGTTATGTGCTGGATTGTCTCTGGGGCATCTTTACACAGCCTGCACCTGGGGTCTTGCCTGGTGTGATAGACCCCAGCCTCTATGGATCTTGTACTCAGAGCTTGTTCTTGTGCTGCCATGATTAGTGCCTCTGTGCTGTCTTTCAGTCCAGCTTTGTCCAGCCCTTCTGCAGACACATGCAAGATATGAAAGGTATGTAGGTCAGTAGTTAAGGCATCTAAGTAGTGCCCCCAAACAAGCAGGGAGTAATGTAATGTAAAGCAGAGATACAGACAGTCAGCAGACAGTGGTGTGTGTGTGCATGTGTGTGTGTGTGTGTGTGTGTGTGTGTGGTGGGTGGGGACGGCGGGGCTTCGCCCTGACTCTTGTTGTTGCTCAGTTGTGTTTCAATTACAGGGCTATGTAACCATCATTGCTCTAACAAAACCACAAAGTCTTATCTAATGTTAAATCCTTAGCAAGAATTGGACTTGTAAATTAGTCACTGAGCTGTTGTATTCTTGTGAAACTGAATGTTTGTGCATGCAGACTTGACAGGAAGAAACCACACCCAAACCGGTGCTTAAAGAATGGAGAACACAAACTTTGTCCAAAAACCTCTCATGTTCAGCTGTTTTTGTAAAAAGATAACAATGTTAGCCTTTTCTGCAGCTATGGGGCATATATGGTATCACTCTTGGCTGGAAGCAGTGCTTAAACAATGGAAAAAACACAAACTTTGTCCAAAAACCTCTCATGTTCAGCTGTTTTTTTGTAAAAAGATAACAATGTTAGCCTTTTCTGCAGCTATGGGGCATATATGGTATCACTCTTGGCTGGAAGCAGTGCTTAAACAATGGAAAAAAACACAAACTTTGTCCAAAAACCTCTCATGTTCAGCTGTGTTTTTGTAAAAAGATAACAATGTTAGCCTTTTCTGCAGCTATGGGGCATATATGGTATCACTCTTGGCTGGAAGCAGTGCTTAAACAATGGAAAAAACACAAACTTTGTCCAAAAACCTCTCATGTTCAGCTGTTTTTGTAAAAAGATAACAATGTTAGCCTTTTCTGCAGCTATGGGGCATATATGGTATCACTCTTGGCTGGAAGCAGTGCTTAAACAATGGAAAAAACACAAACTTTGTCCAAAAACCTCTCATGTTCAGCTTTTTTGTAAAAAGATAACAATGTTAGCCTTTTCTGCAGCTATGGGGCATATATGGTATCACTCTTGGCTGGAAGCAGTGCTTAAACAATGGAAAAAACACAAACTTTGTCCAAAAACCTCTCATGTTCAGCTGTTTTTGTAAAAAGATAACAATGTTAGCCTTTTCTGCAGCTATGGGGCATATATGGTATCACTCTTGGCTGGAAGCAGTGCTTAAACAATGGAAAAAAACACAAACTTTGTCCAAAAACCTCTCATGTTCAGCTGTTTTTTTTGTAAAAAGATAACAATGTTAGCCTTTTTCTGCAGCTATGGGGCATATATGGTATCACTCTTGGCTGGAAGCAGTGCTTAAACAATGGAAAAAAACACAAACTTTGTCCAAAAACCTCTCATGTTCAGCTGTTTTTGTAAAAAGATAACAATGTTAGCCTTTTCTGCAGCTATGGGGCATATATGGTATCACTCTTGGCTGGAAGCAGTGCTTAAACAATGGAAAAAAACACAAACTTTGTCCAAAAACCTCTCATGTTCAGCTGAAAGAACACAGTATTTCATGCTGAATTCAACCATTTATTATGTTAAAAGTAGTACAGAAGTAATATCAGTGGTGTAAACGTGGTTCTGTGACTATTGTGCGATGCCATGTTTTGTTGGCAATAAGCTAAACTAAATGGGAAAACTGTGGAGTTCCCAACAGGAAGGATCATGAGGAACTGTCACAGCTGAGACTTGAGTTAACGTGTCTGACAGGGAGTGCAGAGCTGGATGATAGCTGCCCAAAATGCCATCAATAGATCAGTAAAATGCCAAGGTTATGGCAGATTTTATTGCGGGCACTGTTTGAGTTACACTGGACGCTGCCTCTTGGAAAAGGGAGGGTTTTTTTTCTCAGTGACACTTTTACTGTAACAATGGAGACTAAGAAGCAAACAACAAAAACGAAGCAATGATATGACCTGGTTTGAAATATGTGCGACAGGTCCGGGTGAAGCTCCTCTCCCGGCTTGTGACACAGTTCGACGGGATGATGAAAGCTGACGTGCTGGACTTCATCCTGGACGACATCAGGACGAGGAGCGACCTGGCCTTCTCGCTGCTCTATCAGGAGTACAACACCTACCTCAGCCAGCTGCCGTCGGGGCTGCTGGACAGCTACGACCACTGTCTGTACACGCTGCTGTCCGGCCTGCAGGAGAAGCCTGAGCAGAGAGACGGGTGAGAGCATCCATTACATTGTGTGTGTGTGTGTGCGTGCTAAGGAGACCGAGTGAATGAGAGTGATAGCGATTCATCATGTCAGTCTGTGGCCAGGATGCTCTCTGAGCTTCTTTCTCTCTAACCCTGTCTTTAACCAACCTCCCATCTATCATGGCTCTCCCCCTCCATCTGTCCGTCCATCCATTCGTCTGTTCTCTGAGAGCTCTGTTTTTACATGTGAGTCTGCGGTGGGTTTCTGATTAACACAGGCTCGCAGCAGTCGCAGTTACCGTGACCTCTCTGAATGGAAGAAAAACATGTTGTTTTGTGCGTGTGCTTTGCTCTCTCATTCTGTGCGCCTGTTTCCTGCGCTGCTTCCCTCTGCAGTGCAGTAACACCAGCTGCACATACACAACTCGGTGCTTCATATCAAAGCTTCTTTTTCTTCATGTCCCGTAAGGTTCGCCTGCTGCGGTGCATTTAAAGACTTTATTTACTTATTTGAAAAGTCAAAGGATTGTTAGCAATGACAAAGCGAGAAAAGACACTTGTCAATAGTGATGACTTTTAAAAGCTGAAACCTCCTTTATATCTGCACCTGCAGCTTTATGTGACACAACTACTGGTATCTCATATAGCAGAGAAAATACACACGTGGACATAGTACTGTATCGGCCAATTCATGACAAAAGGGAAAGAAATGGCATAGAGCACATTTTGAGTATTTGAATGTTGTTTTTTGCCACTCAGCTCATTCTGACTACAACACTGATGGTTGGTTTATAATTTCAAACCTACATGGTGTTTGGAGCTAATCCTTTCTGACAACTATATATAATTTGTCAGCGTTGAACTCAAGCAAACGTGGCTCTTTCTGCTCACCTGAATGGGCGGGCGCCCTGTAGGGACATCTTCACAAATGTTTGCAGGTTTCACTATGGTGCTCACTGCAAAACATATACTGCTATTGTTATTATTGTTATTATATAGATAAAACAAGCTTTTATTGTAGTTTTCTTTTGTAGTTCTGTAGCATCAGTTCATTTTCTAGCCGGAAAGACAAATAGAGTTCACACTGCTACATGTTGATGACAATTAGAAGAACATGAAAGCTGTAGCGAAGTTTGGTTTTGACAAATCTGTTGGTTTTTTGTTTTGTTTTTTTGCTCTGTTTCACACAGAAACTTACGGAGCCCCGCAGGGGACATGGAAGAAAAAAAAATTAAGACGGACTTTTGCGAGATCTCGCAAAACTAACTCGGGATCTCGCAAAACTAACTCGGGATCTCGCAAAACAAACTCGGGATCTCACAAAAGTTTTGCGAGCTCTCGCAAAAGTTTTAGCCGCCAGCTCGAAGCCGACAGGGAGGTCGAGGCACGTTGTGCCGGGAAAGCAGTGTTCCTCCCGGCTGTAGTAGGTCTCGACCTCCCGTTAGCTTCGAGATGGTGACTTAAAGAAGTGACAAGAAAGCTACCAATAAGAGTTCAAGTTGTGTAGAAGAATAAAGATGGTCACACCAAATATTGACTTTCGAGCTTGTTAAAATTGTACCAACTCTGTTTTTGCCTTACATACTGTATATGCACATTTACATTTTTTATTGTTTAAATTCAGAGCCTTCGAGACAGGAGGAAAAGCCTCTGGTGAGCAGAAGGTCATTATTGTCCATGTGAATGTTGAAATCTCCCACCAAGATCACATTTGGGGAGAGAGATGAAAGATGGGTTAGTAGATTAGCAAAGTCACTGAGGAAGACAGGGTTAGGTTTGGGAGGGGCCGACAGGTGTTCGCGGCCCCCAACGGACAGGTTGGGTGGATTGTGGGAACGGGTCCTGGGCGGCAGGACCGCTGTGGCGAGGGAAGGACGCATGTTGGCAACAAGTGAAAGCAGTTAATGAGTAGAGCCGAGAAGTAGAGGCAGAGATGAGCTTCTTATTGAGCCGGACGGTGCTGGTCGTGGCTCATCAGCTGAAGACTGTGGAGCAGGCCGATCACATCATCTTCTTGGAGAACGGCAAGGTCGTAGAGGAGGGGACGCACAGTGTGCTGATGGCCAAAAAAGGGCGTTACTATCGTCTGAAAGAAGAGCTGTTCTCTCAGGACAGCCAATGACCTGCTCGTGCTTGTTTTATTGGAACCTAAAGCTGCAAAGCTGAACACTTGCTCCATAACCCCTGACCCCCTCACAATCAGCTGTTCTTTTTATAACTTTACTATATTTAATGAAGTCATGCAAAGTTTTACTTTCATACTCTGAATACTTTCTGATTTGTTTTTACTACATAACCTCTAAACAAAACTGCACTGTATATGTGTTTTCTGTTTTAAGTGTGGGCAGTGAATGTAATTAATAAAATGAGGGACAGAGTTCCCAAATCCTCCTTAAATTTCTAGAGGCCATACTTCCTTTCAGTAAGTCACATCTGACATTCACAGGAGTCTTTACTAAAATATTCAACCTGTCCAGCAGCATCAGTTGAAAAAAAAAAGGATTTCCACACAGCATCATGGGTAAATGCTCAATTACAGGGTGAGCGTCTGATCCCACTTCTGCCTGTTACTTCAAGCAGAGCCCAATGTGAGATGCAATCATCTCATAAAGGCCTGCTTTCTGTCTTTTTAGCCTCAGGATGAGCCTGTGAGCACCCAGCTATAGGGCCAGACTCTCAGCAGCTTGCAAATAACACTGTATGGATTTCAAAACAAGGCAAAAACTGAGTAGTCTTCCTGCTCAAGAAATGAACCCCCCCTCATGGCTGCCAATGTGATTTGGATGATCCTAGGACCTACACGCTTGGCAGTCACTCATGCACAAGACATAAGGTTCAAGGTTCAAGGTTCTTTATTTGTCACATGCATAGTTATACAAGTATAACACACAGTGAAATGTAGCCTGACACGCTCCTCGACATGTGCAAAAATTGGGGGGGGGGGGGTGTAGAGGAAGAACATTATATATATATATATACAGACATATAGTATATACACTGGGTGAATGTGCAGTAGTAGCAGCAAGCAGGTGAATTCTGTACATTAATATGAATAGACATCTGACTATTTCACAGGATAGACAATACAAACATATTTAAAATTAAAGAAATTGAAATGTACATTGTTCCTTGGTTTAGTGTCTGGAAGAGTCCTGTCTCAGTCAATTATAGATGATGTGAGAGGGCGGGTGTGTGTGTTTAGGGCACGGATGGCTTGGGGATAGAAGCTCCTCTTGAGTCTCTCTGTCCTTGCCCGGATGATGCGGAACCTTCTACCAGATTGCAGAAGTTGGAACAGTTTGTTGCCAGGATGGGACGGGTCCTTCAGTATCTGCGCTGCTCTAGTCCGGCATCTCCTGGTGTAGGTGTCCTGAAGCGGGGGGAGAGCAATCCTGCAGCAGCGTTCTGCTGTACGGATCACTCTCTGGAGAGCTTTTTGGTCCTTCACACAGCTGTTCCCAAACCACGATGTCATGTTCTGTGTGAGGATGCTCTCCACAGCGCCTGTATAGAAAATCCTGAGGATCTTTGGAGAGACCCTGAACTTCCTCAGTTGTCGTAAGTGATACAGGCGCTGCCTAGCCTTTTTGGTCTGGACCTGAATGTGGGCAGCCCATGTCAGGTCTGAGGAGATGTGGACACCAAGATACTTGAAGGACTGCACCCTCTCCACTGGAGCTCCATTGATGATGATGGGCTTGTAGTCTCTGTGCTGACCCCTTCTGAAGTCCACCACCAGCTCCTTGGTCTTGCTGACGTTCAGCTGGAGGTGGTTGTCCTGGCACCACGATGCCAGATTCTTCACTTCATCCATGTAGGCCGCCTCATCGTTGTTGGAGATGGCACCCAACACCACTGTGTCGTCAGCAAACTTCACAATGGTGTTGGAGCCATGGGTGGCCACACAGTCTGAAGTGTAGAGGGAGTAGAGCAGTGGCGAGAGGACACATCCCTGAGGTGCTCCTGTGTTGATGGTGATGCTGTTGGAGAAGCACCTGCCCACCCTCACCACCTGAGTTCTGCCAGTGAGGAAGTCCAACACCCATGCACACAGACGGCTGTTAAGTCCCAGATCCCTCAGCTTTGTGAACAGTCTGCAGGGCACTATTGTGTTAAACGCTGAACTGTAATCAACAAACAGCATTCGCACATAGTTACCCTGTTTCTTGTCCACGTGGCTGAGAGTGGTGTGTAGGACGTGGGCGATGGCATCCTCTGTGGATCTGTTGGATCTGTAGGCGAACTGCAGCGGATCTGTGGTGTCTGGGATGGAGGAGGAGATGATGTTCTTCAGCAGCCTCTCAAACACCTTCATTACTACCGAGGTCAGTGCAACTGGCCGGTAATCGTTCAGGGATGAGGGTTTGCTGTTCTTGGGCACAGGGATGATGGTGGATCTTTTGAAGCATGTGGGGACCACAGACTTCGCCAGGGACTCGTTGAAGATGTAAGTGAACACACCTGCTAGCTGGTCAGCACAGCAGCGCAGCAGACGGCCGGTGATGCCGTCTGGCCCCGCCGCTTTCCTTGTGTTCACTCTCCTCAGTGCCGCTCGGACGTCATGCTCCGCGATGCTGGTCACCGGGCTCTCGCTGATGATGTCACTGTCCTCGGTAGTCAGGCGGTAGATAGCATTAGCCGCCTGGCTAACCTCGAAACGGGCGTAGAACTGATTCAGCTCGTTGGTGAATGCAGAGTCGGCGTTGATCAGCGCAGTGTCCCTGGCTTTGTAGTCCGTAATGGTGCGTAGTCCGTGCCACATACTCCGTGTGTCGCCCTGGTGGAAGCGGGGCTCCACACGTTCCCGGTACCTGCGTTTGGCATCTCTCACCGCGCGCCGCACGCCGTATGAGGCCGCTTTGTAGGCGCTCATATCGCCAGTGGCGAGACCCGCGTTGTAGGAGGCGGTCCTGGCGTTTACTGCAGTGCGGATCGATCTGTCCATCCACGGTTTCTGGTTTGGGAATGTGGTGACTCTCGCAGTGGGGATAATCTCCTCCGCTAGCATATTGACGAAGCATACTGCTACTTCCGTAAACTCGTTGATGTCGACTGCGCATGCTCTGAACATGTCCCAGTCTACGTCGTTGAGTGCGTCCTGTAGCGTAGCTTCTGATTGGGCAGTCCACCGTTTTACCTCCCTCGTGGTCACGTCTTCCCTCCGTATGCTTTGTTTATACTGGGGAATGAGGAAGATGGCGTTGTGGTCAGACTTCCCAAAAGCCGGGTGTGAGACAGCTTTGTAGCCCTGCTTGTATGGCGTGTAGCAGTGATCCAAAATCCGATCCCCTCTCGTTGGACACGAGACATGCTGGTAAAAGTTTGGCATGACTTGTCTGAGGTTCGCTTTGTTAAAGTCTCCTGCTACAATGAGGGCTGCGCCCGGGTCCTTGTTTTGAAGCGAGCTCAGCACATCATGTAATTCGGACAAAGCCATACCTGTGTCCGCTTGGGGTGGGATGTAGACCGTCGTGGCGATGACTGAGGTGAACTCACGGGGCAGATAGAAAGGGCGGCACTTAATGCTCAGGAACTCCAGATGTGGCGAGCAGCCGCTGGAGAGAGTAGAAATGCTCCTGGCATCACACCACTTTCTGTTTATCATGAAACACACTCCTCCACCTTTGGTTTTGTTCGACTCTGCCGTTCTGTCCGCGCGGAGCACAAAGAATGAATCCGACGGAGTTACGGCCTGGTCCGGCACGGTGGGGGTCAGCCATGTCTCCGTGAAGCACAGAATGTTGCAGTCCCTCATGTCACGTTGGAAGGTGACCCTTGCTCTTAGGTCATCGAGCTTGTTCTCCATGGATTGTACATTGGCCAGTAGGATACTGGGCAGTGGTGCGCGATGCGCCTGCTGTCTCAGTCTGTTCCTAATACCAGCGCGTTTTCCCCGGCGCTTCTTTGTTCTGTTGATGAAGACATCAAGTCTTCTTTTGACCTTTTCATGCCATACCCTATCAAGAAAATCATCCTCGATTGCACCAATTTAGAAGGAAGAAGAGTATTTGGATGCTTACTTTAGGATTCCTGTCCTTGCTGGCATTATGCAGGTCCACAGTGGGCATAGCCTAACAGAATCCCTGTGGGATGAAGAAACTGGCGGAGAACTTTTCCAGTCAACGAGGTCTCTTAAAACTTTCGAAATACCATATTTCTAAGATTTTCAGGGCCGAGTACAATAACCTCAGTTTGATCTGAATTAAGAAGCAGAAAGTTAGCGGCCATCCAGGTCTTTAGGTATGTAAGACAATTTAACTAATGCAATTAGTTGTATTTTAAACTCAGTAGATGTTGGACTACTCAATCACAGAAAATCTCAATGGGTGTGTTTGCTGACTTGCATATGTGTGCACACCAATTCTTAGTCACACCAAAAAAGATGGGGCGCTAGCTCAGCTGTATATGTGCACATCAGTTATAGTGCGATTTATAGAGTTGAATGATGTTCTTGGAGTAATTTTGGTCAGGTGACAGAAGAACCAACACAAAGCTCAGAGAGTAATGGTGACACAAGATCACAGGTGGAATTGGAGGATGACTTGTTGGTTCATGACTGTATTTGAAGCACATGTGTGACTGCATGTATGTGGAATGTCTCACTGTTATTCATCAGGTGACAGAGGCAGCTCTGCCATGTTGTAGCTCAGAGGTGAAGAGGCGAGCTAGCTGACTACGTGTGCGTGTGCTGTGCACAGCGGTGTGTACTCTGTGTGTTAACAAGAAAAACGCATATAAGAAAGTGGTGCGTAAAAGCAGGGTAGTGAAGAAACAATGTTTCCCATATAGAAACTATAATCAGCCTCATTAGATGACTTTGTATAATTTTCTAAGGGCTGGTTGGCCATCTGTGGTATTTAAACCTATTCAAGGATTCAAGGAGTGAATATTGTTGCTGAAAAAGGATGACCAGAAAGCATTAATGCAAAGCAGTGTGTTGGTGCAGCAGCCAGCCCATCTGGTGCCATGTTACTCTTTATGTTCTTGGAAGGATTAATGAGGCCATGCATATATTTTACAGACAGTTTAATGTACACATCATATACATAACCAATATGTAATTAAAAGTGTGACATTACATGCAAGGTTTAAATTTGCAGTTTATCAAGCGTCACTGAAGGGTCCTTACCTTTTAAATCTAACCACTCTTGTTCCTGTCCTGTCCTGTCTTTCTTATCTTTCTCCATCTATGAGTGAAGTTAGCGCCCTTTCTTTTCTAGTTGATGGGATGAGGATCATCATCATCAGAAAATTATCAGCATGCCTTGTTTGTAGCCTGAGGTATTCACAGAGCATGCTGTCAGTTGGGGCCATCTTCGTGATGTATTCGTGGATGTTCGTTGTCTCATCCTGGACTGTGGTGCTGACACTTACCAGGTCCCCGGCCCCCTTCCTTCCGCTTAGCGTACAGCCTCAGGGTGCTGGACTTGGGGTGAAACCCTCCATGCATGGTAAGGAGCTTTCTTGTCTTGATGTCAGTGGCTTCTATCTCCTCATTTGGCCAGCCTATTACCCCAGCAGGGTACATGATCACGGGCAGGGCGTAGGTGTTGATGGCCCGGATCTTGTTTTTACCGTTCAGCTGACTCCTCAGGACTTGCCTGACCCTCTGCAGGTACTTGGTGGTTGCAGCTTTCCTAGCAGCTTCTTCATGTTTCCCATTCACCTGCGGGATCCCCAGGTACTTGTAACTGTCCTCTATGTCTGCAATGTTGCCTTCTGGTAGTTTGATCCCCTCCGTTCTGACTACCTTCCCTCTCTTGGTTACCATCCGACTACACTTCTCCAGCCCGAACGACATTCCGATGTCATTGCTGTATATCCTGGTGGTGTGGATCAGTGAATCGATGTCTTGTTCACTCTTGGCATACAGCTTGATGTCATCCATGTACAGGAGGTGGCTGACAACTGCTCCATTATGTAGTCGGTATCTGTAGCCAGTCTTGTCAATTATCTCACTGAGGGGGTTAAGGCCTATGCAGAACAGCAGTGGGGACAGAGCATGTCCTTGGAAGATCCCGCACTTGATGGTGACTTGTGCTATGGGCTTGAGGTTGGCCTCCAGTGTTGTCCGCCACATCCCCATTGAGTTCCTGATGAAGGCTCACAGGGTACTCCGCACAATGAGCTCCCTGGCGCTTTTATGGCAGCAGGCGGCGGAATAAAGAGGGACTTATCAGCTCAGCCACCAGTCAAGTCTGAGGGAATGCCGGGGTGGAGATTTACTGATTCTTCCATTAACTTCAAGTGTTTTCATGTTGTATGGATGACATGACAAAGAGCGTCAGACCAGACACCGTGTGGGCTTTTACCCGCAGTACACAAAAACAACACGCACTGAGATGCACGTGTCTGATGGATTTCGCGATTATTTTCTCACCTAACGATCCTTCATATTATTGCTACTTAAAATCTGCATTCACCGGCCACTTTGTTAGGTTTTTATTTGCCCTGCAGCACTGTTTGTTTGTCTTTAATGGACAGAAGGCTCACTTTTTGCTCCAGCACAATCACAGAAATAGACTAGATGGCAAATTTACCGCTAAGTGGTCCCTCCCTTCTAAATTACTGCAGAAGAATTGTTTGTGCCAGTGGAGGATGTAATAGCTTTCCGTGCACTGGACACTTGAAAATGAATCTGGCACCTCCCTAACCATAAATTGCACACTGCCAGGCTTTCATAAAAGTATGTAGTGGAATACCAATGATCATCATCAGTTACAATTATGATTCATGGAGATGAGTGTAAATACTCCTGTGTACAGTTTGAACCACCTAGCTTTAGTCCTGAACCACAAGCATCTAGAATTTGAGGAACCTGTCCTATCTCATTAGGGTAATTTCTTTCCTGACACTTTACTGATTAAATATGTTAAGATTCAGAATTTCCTTTACAACAAAACCCTATTTTTCTCTCTCTGTTTAACCCTGTATGACAACCTCAATCAGGAGTTCTTTTCTTAAGTACCCCAAACTTCCCCTGTGTCGTACATACTCAGAATAAAGAAAGGTCATTCATTTCTTTTTGGGGCAAAAAAGTAACGGCAGCAGCAGCAGTTGTAAAGGATCAAAGCAGTGGGCAGATCATTTACTATTTATGGCAATCCTGTAACAGCAGCAAGGCTGCAGGAGTTATTCACTTCAATTAAATACATATTTATAGTTAATCACTGGTGGCATTATTCTGAGCCTACATATCTGAATAAAACAGAGTTGGCTTCATGGTTGATATTTTAACTCTCTTCAAGAGAAGTTTACAAATCTAGGGTCACAATGCTATAATAATACTTGGAATCTGGGGTATTGTCCCTGTTAGGCATCAGACATTTCATTTTCTGTGTTCTGGTGAATTTTTAAGCAGCAATGTTTCACTTTTCTGCACTGACATATGGTAGAAATGTCTTCATTTTGCTCTTTGCTCTTTAGTGGGAGACTAATGAAGTCATACACACAAGATTACGTTGAGCTATTCCCGCTAAAGGCGGATCTACATGCTACTGAATCAGGTCCACACGGGAACATCTCACCTGAGATCTGTTTTTTTTTTCCTTTGGAGGCAAAGTCCAGTCTCATGGTGAAAAATGAAAACTCAAAGTTGGAGACTGCCATTGATTTCATTGTCTTTGAGTTTAGCAAACCATCATTTGCTTTTTCTTCTGTCTTTTTCTTAGTTCAACCAGGTAAGAAAGATATTTTTTTTCTTCGTTTTGTCTTTTATTTGGTGCCCGTGCACAGTGGAAGCATTCTCCCGTCAGTGATGTCCATGTCACCTCTGTTTTTGTTTTTTGTTTTGTCCCGTTTCCTTTTGATACTCTGCGTCTCCAGCGCCTTCGTGCAGTCCTCCTAAAGGCAACGCAGCAATGATTCCTACCAATCCTGTTATCTAAAAGAGACAGAAAAGTCCCCTCGACTCCAAAGCAAGAGCTTGAAAATCATAGTTCATTTCATCCACTGCACGGACCTGAGACAGATTTAAAAAAAGGTTTTTCATGAACATTTTAAATTAAACAGCAATGATTTAACAAAATGTAAACTGTAAAATTGTAGCTGCAATGCTAAAGAGTGCTTGTTGTAAGAATATGTGACAATTCAATAGAATACATAAACATTCATAGCAAAAAACTAACATTTATTCTTTAATCTGTGCAATTGTTTTTACATTACATAACATTCTGGTTTTGTGAAATAAGCCAGACATGAATTATGACTTACACAGCATTTTGAATATGCTGTTAAGCCAATAAGAGAATGTTGTTTAATTCTCTTACATGAAATAACACACTTTACATAAGTTTGACATTTCTGTAGTGTAATTTTCTAATCATTTCAAATCATAGACTTTAGATTTTTAATTTGCTAAAAGCCATAATTATCAAAATGAAAACATGTAATGACTATCAACATGGTTATTATAGTTTAATATTTCTAATTAGTTTTTATTTTATATCATCATGACCAACATCATGTTACTGCCAATTACCTTTGTCCCTCTGACATCACCTCATACAACAAATGGCTGTTGCATTTTAACAAGTTTAGCCTCTGGCATGATTTTATGTGCTTTTCCCTCACCTGTTCACTGTTTCCTTTCAAAGGATTCCATGTTGTGCTCTTCATCCGCGAAGACAGGGACTTCACCACATGAGTGAGGGTGGAAAACACCTCTGTTGGTTTATGGTGTTTTGTCACACACCCGAAACATAATTGTGGGAGTTTTGCTGTATCTCATAACAGGAGCGGCTCTGCTGGAAAAAGAACAGGATCCTGCCTGCCTTTATATTTGGATTTCCCAAAAGAGGGAGTGGAGGGAAATGGGAGGCAGGGCTTTCAGCTTTCAGGCCCCTCTCCTGGATTCAAGATAAAGCATATAGTTAGGGCTGGAACAGGTGACCCTGAATCCTCACTTAGTTACAATAGGTGTAGGCTGCTGGGGGATTCTTTAGTGGGGAGAACATAGCTAGGATTTAATGATTTAACAAATCTTTTGAATCCTTTGTCCTCCACAATGCTAAATGGCTGGGAGTCCTCAATCACCATGCTAACCAGGTCTTCATCTATTTGAGATTGTTCTCCTGAGGAAAGACAATAAAGACAAAGCACAGATATAAATATCACCGACCCAGGACCATGACAGTACCCCCCCCTCAAGGGCTGGCTCCAGACAGCCCAGCAGAAACACAAAAACCGACCAAAACAAAACAGAAAAGGACCCGACCAGGGCGGGCGGAGGGGGCCCAGGACGGAGGGACAGAGTCCAAAAAGGCCCAGATGGCCAAGTTCAGGAGGCCGACCATGCGAATGGCAGCGGGGCAGGTCCGGATGCCAGCAAAATGTCTGGCAAGAAATGTCTAAATCTGAACTGTCTCTCTCTTATATAAGTTTTGTTACGAGTTCAAATTGGGGATGGACACAAGAGAAAAACCACAATAACAACACTGGTCCGGCCGGGTTGAGTCAAACGATGATTTTAATGATCACACACGCGTGGGAGATGGACACTGATGCAGACAGCCTCAGATCTCAAAATGGTGGAGCATTGATCAAACTCTTATAGCCTCTGGTGCCTCCACCTTATCATAAAAGCCTAAACACTCACACTCAAAAGCCTAAACACTCACATGCTTTCTCTCACACGGCGCCTAAGCTACAACCTTGGCTCCCTGTTTATCTGCTCCTGCTGAGATGGGGCAGAAAACTCCAGTATACTCTCTCTTCTAATCAGACAAACAAGGCGATGACTTTCTGCGAACAGTATTTCTTATACTCAGCAGTATAATGCATCATAAAACAATATCATTCATTCACAATAAATCAGCAGTCTACTTTAATGCAAATCAGTTTAACTAATGCAATAGTTGTCAGCTTCTTCTAATTCAGGGGAATAATGCAAACTAAAACTACATAATAATTCACAATCTTTAATTAGGGGTCTAACATGGCATAAAATAATATTATAATCTAACACACTGTTTAGGCCAGACGCAAAGAAGACGCCACACACGCGACCCCTGGAAAACACACACACACCTGGTTGAGAAGGGGCAGCAGCAGAGACAGGCTAGAGACGAGCTGCATCCTTCCACCTTCAGCTTCACTGTGACACACTCCCCGTCTGGGCAAAAGGGAGGTTTATAAGTGCGAGGGTGTGTGCTGACGGTTGGCCAGTGGCACGCTGCAGCTGAACGTGCGATGTGCCACAGACCAGCAAAAGAAATAAAAAAAAAAAGGGGGGGGGGGGGGTGAGAAGGCTATTAGGTTTTTGGGCTAGGCTCCAAGCGGCTGACATGAGGACCATGCTGGGAAAGGAAGACCATCAGTCATATACTTGCTAAGAAACCACCTTAAAGGCCGGTCCATGAAAATATTGTCTGACATTAAACTGTCCGTGGGGCAAAACACGGTTGGGGACCGCTGGATTAGTGAATTTGGTCCACAGCCACAGACAAGTTTTAACTTCTAGTGTGCAAACAGCAGAAGACAGGCCTGATCATCATTGGATTTTCAAAATAAGAGTTTAAAGTTTCCGTTTAAAGAGTGTAGCACCATCTTGTGGCAGTACAGAATGTGAAGTCACTGGGTTGGTTGGTTGGTTCTTCACTGTTGGTTAGCTCATATGAATCCACCTGTTGGCCGTAATGTTCAGGCATTTTAAGAATGCGTTTTATGAATGAGGACTGTGTGGAGGAGACAGTGTTTGAGTCATGTTCCTTGTAGGGATGGGAACTGATAAGAATTTAGCAATTCTGATTTCATCATCGATTCTCAATGGCTCCTCTTTGAAAGTCACCACTATCGCCAAACATCATATTACGTTCATGCAAATTAATTACATGTTGTTGGTCACATGTTTGTGCATGTTGGAGATATGTGCCCTCTTTGTTGTCAGTCAATATTTAAAAGAATTAATGTATTTGTCAGGGTCCTGGGTATATAATTAAAACTTTACATGGATAGTCCAGGGAGAAGTAGTTTTAAAAGATTGGCTAATTTAAAGTGGAATAAAATATTAATATATAAATTTTTTATAGCACTTTTTTGGGCGTGGTCGATTTGTGGCTCTAGGTCCGATAGTGTATGCATTTTTCTAGGACCCCCCAGAGGTTAAGGGGAATGTGGCAGAATCATGTCAGGAAAAGTCGGGAGAAAGCGCCAGAGTCCAATTTGGGATTACTTTGAATATGACTGTGTTTTGGATAAAGCAAGTGTCTTGTAGTGGAAAGAGACAAATTATGAGGGACATTTCTAAAGGGAAAAAAATCCCACAAACCTTAAAGTGCACTTGAAAAGTTCACACAAGAAGGCTAACCTAGCTTACCTTGAGAAGGTAAGGGAGCACACTCAACCCTCATCCCCAGAAAACAGAAGCTAACCCCAGGCAAGGCAGCGTGATGCATCCCGAGACAACAGGACGGGGATATCTACATAACTGTGTGAGTCAATTGCCTTCAAAAAGTTTATCAACTCACTTGAACCAAAATTACGAACACCCGGTGCTGCAAGAGTTAATAGTCTCATTGGGGCCAAGATATAAATTTTATACTTGCCTGGTATCAATGGTTGTTCATCTGCCCTAATTTATTTATTTATTTAAAGAACCCACAGGTGGGAATGTGAGTTGTCTGTCTCTGCGTGTTAGCCCTGCGACAGACAGGCGACCTGTCCAGGGTGCAGGGTATGGTGACATCTAAATATACAGCAAGAAAACACGCTCATCAAGTACAGTTTCACATTTTGCAAAATAAATTCACAATGACTTCTAAAACTATTTATTATTAATTATATACTTTTTTGATTGTAAGCAAAAAATTAATCAAAATAGAACAAATAAAGAACATAGAGCAAAAAATCACAGATATTCATAAGCGTGTTGTTTTATTACTATTAGATGTACCTAAATGGTTCATTACTTCATGCATTTTGCATTAAAAAGACAATTACATTTCCATTTTGTAATCTTTGGCTTTGCCTGTATTATAAAAGATCCCAAAATATTTTGTTGTTTGAGCCTCGTTATTTGGTGAGGTCTTTTTGTGTTGAGAACCATCAGGATCTGGAATACTAATTGCTCATGTGTGGACGCTTCTAATGCTTCTCCTCCTCTCTGCACCCCCTCACCACCGCTGCCACCCCCTGCCTATCCTCTTGGTAAATATCTGCTCCACATCTCTACGCAGAAACAAAGAGAGCAGCTTCTTTTCTTCAGTGCTGATGAAAGTGTTCCTGTGCACGTTTGATATATTAAAACATATAACATGATACACCAGTTTCCACATAAGTCGGCTCATGTTCTGCGAGCAAAAACTGTTAAGTCACAGAGATATGACACAGTGCCAACAAAAACAGAAAAATATTTTAAAGAAGTCCGGTCACTCTGGGTGACTTAGAACATATACAGACAATACAATAAAATGCAATTTTATTTATACAGCACATTTAAAAACCAGAGGTACGCCAAAGTGCTTCACAGAACCAGTTAAGAGCAAAAACAGATAAAATACTATGGCCCTGTGAGGCAAAATGCACTGTGACTTAAGAAACACCAGCAATAAGAAAAACGCTGCCAAAGCATTACACCAGGGCCTGTGCTGCTATCTTAGGCCATTTAGAGCACACCAGGGCCTGTGCTGCTCGCTGAGGCCATCTGCATTACACCAGGGCCTGTGCTGCTAGCTAAGACCATCAACATCACATACAAATCTTTTTTACGCACACACAAATCTTTTTTACACATACAAATCTTTTTTACAAGTACAAAATATTTATGACCACATTTTGAGCCCATATGAGCATGCTCAAAATGTGCCCTTATAGCAGTCCTCTTCTCAAAACAATAACGTTATAGCTGTCTATAAAATACTTCCTGGGATATTCATTTGTTTTTGCATGTATTTCAGGGCCAGGCTACAGCAACCTGTTGCCCCCAAAACACCTCTTTTGATGTGAATGTGTTTGTGGATCCAGTGGCACTTAATGTCAGCCAGTATGCCATCCACACTGTAGACACTGCCCTGCACAGCTGGCAACAGGTAACTGCAACACTCCTCATATACTACACCAGATATTTCAGCTGCATAACAGACATATTCCAAAGAATAAAATAAGAATCAATTAAAAAGTCAGCTTAATTGTCGATTATAGATTATTGATATTGCTTTTGGTGATTAAAAATATTGTGTAATTCTGAGGGTTCTTAAAGCAGAAGTTATCATTCAGTGTCTCGTCTATTGTATCCCCACTGTATGCCAGGTGTACGGTGTACATTTTAGGACATCGTCAGGTATCAGACAAAAAATTGTCAGGTGTCAGTTGTCAAAAAAAAAATTGTCAGGTGTCAGAAAAAAAATTGTCAGGTGTCAGTTGTCAAAAAAAAATTGTCAGGTGTCAAAAAAAATTGTCAGGTGTCAGAAAAAAAGTTGTCAGGTGTCAGAAAAAAAAAAGTCAGGTATCAGAAAAAAAGTTGTCAGGTGTCAGAAAAAAAGTTGTCAGGTGTCAGAAAAAAAAAAGTCAGGTATCAGAAAAAAAGTTGTCAGGTGTCAGAAAAAAAATTGTCAGGTGTCAGAAAAAAAATTGTCAGGTGTCAGTTGTCAAAAAAAAATTGTCAGGTGTCAGAAAAAAAGTTGTCAGGTGTCAGAAAAAAAATTGTCAGGTGTCAGAAAAAAAATTGTCAGGTGTCAGTTGTCAAAAAAAATTGTCAGGTGTCAAAAAAAAAGTTGTCAGGTGTCAGAAAAAAAGTTGTCAGGTGTCAGAAAAAAAGTTGTCAGGTGTCAGAAAAAAAGTTGTCAGGTGTCAGAAGAAAAAATTGTCAGGTGTCAGTTGTCAAAAAAAAATTGTCAGGTGTCAGAAAAAAAATTGTCAGGTGTCAGAAAAAAAGTTGTCAGGTGTCAGAAAAAAAAAAGTCAGGTATCAGAAAAAAAGTTGTCAGGTGTCAGAAAAAAAAGTTGTCAGGTGTCAGAAAAAAAAAAGTCAGGTATCAGAAAAAAAGTTGTCAGGTGTCAGAAAAAAAATTGTCAGGTGTCAAAAAAAAATTTGTCAGGTATCAGAACACAAGGTACCAGAGAGAAAATCTTCCTGCAGGTGGCGCTGTTGTCATGTCCCACCCGAATTGATTTCCAAATACGTCATCAACGTGTGACCGTGGGAGAGCGTAAGGTCATTGACCTCACCGGAGTTTTACCGTGGTTCAGGCTCCTAACGACACAAGGTAAGTTTATCTTTTTCTCCCTTTTGTTCATATTCTTGCCACAGTTGTGTTATATTAAGTTGCAGTTATGTTGTGAAAGTTACATATCAGAGACGGAAAGCCAGTTTTGTACGAAACCAAATCAGTACTATTTTTGTCTGGCTAATTCATTCTAGCTAGCGACAGTGGTGAAACGTGATTCAAATTTAAACTGTTCAGTAATTGTTTTGTATACATTTCAGCAAATGGACAAGCTGAAAGCTCACGAGCAGCCTGCATCCTTTCTGTCGCTCTTTTTCTTTATTTCTCTTTTCTATATTGCTACTGTCGGGATATTTTTGATCCCGATATGTTTTTTTCTGTTGTTGTTTTTAGACTTTGCTGCAATATGTCATGTGACGATGATGAAAGGAGTATCCGACTCTGGCTGGTTCCCATGACTGTACCAAAAATACTTTTTTTTTAAATTAAAAAAAGAGCATTAAAAATAAATGACTAAAGTACAACTTATTTATTAACTACTGTTCACCTCTTTCATATCAAAGAAGTGTATTTTTTGCTACACATGTTTTATTTGTGGGCACTGAATAGACGATGCTTTTAGTGTAATTGCCACATAAAAAGATTTAGTACTTTACTGGTTAATTACTTATGTTCAGTGTAAGAGGTGGGTGATCAATTAGACTGTTGTTGTTACACTTAACCTTTCAAGATATGATGATAATAACATTGTTCAACAAAGGCTTAAAACAAAAGGAAATCAGCTGTGCACTGAATTCATATGGGCATAAAATAAGGTAAGTCTGCATTTCAACAGTTTCCGTGACAACTCTCTAAAATGACAAAACATGCAGTTTGCATTTAATATAATGTAAGTCTGTGTTGTCTTTTAACAGTGAGATCCTTTCGTGTCACCTACCATTACGTTCCAATCGCCCTTGTTTGTTAATGTGAGGTATACGTTCGTCATGTTTCCTGTTTTAAGACTCTGTTTTCCTTTCTCACGTTCAAGTCTTGGGTGTACCCCTTCATATTTTATCTCATACTGCTGGTCGCCATCATGTTCAGGTCTGTAGTAGTGTTGTCATAGTCACAGTAACATTAATAGCAGTCGTAGTTTAGTCTCGCCCATTTCAGGATTAATTACAGTTATTGTAACCTATTGCTTTTGCCTTGTTGTATGTTCAAGTTTCTTCCATCAGCCACAATGAAGGGCTCTCTTTTAGTCCATCACAGTTTTGTTGTCCTCTGTGTCCTGCTTTTAGTCTGCTTTTAAATGACATCATCTCACCCGCTGTATAGTAAGTAAAACATATTCCGTTCTAAACCTCGCGTTAATCTTTAACAACATATTTTTAACAATTGAAACAAATTGAAATGTTTTTTAGAAGACTATTTGTAGTGGATTCATCTTATAAATGAAGTAGAGTTTCTGAGCAGATATTGATGTCTATGTTGTTGTTGGACCTCAACTACTCAGGATGATTTTTAATGAACTTTTGAAAATGACATAATTCTATTGTATTGACTGTATTAGACTGAATACAAGGTTCCTGTAATTTCTGAGGAATTTTACAGTGACTCTGGCTGAAACTTGGCACACAGGTACTGTAGGTGTCCCAGAGGAAGAATGTGCTGAAAGTTGGACCTCAACTACTCAGGATGATTTTTGTTGTTTTGTGTGTCAGTGAGGGCACTAATGAATGTCACAGAGGCACATTTGTAAACACTAAGTAGAAACCAGCGGAGTGATACGCCTGCTGTTGTCAGGCCTGCAGGTTTGTCCCTGTGCTCTTCTGTCTTTTGGTGGACAAACTTGTTTTTACTGGCACACATCATTTGTGGAGCATCTTATTGCAACACCTGATTGTTCTCTCATTTTAGTTTTAGTAATGTTTTTAAATGGTTGTAGAAAATGAAAAAACAGCAGGTGTATTGGCTGCATTTGTAGATAAATAGTTGTTTATGTTTACAAAATGTACGATTTATATTTGCATTTCAAGTTATAAACATTTACCCAACATGTCTGTGTTTTTTTACAGTAAAAATACTACTAGGATTTTAGGTTCTTTGTGTGATTTCAGATCAGTAATAGTTATATTAATAGTAACACTAATGCAGTATGTCAGTGAAAAACAACTAAATTCAGTTGAGCTGAAAAGATACCAAACAAGGCAACGGGGAAACTTAAGTTAGACTTGTGCTTGTAAATGAAGCGCCCCATGTTGTGTAGCTTTATACTTATTGGGCTACATATTTATTTATTATACAGGCTATAACGTACATAACATCTGTGGTGGCAGATTTCTTTCTCATGTATTAATCACATACTTAATCACATCACATTAGTTATAGTAATATCACTTTCTCACTGTACCATAGTAAGAGCACTCCTGTCACTAGTTTACATGCATGTGGAAAGTTACCACAGTGAGGCCGTTGTAATGGGAGACGTTAAACAGATAGTGAGACTCCTTCTGCTTATCAGGGATGTAACTCTTTAGGTGACGGCCAAGCAGAAAACAAGGTCATAATTCTCTCTGTGAGGGAGGAGCTATAGCCCCCCTGAGAGGGGCAACATGTGAGAGTCTGTGGATGTTCTTTGTGTGTCTGTATATAAGATGTAAGGGCGGTGCCACAGAGATGGTCCTGGTGTTTCACTGGGATGCTCTCTCCACATTGCAATGTGTTTATTAAACCCACTTCAAATCAAGCTCACTGGGTGTGTTGCAGGTTATTGTTAAATTTTCCACGACACATCAAAACTCACATGTTTTATGTAACTAAAGTGTGTAATCATGTGGGCTACAGACAATAATTAAGTTATAGACTATATTTATATGAAAAACGTGCATACTTACTGCATTTGAATCATTTTAGCCATATGTAACCACACTGAAAAAAATAATCAGTGTGATAAACATAAAAAAATCATTGTAAGCGGTTGCACGCAATTAAGTTATGTATTGTCAATCTTATTTTTTCATGTTTAAATGCACACAAATTTATTGTAACATGAACATGATTTTTTCGTGTTATAATGCACACAAATCTTTGTAATATGAACATGATTTTTTCATGTTGTTTGTATCCTTTTCAATCATGTCAAATATTTATAGAAACTACTTATTTATCAGACATTAACTGTTGTAAAATGTAAAGAGTTCTTTTATGTTAATTGTATTTGACTACCATGTGTTAGATTGACAAGATAATTTTATGCTATATACACATATGTACACACACACACACACACACACACACACCACACACTGTATGTACTGTATAGTTTTCTTTCAATCAAACCAACAACAAAACATTTTTAACAATGACCTGTATTTTTCAAAACAGTATACAATTGGAAGTTGTAACAGCAGTTCAGATTATACATGAGTCATCTGAATGCATCTCTTCCAAAATGTACCAAACACAAACAACAACAAAGGTGAGAATTCCTCGGGTAATTTTTTTTAATTTTTTTAAAATGTAAGAGCCGTAAGGCACTATGGCAACAGGAATGCAAATATTAAAATGTGACGAAGAAAAGCTTGAAAATAACATTTTCACCCACAAACACAAAACCAAGAGCCCTAAAATGTGATTCGTTTGGCTTCCTTCTATAAGTGAAACGAATCACAATAACTTATACTAACAAACAAAACAAAACAGTGGTTGGACATCACAACATAACCAAAGTTACTGTAACCATGTCCAATGAACTTAAAAATTGTATGCTTTCTAAACAGCTGCTTCAATTACCTCAGGCTTTTGACCTGAGAGCAGTTACCAGCTTCAAAATGACTTTGGTGATGGCAATGATGCAACGATCATTTTACAATTGAATGGTACTGAGTTGGCAATTACATGCAATGTCAGTGGCAATACACCTTGATTGAAAATTGTTGTGTAGAAGCAGAAAGTGTGGCACACTCAGCCTCAATGTGATGAGAAATACAAACAAACCAAGAAGACAAGAAAAAAAAAACACTAGAGTACAAACTATTCCTCAAAAGAGTATGGCTTGAAAAATGAACATTGAATGCTATAGTAATGATGTCCCCAAAGTTAAAAGTGAAAGTTGCTCCTACCAGTAAAAACCTATAAAATTGTGAGAAAATCAGTTTCACTATATACTGTAAGTTTACCAGTGTTGGCAAAAAAGAATCAATGGAACAATTCAGAGAGGTAGACATATTGTTTCCATGTCATAACTGTTCACTCGTCGTACAGTCTGTTCTTGAGAACCTGTGCCTTCTTTGAAAGGCTGTTCCCTTCGAGCTCCATAAAGTTTCTGAATATCTCGAAGTATACTTCAGTTCTGGTGGGTAGGTCAGGTTCAAAGTGTACATTAATCCAAATAGCATAGCAGCTGCTAGGGCACAGTTGTCCAAATCCTGCAAGACTCTCTGGCCTTCCAGGACTATCCCAATGTCCTCAGGGCTGTCACTGGCATCTCTTGATTTGATGATATAGATTCCCATGGTTTTTCCTCAATAGATTGTTGGATAACTCCTTCATCTGTGGCCTGGAAAATACACATTCCCAAAATTTAATTCAACAGAACACTGGTCATTGCAAAGAAGCAGAATACTGTCAGAGAATGAAGAAGTGTTCAACTATGAACACCTCATCATTCTCTGAAGAGGTGTTCAGAGAACACGTGGTCCTAATGCATGTAGAAGGAAAAAAAAAAGGTAAAACACCTAAACATAATATCTTCTCTAACCCATATAGACAATTCTCTGCATCTCTTTCTTGGTTAAGGTGACATTCAACCCATTTATTAGTAGATAACTACATTTTGCCATGGTTTAGAAAGGACGCTGAATAAAGCAGTATTTTTTACAAAGTGAATGACACAAAACAAGCTTGTCGATTTAGTCTGGTCTTGGTTATTATGTTAATTTTGTCAAAAGCAATAACCGTGGAGATACTAACATCTGAACTGTGCTAAACTATGATCCAAAACAAAGACGTTAGCTGGATCCAAGTATTTCATAAATATTTTTTTTATAAACACTTCCAGGCCATACAGTATTTTGTCTAATATAAGGTGGCCCCAATATTTATAAATATGTCCATTAAAAAGTGAAATTGGGGCATGTCAGCATGTATATAAAACAAGGTTTCATAGCTAAATATAGTCTAATCCTTTCAGATATGTCTATTCATTTTAGAATAAAAAAGACAATCCGACATGACTTTGTTGTTCAGTTGTCCATGCGTCATTGTGGCAATAAAAGCCTTTTTCAGCCAAGGGGTAAGAGATTTTAGATTTTTAAGTTTTGGGAGGGGGGGTTTAGTTCATGAAGCAACCACATTTATTTTCAATAAAAATGACCTTCTATAATAACACTTACCACATGTTCTGTCATTAAATTGCTGGGGTCTTCGTTGAGGTACACGCAGAGCCCCTTGATAATACATTCACGCACAAGATCAACATCATCCTGGCAAAGGGTGACAAGCAGCATTTTGTTAAAATTATTATTTTCTAAACTGTAGACACAAATTAAAATTCTTTCTTACCTAGGCCATGGGTTCCAGAATATTCTGCAGTCTTCTTCCTATGTGTCCTCCTCGCTTTTTGAACACCTTTATAAATTTGTCCGATAGCACATCTATTTGCAAGAGAAATCGGGACTGCAGTGGCATGGTGGTAATCCGCCTAAACTCTGCATTTATCTAAAAAGAGAAGTTGACACATAAAAATACAGTCACGAACTCAAATGTAACAAGGTCACATTTACAAAAACTTATATTTTTTCTCATATTACTAATTTTTAGCTATGCATCCCACTCACTTTTGTGGTGAAATGGACTGATTTTTATATAGTGCTTTTCTACTCTCCCAGAGTACTCAAAGCGCTGTATACAACATGCTGCATTCATCCAATCACATCAATTCACACAAACACTGTTTTCTAAGTTTTTTAGTGCTTCCTAACTACCATTCATACTCTGATGAACGCATCAGAGAGCAATTGGGGTTAGTATCTCTTGTAGCCGAAGGACACTTGGCATGCAGACTTGAGGAGCCAGGGATCAAACCACTAAGCTTCTGATCAGTAGATGGCCTGCTCTACCTCCTGAGCTAAAGCCTACAACAAGAACAAAGTCACAGGCCACACAGATTGACAACCCTCCATCAGTAGAGCTTAATTTCGACAGGCTTCCAGAGGAAAAAAGTTACACAACTGCTTGCGTTAGAAGTGGCTTATAACAACTGATTGTATATAAAAAGAGAATGATGTCACCACTTGTTAATTTCTAATTTGAAGTCTTAAGCTGTGCGTTTCCACAGTTGCCCTTCCAGCTTTCTTTTAAATAGCACGTCATTAGCACAGTGTAGATCTGCCTATGGAATCAAGAGACACTGTACCCTCATTAGTTAATCAAAAATCGTTAGCCAATGAGCATACACTAGTCCACTGTCCTTTTCCATATTAATGGGTACAATGAACACCTGTCATAATGGTAAAATGGCCTGTATTTATAGCGCTTTACTAGTCCCTAAGGACCCCAAAGCGCTTTACATATCCAGTCATCCACACCATCACACACACACACACACTGGTGATGGCAAGCTACATTGTAGCCACAGCCACCCTGGGGCGCACTAACAGAGGCGAGGCTGCCGGACACTGGCGCCACCGGGCCCTCTGACCACCACCAGTAGGCAACGGGTGAAGTGTCTTGCCCAAGGACACAACGACCGAGACTGTCCAAGCCGGGCAGTGAAACTAGCAACTTAGACCACAAACACTCAGGAACCATAAACCATGTTTACTGAGGTCAAAGATAAAGTCAGCAGACCTAGAAACCATTTCTATCTTTTATATACAGTGTATGCTTCAGGTGCTATAATCAATAACAAAAAATCTTTACAATTCAAAATGACTTCTGACATTTTCCACAAACCTGGCAGACACGTAAATGTTGTCAATGTTCTATTACAGGATACCATTAAAACACAATGATCTTCACAAAAGAATTCACAAATTACATACCTCGCTCACTTCAAAGAGTGCTGGCCATCTTGCCTGGAAGTCGCTGATCATGGGTGTGTCACAAACTACTTCATGTCTCCTATATGCAAATGTTTTCTCCATTTTCATTCTCACCACCTCCCGGTTGTTTGTCTTCTTCACATCTAAAAGAAGCTCCACTCTCACAGTCTCAAGGCTATCTTCAGATTCTCCAACCGGATAGGGGGGACAATAGTTTACTTCAGACCGCCGTGGTCTTTTAATGGCAAAAGCAGCACTTGATTTGCCCCCTGGTTTCTGTGTCACAGAGTTCATAATCACCTCAGGGCATCCTAACTTTCTTAATTGAGTGCGGTAACTTGCCAGTTTTATTTCTTTAAGCTAGCTTTCCATCCAGCATATCCTGTGAGGGAGCCCCTCTCAGGTGAGACAAGGATGTTTTGAGATGAGGGCCTAACCAACTGTGTTAAAGTCTTTATCAGTGACATAAAATTTGTATCTGACAAATTTCTTGAATGAGGCCTTCAAGAATTTGCGACTTCAGTTTAGGATCTGGAGTAAGCAATGTGCCCTGTCTTTGTATGCTGCATTGCCTCGCTCAGTTTTAGCTCTGCATCAAAGGAAAACTCAGGAACACAGAAAACCCTTGGCCACAATGCCCTAGAGGTTGATGAGCAGGATGCCTCAGATTCTGGTGATGAGAGTATGTCTGTATCAACACATCCACTGGACCGGGATGGTGGAATCATCCAGACCAAAACTGCATGAAGCATCAGCTTCATCAGCCTCAGCAGACTGTTGTAGCTTTAAGCCTTCAGCCAGGGAAGTCATTTCTGATGTTCCCCTATCTTGTATTTCATCCATTGAAGTAAGGTTCATGAACTCATTCCCCAATAGTGGATCCATGAACTGAAGCCGGAAGTTGCTATTATTGAGGCCACACCTGTCTTTGCACTTCTTCAATAAGTTCAATAACGGATCCTGGAAGTCCACCAGTGAAAAGTCAGCCTCTGACTGCTGTTGTCTCCCAAAATCACTTTGAGAATTGCCGGGGCCATTGTATATCCTTAATCTGCCGAAATAGATGGAAAAGAACACTATACTTTAAAAAAAAATGTGAAATGATCAATCACAAAAACACGTCTGAATAATTAAATCTCAAACTTAAAATTACATAACAGATAATTAAAAGATTGATAAGCTGCCCACAAGAAAATTAACAATTTAAATTGGAAAAAATAGAAAAATCAAAAGTAGCCCCCCAAAAAATAAACAGTAGGTCTGCATATCCAGTGGTTGAACAAACTTATTACACCACAAACAACCCCCAAGCCCCCCCCCTAAAAAGAAAGAAAAACGAAATATTTTAGAATTAAAAGTTTAGAAGTCCTTTCCTTTTTCAGTGCATTACCAACATTTTAACATTAAGAACAGGGAGTGAGGAGTTTAAAAATGAAGTCATCCTTTTATACGCAAATGTGAGCTGGCATACTTAGACTTCTCTGAGAAATCAGAATAATTAATCAAGAACAATCGACCACTAAAATCAATTTTACTGTTCAGGATTGGTACTTAAACTGAAATTTCACAGCAAAAGCTCAAAATCTTATCAAGTATATTTGTCTTTTTTCTAGTCAAACTAATCTCATCACACTTAAATAATACACATTCAGCTACCAGAGTAACATTTCAGTGAGATATAGTACTTGTTTTTAGACAGTGCATCTAAAAACTGAAGACTTTTCACCTAATACAAGTATTTTTGCTTGAAATAAATTTTAAAAATCTGCCAGTGAACAGTGAAAAATCTCCAGTTTCAAGATGCACTGATGATTTTTTTTTGACTAGAAATAAGACAAATATACTTTGACCATTACAGAAACATAAACAGGGAAGCACATAGAGTGCAAACCTCCGCCAAGCCAGCTCACTCTCTGGGTAGAAGAGATCAGAGAGCCAAAGAAATTTGATATTTAGAATCCCTGTATGACTATATTTTGTAAATATAACCAATGGCAGTAAGAAACATAGTTTTAAATAGCTCTATATAACATTACTGTCACTTTGACCTTTAGAAAAATCTGTTGAGCTTGAAGGAGAGGTCAGAGGTCGAAAGTGACATAATATTAAAAAAAAAGTTAAATGATACAATCTATGTTTACAATAAAAACTACACTTGTAATAATCTGTTTCTAAGTTAAAAGACTTTTTGTGAATTTTCCACCAATAAATCCTTAAGTTGACCTTGAAGACATCACTTCCTTGGCTGTGGTAATAATTTTGGTAATTACCAATACTGTTAATATAGGGCAGATCTACATTAAACCTTACATTGGGTGGTCAAACAAATGTGTTAAGCACTGCACATTATCTGTCTTGTAGCCCTATGTCCAAACAAAAACAAAAAAGTGCAGTCAAGTAAGAACAAAACTGCAAAACTAATCAAAACTCCTAATCAACCAACCTTTTATGATGATATGTCTTTTTAAGGTCACATTCGGATTGGGCCAATCATGTAATCAGCCAACGGAATAAGTGTCACAGAGTTCACTCAGTGCTAGAAGCTTGATTTCTCTTGAAGGGGACATGCTTAATTCAAGGCTCTGTAGTGTTCATTGTACCACCCACACAACACTTTGACAATGAGAAACAGGTTCTCATTAATAACACACATCTGAATAATTTCGGCAAACTCTGGTAATCCGGATGTTGAACCATGAGTAACTATCATCCCTTCACTGTAGGTTATGCCAATAACTGACACGTTTTTGGCCAGATATACTTCACATGTACCAGGGTGTTTTGACCTAATAGCTTGACAAACTTCCTCTTTCAGTAGATCAACTGGAACTGGGGACGCATGATGTGCATCTAGGTTGCATTTACCATATGACGGTGAGCTGATGTGGAAAGAAATCATCAGCTGATGTTTTGAAGCCAAAGTCAAAGGTACATTTTTATAGCAACTGGTGTGTTTGACAATTTGCTTAAAAAAAAACGATGTTTGGCTTCAAATCGCATTGTCCATACTGCTGAAAGAGGGCCAAAATACCTTATCATCTGAGGATAGTGCTCAAGAAAGTGATGCTTTGGTAGAAGTCTGACACAGGGAAACAGCTCTTGGTACCTTTGTCTGTGTTCAACTATTTTGCTTTCAAGATATGAGATGGACTCATCAGTATGTACAAGGGCAACAACTAACTCAACAATATCTTTTAAAACCATTAATACAACCCATGCTGGCTCATTTTCTGGCACACGATGTCCTATTAAAAATGGGAGCAACCTCAGCAAATTCCAGTTTTTCATGGGCATTGCCTCCAATTGTTTTCAGACCCAAGAGTCTTCTTTGGCACAACATGTGGCTTGTTTGTTTTGTCTGACCATTTATAGGGAATGACAATATAGCTTTATTTAGCTCATCTATTGTAAAAATCTTCTTGGATATCAGTGATGCTAAGCAATGAGCCACCTCTACTGGCACAATACCCTCAAATAAGTCGTGAGCAATGTCAGGGGGAAAACCAGAGACTACATGAAAATGTGACAATCGTTTTGCAAAAACACAATCTTGTTTAACCCCCAAGTACTGTGTGCTGTTCTCAGAGGCTTTTTTAACATGTTCTGCATGAACTGCTTTATTTCGGAGGCCAAAAAAACCTGAAGCAACACTGTGAGAATTACTATCACAACGTTTTGCTGTGCAAAACCGACAGAAGTAATCACCAGAAAAATTTTCAACAAAGCCAGCAATGCTGTGTGCTCCCAAATTATCAGCCAAAATGCTATGCAAAGTACCTTTAAGAGATTTCCCTAACAAAGCAATATACACACCATGGTCCTCCAAACTTTTAAGATCTTCCACAAGAGGTTCCAAAACTTTGTCATAACCATATGCTCTAACATCATCACTTTTACAAAGCACAGCAAGATAAATAGATGATAAAGCAGAGTGACAGCCTGGGGCAGGTTTGCTAGTATCCAATAAACACCAAAAAGCTTGTGCTTCTTTTGAGACGTCCCTAGGGATTGCAGGTCTCAAAATCATCTACATACAAACAAAGTGATATACGCAACTCATCAGCATTCAAGAAACAATTGTTTTTGAAATGATAACCATCTTTAACAGACGTGTATTCATAAGATGGGTCAACTTCAGTTTCGTCCTTTCCTCTATGACTTTCAAGTACCTTATCAAGAATTGCTTTCTATTTAAAAGTTGCTGTAATGATTGTAACAGTGGGACATACTGAAAGGTGCGCTTCTTTTTTGATCAAGTATGTAGGTAACTGGTTCCACAACACCAAACGTTTCCCTGTAAAATTGTTTACGTTGATATGTGGTGCTAAGAGGGCCTCCTTTTCCTATTGCTTTTTGAAGAGGGTCAGATAAACAAACTGCTGCAAGGATTTCTTCAACTACAGAGTCTTCAACTTGAAGATGGTGACGGCTAAAGATGTCAGTTATGAAGTCTCTAGATACTGGGACTGATGCAGCGCTTTTAAATGGGTAAAGTTCTTGTAAAAATTCATCAATAGCTGTACCTGGCACATGTACTAAACACTCCAACTTCAGTAAGGCTGCTGCAAGCTGCTGCTCTATTGCATTTGGCAGGGCTTCATCTTGATCACTGCAATCTACCAATATACAATTTGAATCCTCCTCGACAAATTCCTCACACTTTTCATCAGGAAATGATGACAGAGATGCTACTGTAGATTTCTTCACAGTACCTGGTTTAAAATCTGCAAGGTTATGGGGTGTATGTCTGCGACTCTTGTGAGATTTAAAGGTTCCATAAATACAAGTCTGAAAAACTGCAACCAACAAACATGCAAGAAACATTTTCATTTTTCTTTAGATGTGAGTTGATATGAAGAAAGTACTCCCTTTCATTTGCCAAGTTCTTGCAGGAACATAAGTGACAACTAAATATAGATAACTCTTTCAATGTCTGACTGTCTTGTGAAGAATGCACTCTACTTTGATGTACATGTAAGGCGTTCCATGTCTTAAATGTGCATGGGCATTTTGAATACGTACATGGATAACGGGAAGAAGTACGTCCAAAGTGTGGATGTTGAGTTTGTAATGATTAAGTAGCTCCACTCTACCTTAACTGATACTGAGCACCCTTTACACTGCCACATTCACTGGAGAAGGAGGAGAGGGAGAGAGACAGATTCATTAAACATTTGCATGCAATTTAGTAGAGCTTAAATGCACTTAAACCCCTTAAGTACTGCCCTATTTATAGTTCAAACACTTACCACTCCTACAGAGCCTTTAGGGACACTCAGGACAGAGGTAAATTTGTTTCACCGGCAGAATACAATATCTAGAAAATATAAATTTTGCATCAATTATAAAAACATTTAGCATCTATTAAAGATGTAGGACAAACTGTTCAACATAGTTCTATGTGTGTTTTAAAAATAACTAATCATGGTTATTAATTATACATTAAAGTAATTTTCCATCTGATTAAAGCATTACAGATATATGGTAAATTACTACGCACCTTTATCTGAAAAAATAAAATAAAACATTCCATGTGGCAACCCAACCTAATCCAAAAACTAAAACTAAGTACAATGTTGATAACTGGAATATTACACATCTGTATCTACCACCAAAATTCTCTTTCAGTAATACTAGTTACAAAATTTAATTTGATCTTTCTGCAAAATAAAATTTACAAAAAGTAAGATAACATATGCAAATCTTCACTAACAAACGAAATATTATTACAACATTAACTTTAATACCACTACAGAACAGCACTAGATAATTGCTCTGGAGTGACACAATCTGCCTCTCAGCAGGGACAAGCACCAGAATCTGTAAAGAAAAAGTCAATACATTTCAAATAATTATATTGTCACAATGACCCAGAAAAAACAAAAAACTTACAATTTCTCTGGCACTAATGACTACTACAGGCCCTTCATACCTTTCTTTTTTTTGTAAAACATTTTTACTAACACCAGTTAACTAAATGCACACAAGTTTGTTGGAAAAGATGTTAACACGCATAATACTGCCCTGCAGCTTAAGCTAGCATTATCGTCATTTAATTTGAGGAATAATTCTTATTTTCCATTATGTTGCTCAACAGTAGTATATACGAAAAACTACCTCGGTAAAAATTCACACATCTGATAGATTTTATCTTCATTTCCTCTCGAAAATTTAGTTTTAAGTTTAATTTACCTCGACAAAGTAGAGCTCTGCGCTAAACGTACGCCTCCCACGAAGAGAAGAAATGGCGGACACCACGGTCAATCTTCCCTCGCAGAACACACCCTATAGGGGCGGGGTTTCAACAGAAAACATAACTATTTTCGATTATTTTAATTGACTTATTTAAAAAGACTGAACAGTCTTTTAAAAACAAGTGAAAAGCGTGAGACTGAATTATGTTTAGATCAAAAATATAAATGATTCATGTAGAATATGTGAAGCGCATATTTGCAAATTTAACAACCTCACAATAGCATGAAGCTTACATTAGCTTGAAGCTAGAGGTTGTCATTTTATTTAATTTTATTTTCTGGGCTTACAAACAGGACACGCAACATTTAGATAACTGTTACACTGAATCTTAAGTCTGTATTGAGTGTTCTCGCTGCTGGCTTCAGAAGCAACATCATCCTATCAGCATGTTTATAGCGGCTGTGGCTATGTGCTGGTAATGTCACCGCTGACACACTATCAACAGAGCAGCCATATTAATAATAATAAAAACAGATTTTAGAAGAATAAGTTGAACTAAAGCTACAGAAAAGCAAACATTCCATAAATATGACCTTACATGAGCACAAATTTACTTTATTTTGTGGCAGAAGACAGTCGTATCCCTGCCCTATTAGCTTGTTTAATGGTTAAGCCACTGCAGTTACCACCACTTAGTACAGACACTGATGCAACTTTGTAATACTCAGTAAATTTAGGCTGAAAAAGTATATAAATCTTATTTCCCATTATATTTGATTATTACTAATTTATTTATCACACATTTATCACATAATTTCGGTTACCACTAGCTAACTGGAGCCTTACGTTGGCCTTTCATGGTTTTTGATAAACAACCCACATACCAGAAAAATAACATTACACCAGTAAAAGTCCACATAACTAAAGGGTCTACACTCTTTCTCACTGGTGTTTTAGCTTTAAATTCTTATTTACCTTCAAGTGAAGAACTCCAGACGGTTTTCAGTTTCCAAAGCGAGAGACAAAAATGGCGGACGGTGCAGGCAATTTTTCCTCCTGAACATTTTCAGTGGGTGGAGCTTCAGGAGAAAATATCACTGCTTTGTTTCTTTCCAACATGATTTAGTCTAATACACTGAACATCCTTAAAGAATATGTGAAAATGAAAAGACTAAATTATGTTGAGATGAGAAATTGAAATTAGTCAAGCTGGATATATGAAATCCTTATATGCAAATTCAACAACCAGCCTATTGCATTTTTTTTCAGTGCACCTGCATATGTGTTTGGGGGAAAAAGGCTTTGATTTTGCCACCCTAAGAAAATTTCTCTAGATCCGCCCCTGACCCGAAGCGGCCGCTGGTCCGAGTGTCAGGTGAACTGAACTTCAGGTAAGAAGTTATGACCTGCAGTCCATCTGGGTCAGATATGAACCAAGTTTAGGTGGAGTTTGTTTTCCTTGTGCTGACTTTTTACAGTCAGTTACAATAACTCGTACTGCGTACTAGCTAGCATGACGGAGTTTCTATACAGCTGGGCGGGTGCTATGATGTTACTGATAGTGAACTTGTTTCATCTTATTTTATTCATAAGGTTAGTTAGTAGAGTTTCCAACCGTCCCGTAAAAAACAGAGTCGTCTCGTATTCAGAGAAAATATTACGCGTTTCGTGTTGAGCTGAACATGAACACAGTTTGTCCCGGACTTCAGCTACAATGGAAAAAGACACAAAGCTGGATTTATTCTGTGTCTTTGCTGCACAGCTGCCTCTTCTTCTTCCCTCTCCTGTTCCTACTTCAATCATGAAACTGATCAGTGATCAGCTGATCGGCTTTTCTCTCTTGTTTGTTTATCGCCCACTTTGTGCCAGAAAGAGGAAACCAGCGGATGTCGCGCTAAACAACAGCAGCACGTTTAAGCTTGATCAGCTGTTGTTACAATGTATTTAATATTAATTTCTAGTATCAGCTGATGTTTGCTGGAGCCACAGCTGTAAAGCTGCTGGTCATGATGTCGGTTGGATATGTGGTGAGAGGCATTAACAGGGAGAGGGGGGGCACAAAGAAACACTTTTCTTTCTCATTCTCATTTAAAATGTCTCGCTTTTAATAAATAATTATCTGAATCTTACAACAAACGATTGATAGATTGATACATATATACCATCAAGACAGTTAACATCACTGTCACAAGAGCGTTTGTTTTCATTCAAAGGCTTTATGATGTTTCCTATAATGGTGGGCCGGTCCAGCTCTGTATGCAGCTCATCTGCAGTCTGGTGTTACCTACATCTTCCTATTCAGAAGGCAGAATTTCAGAGTTCTGAGGTCCTGCAGACCTGTGCTCTCCGCTCCCGTGTCAGCACCCCCCGGTGCTCGCTGCTCTCGTGTCTTCCACGCTCCTCCTGCGGGAAACAATAGACGCAGCCGTCAGGACACATACAACTGCGGGCATACACACACACTAACTCAATCAACGGGACGACTAACGTGGAGCCTCAAGGAATGATCCAGCGTCGGTGGGAGCTCCAAGACTCTCCTAAATAGCTCCCCCGACGAGGCCTGATCGGCAGCAGGTGTGTGGCTTCGGGTGTGGCCAGACCGTCAGCAGGGCCACACCCACCAGGCCTGAAGGCGCCCGCCGAAACACTTATACACACACACGCAAACAGGGAGAAAGACAGCAACACCAAATATACATAATAATAATAATAATATAATATATAACTGCTCAGGGACCCTGGGTCGCTCAGTCCCAGGACCCTGACAACTAAAATATTTTACTCAAGTAAAAGTAAAATTACCTGTCTAAAAATTTACTCAAGTAAAAGTAAAAAGTAGCTCATTTAAAATGTACTCAGAGTAAAAGTTACATAGTTACTTTTTTGTCAGCAGGAGGACAGCCTCTTCTGAGTAGTGCAAAAAAGACAATGGGATAAATCTCAAAGTAGTTGTTTTTTAATTAAAAGAAAAACTTTACAAATTAAAGTGCAGTGGCAGTTAAACTGCAAGTCTATACATCAGAATGGATAGTGGTCACCAAACCAACCAACCAAACTGTCAAAACCATATAATTCTTTTACATGAGAATGTGTTCTAAACTGTCAAATAAGAGAGCAAGTACTGAATTGAGCTGCACGGCAGATGCTATAATAATGTGTTTTAATTTTTTAAACCCGGCCCTGCTCTGTTAAGTTTGAGGAGCAATTCAATTCAATTCAATCCAATTCAATTCAATCCAATTCAATAAAACTTTATTGATCCTGAAGGTTGACCCCGAAGGAAATTGGGTTAAGACTGCCGACCTTTGCCAGCGCCATCTTACCCTTCTGACCATACATACATTACACAAACATCACATGGGGAAGACAGGTCAGAGAGGTATAACAATGGAAAATGCACAACACGAGGAAAGATAAGGAGAAAAAAATAACTCCCCCCAGACTGAGCTCCAACAGGGAGATCAGTTTGAGAACAGAAAAAAACACCTCTGCACAAAGCACATGTTATTCTTTTGCCTGCAGTGTGAACATCTGTGGCTTAAGTAAGAAAGTAGCCGCTTCTGTTTTCTGTCTAATTTAACTATTTTTTCAAATAAATTATTATTATTAACAAACAGTAAAAATGTAAGTAAACACATTTTCTTTTGGCAATTTACCAACCCAGTAAAAAAAATTTAAGTTGCGTGGACAACAACGTGCCCAATAACAGCTTATGTCTTAACTTAATGTGATTAACTTGAGCACAGCCTTTTTGCTAAAATAAATGTACAAGTTTCATTTAACTTACCTCTACATGATGTTGAATTTTTAAAAGCTGCTAACTCGGTCTCTCTGGCAAACACAGCTTACACTGCATAATAAAGCTGTTGCCTTTCTTGCACTTGAAGCCGAAATGGTCCCTTAAATACGGCCAGGGGTTCACATCGGTTTCTTCGAGTTCAGGGTCAGCAGAATTCGACGGGGTTTCTTTTTTCGCTGGATCCGTACCACCGATGTCAGACTCCATCTTTATCGTGACCCAACGCCAATTTGTTCTACTACCCATCATTACCTGCAGTATTTCCAAAGCGCAATGTTGTTGTTGTTTTTTTGTTTGTTCTTTTAATTTACTCAGTAACGAGTGTGATTGAAAATGTAGCGAAGTACAATACTTTTTAAAAAATATACTTAAGTAAAAGTAAAATTACCGACTTGAAAAATGACTTTAAAAAGTACAAATACACAAAAAAACTACTCAATTACAGTAACGCAAGTAAATGTAATTCGTTACTTTCCCCCTTTGGTTATTAATATACTGCAACAACATGGGAATAGAACAGTTGCGAGAGAATTCAACATTAATGAATCAATGTTACGGAAGTGGAGGAAGCGCAGTTTTTGGCTTTCCCCATATTTCAAAAGTGCTTCATCTCTTTGCTGTGACTGTCGTCCGCCATAATTTGCAGATGATAATGGTTTTAGCCGCTGCGATGCTTTCGACCAAAACAGGCGCAGCTTGATGACATCATCAACATGCGCTATTGCGGTAGAGCGGTATAGTCAAAATCTCTATCGTTGGCCAAATTTATATCGTTTATATGGCCCACCCCTACTGTTGTTACTGTTGATGCGTCACAGAGATCAGCTGTGCTACAAACTGGAACTCTGCTGAACTGGATTTACTCGTTTCGTGAACTTCCAAGAACGAATGCTTCCTTGGCTGAACGCAGTGAACATAATTAAAAAAAACAGCTTTACTTGCACATAAATCTGTCAGTAAAGTGTGGATAATAAATTCTGGTGGTGTTATAGGTTCTCTTGGTCAGCTTGGTGTTGGTTTGGCTCCTGCACAAAACAGTTTGCTCTCATATTTGACACTGACAGGAACAAAGAGTGAAAAACACGACAACCAAACTAAAAAAGAGAGACGAGTTAAAGCAGAAGATATTTTGTGTGTCAGAACATGTGATCCTCACAAAGACGGGCAGAGAAAAGCTCTGATTATTGTTGCTGAACTGTGATGGTGAACAGTCTCCTCTGTTGATCCCAGTGTGACTGAAGTCCGTGTGATGAGTGAGGACTGAGCCTGTGTTGGTCGATCGTCTCTAAACAGGATGTGAAGCATCAGTTCAGTCGTATTAAAGCCCTGAATAAACAGTCCTTCTATACCCACTGTCTGTGTTTGGCTCCTCATCTTCAAAGACTCAACACAAGATGTTGGTCACATCAACATAAAACACAGGATTTGCTGCAGATGTTAAAGTGTGTTCTCCATATGAGAGAAGCTGCTGATCGTGTTTGTATGTTAGCACCTGTAGGATCGATGAACAGCTCTGACTCAGTTCACTAACCAGGCTCAGGGGAATAACTGGGATATTTCCCCAACAGAGACGTCCTGCTGGGATCGTTTTCCTGCTCTACACTCTGGTGTTTCTGCTCAAAGAACATCCATCCATCCATCTTCATCCGCTTTATCTGGGGCCGGGTCGCGGGGGCAGCAGCCTAAGCAAAGAGGCCCAGACCTCCCTCTCCCCAGCCACCTCCTCCAGCTTATGCGGGGGAATACCAAGGCGTTCCCAGGCCAGCCGAGAGATATAATCTCTCCAGCGTGTCCTGGGTCTGCCCCGGGGCCTCCTCCCGGTGGGACATGCCTGGAACACCTCACCCAGGAGGCGCCCAGGGGGCATCCTTGTCAGATGCCCGAACCACCTCAGCTGGCTCCTTTCGATGTGGAGCAGCAGCTGCTCTACTCTGAGCCCCTCCCGGATGGCCGAATTTCTCACCCTATCTCTAAGGGAGAGGCCAGCCACCCTTCGGAGGAAGCTCATTTCCGCCGCTTGTATCCGCGATCTTGTTCTTTCGGTCACTACCCACAGCTCGTGGCCATAGGTGAGGGTAGGGACGTAGATCGACCGATGCTCAAAGAACAACAAAATGAATTTTCATGAGCCTACAGATCGTGGACTTCTTTGAGAAACTTAAAGAAGATGGTTTTCTTTCCTTAGATTGAACTTGAGCAAAAGATTTGAGGAGCAGAAAAGTTTTTAAAGAGAAATTAAACATATTAATAAATATTCTAATTATTTTATGTTATTTAGCTGTTTAGGTTATTTTTCTGTTTTCTGTCACACGTCTGCTCTCGTGTCGTTATCAACAGTGTATCAATGCATTCCTGTGGGTGGAGACAGAAACACACACCCAAAAAGAGCTCAGAGCAAGAATAAAAGAGGAGGAGACGGGATCAGAGTGGGACAGTGGAGCTTGTTGTTGGTGTCTCTGTGTGAAGAAACTGTAAGTTTGCTTTGTTTCCTCCTTTAACAGTTTGTTTGTTTCTGTGATGTTTGGACCTGATGTTCTCCATCACACCGACACTCTCTCTCCCCTCTGTTCCATATGTAACAGAGGGGAGAGAGAGTCTCTCACTCAGAGAACCAAGGTTACAATGTAACCACACGTTCAGCTCTTGTGTTTGAAGACAAATCATGATTATAGATTATTGATTGGCTGGAATCAAACAGTTTGAAGAACATTTATTCGTGTGGTAGTTTCAGCTGCTGCTCACAAATCTGATAACAGGAACAAATTAGTTCCACGAGGAAGACGTTCGTCTGGGCGCGTTGGCCTCGTCGGTCATGTGACCGTGTTACTGTTTGGGCTCAAACTGATACGAGTGGTTTAGCAGGTGTGACAGGACGATGCTGCACAGCCTCATTGTTCAGGTGTGAGTCAGACTCTGAGTCTTTATACAGTCCTGTTTAACAACATGTTGTTCCTGTTGATGCATCACAGAGATCAGCTGTGCTAAACTCTGCTGCATGCAGCTACTAGTTTCTCTAGTTTGGTGATGGAAACGTCGATGAGACTGTTTCCATCACCAAACATCATGAGGAACACCTCTGACTCTGACTCTGTGCATAAAACCACAAATATCCCTTCATGTCTGTTCATCTGATTCTGTAATGTGAGAAACTTTGATGTCTGAGTTTTGTTCTATCATTAAAGTCCAGACTGGTAATTCTTAGAGGTTGGACTCAGCAGACTCTCCATAACACAACATCATCACAGTCCTTCACTTATGATTTCATATGATTGCAGTTTTGAGTGTTACAGTGATATGTTTTCATGTTGTTGCAGGTCTCTGAGTGTCAGTGAAACCTGTCAGTTAGAACGAAGATCTTTCACTTCATTTCCCTCAGTGCGTTTCAAGACGCTAGTGTCATGGTTGCTAGGCAACCTGACACTTTCTGATTTACATGCGCTCACTTCCTGTGTTGTGACAAGTTAATTATCCTGAGCGCGCACTGGGCAGGGAGACTCCGCCTCCATTAAAACCAACTAGATGTGGATGTAGTGACGTTTTAGTTTAGTGCAGACGTGAGAGATGAGTGTCGTTACATTACTGTTCAGTTTGTGTTACAGTGTTTATTGTTCTCACGTGTTATCAGACAAGATTATTTCAACGATCTCATGTTTATTTTATCCTCCTGTAACTTTATGAAGAACTAAACTGTCAGCACTAGTTAGAGCGCAGCAGATTGATGAGGCAGTGAAGAAGAGGTGAGCATGTGACAGAGCAGAGCCAGTTTAAAGGAGCCATTATGGCTCAATAGAAGCTCTGAAGTCACACTGTGAACATGTCAGCACACATGACAGCTTCATCAACATGGAGCTCTGAGTGTTTATTAAAGGATCATTGGACGCTCTGACACAGCTGACTGCAGCCTTTAGCTGTGAGCACACAGTGTCTCACATTTACATTCACTTCCCTGTCAAACTCAAGAACTTTAAACAGCTGCTGTGATCAAGTGAAGATAGCAAAGCTTTCAGGGCTGAGCCCCAGTGTTTCAGGATAATGGCCCCAGAGACCACAGTCACATATGTGGGGAAGGATTTTAAGTTTAAAACTTCCTTTAAGCACTAACAGCAGAGACGCACAAAGTCGCAGACAGGGAACAAAGTATTTTAGGTTTGTATTGTCAGATTATTTAATCATTATACTGAACAAATATGTGAAAAAGTAAAAACCTCTATTATGATGAGGTTATCACTGCATTCACATGTCATCGATGTGTTCTTTCACACAGATCAGTTTCAGTGTGTGTGGCCCGTACACTAAACCATGACACAAATTCATATGATGTGACACCCAGACTGTGTTCACTGTTTCTTTTGGTAAAATCATCTTCTCGTGTTTTTATAGAAAGATGATGGAAGAACCTAAAGAACAGCCAGCCAAAGCAGCTCCATCAGCAGGTAGGAGATCAGTGCTTTGTATGATGAGACGTATGGATGTATAGACTTCAGGCAGATTCTTTTTTGTAACTGTGACAAGTACATAAAATTCACGAGTTGTAACCTGTCCTAATCTTTGCCTTAATCTTTCTGTGGGACATTAATATAACATGAGAACTTCCAGTCTAAGGAGTTTGGCAGAGAAACAACTGGACTTTTTTGGACTTCAAACCCACATATGAGGTTAAAACGATGCCACCTTAAAATGAAACTGAAAAAAAATTGAAACTGAAACAAATGTATTGAAAGTGAAAAAATGATAGTGAAAAAACATAAATATAGAAATTTAAAGAAAAAACTCCCTGTTCATGTGGTTTTCACACTTACATCGTTTTTTTTCCACGTACAGTTATTTTTTCAGCTTCAATTAGTTGGCACTGCTTCGGCATCTGAGGGTGCGCTTGAGGGGCGGGGCTTCAGAGCCACATATATGAGCCACATATGTTTGCGCACATTATATTGCTGACCAGTGACTGTAGAAATCATGGACGACCTAATATCTGCAGCAGCCGCAGTCATGAAGAAACTTGCGTATCTCTGAACGGCACATAGAGCGGGGACGCTGAGAGGAGGTCCAGCGTTTACCGACTGTTTCAAACTGACAGACTCAGGTGTTCTTCAGTGTCTGCCTGACAGAAGGACCTGAGAGCCGCAACAATATTTTTGGTAAGTGAAAGGTGTTTGTAAGCTAATCTGTAGCTAACATCCTTAGCTAGCTAGCTAAGCTAAGATGGGCACTCGGCTATCGGCAAAACTTGTTTTGTAAAGTTTGTTTAGCTAACCTATGCAGGTGAATGAAATGAACAGAAACGCACCGGGCTGCTCAGTCAGTAACTAACCACAGTTACTGTACTTTTATTATGAGTATTACACTGTAAGAGCAACAGGTTGCACTCTGCTGCAGCTCCTGTGCAGAGCTGATTATGAAATATGTGCAAACAGCAGCACGTTTTCACTCTTTTGCCACATCTGTAAGGATATTAACACATATTTTAAAAAAGGCTTGCACTTTAGTAACCCCTCATTAATCATTAATCACAGATTAAATAGCAAAGCCTAATATTTATGTACTCAAACCAAATACTTCTGCTTGGCAGCTTAAGTTAAAATGTGTGTTTCATTTTTCCTCTGATTACATTTTTAGCACTGACTCTGTGTATTGTTTTTACTAAGTTTGTTTCAAATATTCAGGTTAAATAAAACAGTCTGAATCATTCTTATTGAGGTATTGTTCACAAAGTTACATGTGCAGTACAGCTTACATCCTTTGAGAGGGACAAAAGCATTAATATTTGTTATGATACCTCTGTATGTTGGTGACCACGGTGCAGCAGCAGACTGAACCAGGACTGAAACCTGCTCCGTCTGCTCATGTATGCAGATTCACATTCACAAAGCACCAACAACTCAAAGGTTAACATTATATTGGAAAATCTGTTGGTATATACGGCTTTAAAAAATAAACAGCTCGTATGTCAGCAGAGCTGAAGAACTAAAGAAATGTAAGAGAAGAACTTCAGATCCTGGGTGTGTGAGGACAGAAGGATCAGCTCTATTTCAGATTTGAGATAAACTTTATATTTCAGTTTGTGATGGTTCTGTTCTCTTTGTGATTACAGGAGCTGCCCTCAGATTCAGACCTCAGCACCACCCAGTGACAGCAGACAGATCATCCAACATGTTCACATATTAACTGCAGAATGAACTGATGCAAACAGTACAAAGGTTAAAGCACCACATGTGCTGTAGTGAAAGCTGCAGCTGTTTTATGGATAAAAACAAAGTCAAAAGGATTAATCACCCATGTATCATATGAATGTTATGAATGTTGGGTTTTTCTCTGTATCTGTTATTGTACGATCTACTGTACAATATAAAGCACCTTCAGGCGACTGTTGTTGTGATTTGGCGCTATATAAATAAAATTGAATTAAATTGAAATGTAACTGTGTCACTATATATCAGCATTAACAGGACCTCAGCTTGGTGTTTCACAAAGCTGCTGATCTCAGACCTGCACAGCTTCCGTTCTAAACACTGAATGTACTCAGCTGCATGAAGAGCACGTTTGAGTTTCTCTGACACAATTAAATAAAAACTGATGAAGGTCAAAGGTCGTCACTTGTACGTCAAACTACAGACTTGTCATCTGGAATTCTTTCACAGTTTTTTATTTTTGCCAATAGTGTGTTATTTACCATAAAGTGATTCAGAGTCATTCATACCAGAGTAACCAGAGAGGATAATATATTTTTAAATATATAACTATCCACAGGACTGAATATAATATCTCTAAGTAAAAGTCCAGAGACTCTGAGGATTATCCAAGTATTTATAACATTACACAAAGCAAAGTTCTCCATCACACAACGCTCAAAAAGAGATGTCTACGCCGAGTATGCATCATTCTCGGACTCCTCTCATACTGCCAATAAACTCTTCCAGCTCCTCCTCCCCTCCAGGAGGCGCTACAGGAGCCTTCAGACTAAAACCAGCAGGTTTAGGAACAGCTTCTTCCCCACAGCTGTTACCCTACTGAACTCAGTCCCCGCTGAGCCTTTCCATCCACACTCACCTAACCCTTCTACACTCCTCCTCCCAGTGACCATGATCCTTTCATTATCAACATTCACCACGTTGGTTACTGCTGTAGTTTTAGGACACTGACATGGTGTAGTCTCTGTTATAGTGTGTACACTGTTACAGTCTGTTCAGAGAGCTACGCTTCCACTACTGTAGATATTTTCATAGCACTCTGTAGATCTGTTTACCTCACAGTGCTTCATCTTTATATATGTATATTTGTTCATAATATACCTGTATACTTGCCCGTCTGCAGAGGTGGGTAGTAACGAGTTACATTTACTCCGTTACATTTACTTGAGTACGTTTTTGGAAAAAAAATGTACTTTTAAAGTACCCGTTTTGCACGATACTTTTTACTTTTACTTGAGTACATTTGTGAAGAAGAAACAGTACTTTGACTCTGCTACATTTCCAAAATTCGACTCGTTACTTGTTAAAAATAATTAGTTTAACACATTAGATAACATGCCGCTAGGGGTGGGTTTTTATAATCGATTCATCGATTAAAATCGATTCTGGCTTGGATAACGTAAAATCGATTCATTAAAATCCTGAATCGATTTTTTTAATATAAATTTATTTTGCCCGAAATGCCAGAATCTCAGGTGACATCTCACAAAATTTCAAGAACCACCAAACAGCTAAGACAGTAAATGAGAGCAGGAACACAAATTCTGCACATAGACCTAAACACACAGCGCGACCCGCGGATCAGAATCAGTTAGATGTCGCCTTTCTCACGGTCGGGTCCGCGCTTTGTGTTTATGCCCTTTATGCGCCGATTCTAAAGCTGTTAGTTTGATGTCTCTCCAAACAATATTGACCAAACCAGCAGCAAATGAAGATCCAAACGCTTCACATAAACATCGTCATGAATTCACTCTGACTTTTACTGTTTTGCTTCCACCGTGATGCACAGCTCTCTCTCTCTCTCTCTCTCCCCTCTCTCTCTCTCTCTCTCTCTGTACTTCAAGAACAGTTTCTCTTTCTTCATTATTCGCTTGCTTGTTACGCACCAGTCTACTGTTGTTTACAGCGCTGTCAGCCGCTGTTTTTTTTTTCCCTTTTACATTCTTCCGAAAAGAAAACCTCATTTCTGCTGTTCAATACCGAACAAATTTAAACTTTTTAAAATTATTCAAAATGCAAAACGCTTAACATGTCTCTAATAAAACCTCTGTAACTTCAGAGGTGATGTTCATATGTTGATTAATGGTTTTCTTTCGTTTTTGATGTAATGCAGAATATTTTTATAAAATCCCAGGCCAGGAAAATCACCTTCATGTTTTTCTGTTTTATCCTCAGCTACTTTGACACAAAGGCCTCTGCTTTGATGCTCACACCTTTTATAAAGTCTTGCGTGTGTCAACTTCCTTTTTATTGATACAAAAATATGTAAATGTACTGATCTGAATTCTAATATTTCTGACTGTCAAAATTTCCCAGATTTAAATCGAATCGAATCGAATTAAATCGAATCATGGATCGAATCGATTCGGGACCTTGTGAATCGGAATTAAATCGATTCTAGAAATCAGTGACGATACCCAGCCCTACATGCCGCCAGTGGAGTTTCCGGTAACTTTTTTACCAATCAGATGTGGCCATGCAGTCACATGACCAGTTTGAAACTGTGGCGGGCAGAGCCGCCCAAGCGTATCAAAGTAGCGACACACGGAAAGAAGAAACACATGAAAACATGGCAGAGCCGGTTGTCTACGCTGGAGCTGAAGAGGATGAACAGGTGAACAGCATTTTCCTCACATACAAAGAATGTTTCGCTTAAAAGCAGCACAAAAGAACAGCTATGTCTTCAGCCAAAACAACTTTTCAGCGTGAAACAACTCAGCTCGTGTAACCTGAGGAAACGGTAAGTTTTCTCTAAATATCTTTTTAGCTGTGGTTAGCTGGATGTCAGTCTTATGTTACAGCAGCGGTGTCCAGCTCGAGCTGCGAGTCATATTTTCTGCGCTACGTCGTAGTGAGATAAGTTTGTGGGTGTTTTGGTCAGCTTCAGCTGTCCTTTTAACTGCTCGCTGGTTAGCTGAGGTGGTTCGGGCATCTGACAAGGATGCCCCCTGGGCGCCTCCTGGGTGAGGTGTTCCAGGCATGTCCCACCGGGAGGAGGCCCCGGGGCAGACCCAGGACACGCTGGAGAGATTATATCTCTCGGCTGGCCTGGGAACGCCTTGGTATTCCCCCGGATAAGCTGGAGGAGGTGGCTGGGGAGAGGGAGGTCTGGGCCTCTTTGCTTAGGCTGCTGCCCCCACGACCCGGCCTCGGATAAAGCGGATGAAGATGGATGAATGGATGGATGGATGGATGGATGGTTAGCTAGCGTGAGCTATAAGCTAACAGCTAGCCTGGTTAATGACGCTAGAGTTCTACGCACATGCAAACAGCTCGTCTCTACTGCTTTAACTGTTAAAACAGAAGGCAATACTGCGGCTGACAGGGTTTATTATGTGTAACAGCAGCTTGTTTAGTTTAAACAGTCTACGTTAAGCTGGGCAAACACTGGGTGATTTTTTCAGTCATGTTATTCAAACTGTACAATTAAATCGCAGAGGTTAGAAGTTCATAGGTCACGATGCAGGTGCATTAAGGTGCATTAAAGGACACACTGTGGAATTCCCAATGCCAGTGTGAGTGTGTATTCTTTTGACTATCCTGCTAAGTGTTTTTGCCGCCTCCTCTCAACCACTAAACAGAACCCGACATTACAGACACTTAGTAGTAGAACTGACACACAAAACAAAACAACAACTACACTAACTATATAGTCTGCAACACACCCAGTGAGCTTGATTTGAAGTGGGTTTAATAAACACATTGCAATGTGGAGAGAGCATCCCAGTGAAACACCAGGACCATCTCTGTGGCACCGCCCTTACATCTTATATACAGACACACAAAGAACATCCACAGACTCTCACATGTTGCCCCTCTCAGGGGGGCTATAGCTCCTCCCTCACAGAGAGAATTATGACCTTGTTTTCTGCTTGGCCGTCACCTAAAGAGTTACATCCCTGATAAGCAGAAGGAGTCTCACTATCTGTTTAACGTCTCCCATTACAACGGCCTCACTGTGGTAACTTTCCACATGCATGTAAACTAGTGACAGGAGTGCTCTTACTATGGTACAGTGAGAAAGTGATATTACTATAACTAATGTGATATAATTAAATATGTGATTAATACATGAGAAAAGAAATCTGCCACCTACATCCAGAGCAACATCACAGACACTCTGGACCCCTGCAGTGTGCCTACTCGTCCAACAGGTCCACATCAGACACCATCGCTGCTGCCCTTCACTACTACCTCTCCCACCTGGAAAACAAAGACTCATACATCAGGGTACTTTTGGTTGATTACATTATATCACTTCAAACAGAGGTGATCCAGTAATGCTGCACTAATGAATTAGACTAACTATTCACTTTAGCTAAAGTTATTAAGTTAGCTAAAGAGTTGGGATGCTGTGCAAGACATAAATAAAGCTAAAATACAAAGGTTTGGACACCGTTTTGCATGTTTCCCTACTGTAGGGTCTCTGCAAGCATACAGAGGGGGTACTCTGAGAGGGTACACGATGACAACTTTGGAATTCTACTAGAAACAGTCGATCATATTTGTTTGTCAAAGCTGAATTCAGGGCAAACTATGCTAAATTAGCGTTTTTAGCTAGCAGCTACAATAAGCATAAAAGTTACCTTACGGCTATCATTTGTTGACATGACGCTTGTTCTTATACATGTAATACATTTATTACCAACCTGAGAGTTTATCCGCTGGTCATTCGACATGACGAATGACTTCTTAAGTCTTAATTCAGCTCAAGACGCTGTAGATTCCCATCGGTAACACTTTCGGTCCGCTAGTAAAACGTAGTTCTATTAATCTGCGCTTGAACCGGAACCGGATGTAAGTTCCAAAAAACTGAATTTTGGAACTGAAATTGAATTGTAGAACTGAAACTGAATGGTGAGAAGTGAAACTGAAATTATTCGAGAGCTGAATTTTTAAAGGATAAAATGCAATTTCAAAGCAAATGAATTCATTTTCAAAATATAAAATTCAATTTCAAATTAGACTAATTCAAATTCATTTTTCAAAAGCATTTATTCAAGTTACAATTCAGATTCAATCTGAGCAATTCAAATTCAAATTTAACTTATTCAAATTAGAGATGGACCGATCCGATATTACGTATCGGTATCGGTCCGATACTGACCTAAATTACTGGATCGGATATCAGCGAGAAATAAAAAAATGTAATCCGATCCATTAAATATCAAAAAAGCACCTCACAAAACTTGCGACATGGCGTAACTCGTCTCATAACCGTAGCACGTCGGAGCAGTGTGGTCACGTGATACAGTGGCTGTGTGTATTTGTAGTTTCGCTACCAAACCAGCATTTCATCTCCGAGGAAGTTATCCCAGAGAGAAGTAAAGCAAGTGTGTAAGTTCCTCTCTGAATGTTTGTAAAGCATTCCCGCCTTAAGCTTAACAACCGATATATGGAGCAAGTGCCTCTCTCTCTCTCTCTCTCTCTCTCTCTCCTGCCGCTACTTCATGAAACTGCTTAACGATCAGCTGATCGGCTTTTCTGTCGCGAGTCCGTCTCTCTTCTTTGCTTTTGGCCCACTTTGCACCAGAAATAGGAAACCAGCGACTGAACAACAGCAGCACATTGAAGCTTGATCAGCTGTTGTTAGAATTTATTTAATATTACTTTCTACTCGAGGATCTTTTTCTACAGCTGACGCTGGTAACTGTGCAGGGGCGGATCTAGCAAAGTTTAGCCAGGGGGGCCGATAGGGCATTAACAGGGAAAAGGGGGCACAAAGACATACTTTTCTTTCTTATTCTCATTTAAAATGTCGAGCTTTTAATAAATAATTATCTGAATCTTACACCCAAAGTTTTAATCTGATGTGAAATGTATAGAAGTCCATTACTGTATATAGTAACTGTTAAGTCTAATATACCCTAGTAAGCTATAGTACTTTTTCCTTTGGGAAGGTACCATCTGTGCAGTCTGCAATTCTGTTGAAGAAAGATGTTGAATCTATTTAATTATTCTTGAAAATATAATTTATTTCTGTGCATTTTTTTTTCACACTGCATCAAATTAAAGTTGATTACATCGATTAAGCATCACCCTCCATCAAGTGGAGGGTGGTTCCGTATTTTTTATTTTTTTTTTGCTGGTAGTTGGAACCCTATTAGTTAGGTTGCTTAATATTTCTGCTAAGTACTCTTTAAAATACCAGAATAGGGAGGATGGAGCAGGTTTAAGTTTATTAGATTGATCAGTATTGCTGAACTATGAAATATTTTGGGCGCAGTGTACTTTTTACACACAGGTATAACAGAATAGCTTTAGTGCTGTTGTTTATTTAAACTTGAGTATGAACTTATACAAAATGCAGCAAGATATTAAAAAACAGTTTTATTGATTAAAAAACACACTATATCGGATTCATATCGGTATCGGCAGATATCCAAATTCATGATATCGGTATCGGTATCGGACATAAAAAAGTGATATCGTGCCATCTCTAATTCAAATGCAGTTTCTGATGGCACAGATTTCTGCCCATACACTGCATCCTTGTTTGTGACAAGAACAGCTGTATGCTATACAGATCATCTGTGTATCGGTTACAATATTATTTTTCAGTTTAAATTTTTTCTTCAGTTTCATTTTAAGCAGGCATCATTTTAACCCCACACACTCTAAAATTCAGTATTTGTTGATGAGATGTTGAAGTGTTAATTGAACAAAGTTAGAATACAGTGGAACCCCGACTTACAAAATTAATCCGTTCCCGAGGGTCTTTCGTAAGTCGAAAATTTTCGTAAGTCGAAAATTTTCTTAAGTCGAAGCAGCCATTGCACCTTTTGAGTGAGGTGATGCTGAACGATAGGCTATAGGCTAATTGCTAACTAGAACAACAATACATCGTTCAAGTGGAACAGTGAAGCACGAGTACGGAAGCCAAGGGGTTGTCACATGATTCGGAAGGCCTTGTGGGCATTGTAGGCTCAGCCAATCAGAGCCAGCGGATTTCGTTACACGGGCATTTTGCCGTACCACGGGCAGAAATATTGCCATTCATTGCCTTCGTAACTTGAATTTTTTGTTAAATGGGGTATTCATAAGTCGGGGTTCCACTGTATTTTTCACATGATTTCGACTGAGAGGCATGTTTATGTCTCTTTCTTCTTCCTGTAGAGGAGGAGCTTGCCAGGGTACGGTCAGCCTTTGTCTGGAGGGTAACAATAGAAATCCTTAAACTGCTCCTTGAGGCCCTTGTAAGTGATGGTGTCTTAAATAAGTTGGAGGAAGAATCGATACTAGAGGGGAACCCACTCAGAGCAGACAAGGCACGCAGCTTGATCGACACAGTGAGGAAAAAAGGAGACAAAGCATGCAAGATAACAATCAAGCATCTTCACATCAAAGATCCTTCTCTTTTCTCTCAGCTGCGTTTGAACTCTGATCCATCTGCTCAACAAGGTGAGGTCATGTATCATATACCATGAATAAAAATGGTCACCTTGCAGTTTGTTGAGATGTGAAAGTGAAACCTCAGAATTCATTGTAAGAAAAAGGAGAGGGCAAGAACGTCATTCTACGACGAATGTTTGGATTTGTTACATGCCTGCAAATGTATTTTCTAAACTACATGGAGGAATTTTGATGATCGTCATAAACGTGTGAAACTACTTAGATCTAATGTGAGCTGCATTTAATTAAACACAAGTGTTCCTTACTTTTAAAAACCATGCAAACTGATTGCCTTAAAAAAGAAAAGTCAGAGTGTTTCTCTAACAAGAGGACACTCTTTAAGCATCGGTCATTTGACTTAAATGTTTAATGAAAAAAAATGCCACATTTACATATAATAAAGCAAATTGTGGCCAGAAAGGGTTTACATTATCTTTCACCATCGTAATTTATGACAAGAATTAAATGTGAATTACTGAATCTCCCTCAGATGCTTCTTTAAATAATATAGCAGTGGGGAACATTATGACACTTCAATATTGTTATTTTTGGTTACAAAGTTTGGAGAAGAGGCACAGAAAGCAGAAACCTTTTTAGCCTGCACATGTTGGCATCCGGTACATATGAAAAGCTGCAAAGCAATACAGGTGTGGAGGTTCAAAACATTTAATGTGGCTGTTTTCAGGAATTGTCACGGCGGAGCAGGGAGGACTCGGCGCAGACTGAAGTCTCAGAAAAACAGGTTTATTTACACACTCCAGGCGCACTATATACAGGTGAAGGAGAAGGGGGCCAGGGTTCCCAGGGGTGCAGAGAGGAGTCGGGGAAAAGCGTCCAGAGTCCCCAAACCAAGCACGAGAGATCTGCATACAGAAAACAAGAGTTAGCACGGAACTTTCACGGACAGAGCTCAAAACTGGCTGAGGCTAAAGTAGCACTGACGAGCGTTACTCAATAGTCCAGCGGCGAGGTGCTCTCAGTCACTGCCTTAAGTAGTGGGAGCAAACAAGGTGAGGAGCCACAGGTGATTGCCTACAGGTGGTGGAGGCCGGGAGCTCACAATGAGCTCCGCCCAGGCAGCGAGCAGAGAGAGAGGAGAGAGAGAATAGACAAAAACATAACATGTAGCCACACAGGGCCAACCGAGCAGGCTCGGGGACCATGACAGGAATTACATTTAGGAATTCCTGAAGCCCCTTTTTGATTTCTGGTAGAATGAGTATATTAAAAACTTGATAGGTTAAATAAAGGCCAAAGTACATCACATAGCTCCTTCAGACCAGATTTGTATTTTTCCTTCTTTTTTTCCTTTTTTTGATTCAGATGCTCTTCAGAAGTGTCAGCCTAAACTCAAGTCTCTCTTAAAGAAGAAGTTCCAGTGTGTGTTTGAGGGCATCGCTAAAGCAGGAAACCCAACCCTTCTGAATCAGATCTACACAGAGCTCTACATCACAGAGGGAGGGACTGCAGAGGTCAATGATGAACATGAGGTCAGACAGATTGAAACAGCATCCAGGAAACGAGACAGACCAGAAACAACAATCACACATGAAGACATCTTTAAAGACACACCCAAAAGACAGGACGTGATCAGAACAGTGCTGACAAAGGGAGTGGCTGGCATTGGGAAAACAGTCTTAACACAGAAATACAGCCTGGACTGGGCTGAAGACAAAGCCAACCAGGACATCCAGTTCATATTTCCATTGACTTTCAGAGAGCTGAATGTGCTGAAAGAGGAAAAGTTCAGCTTGGTGGGACTTGTTCATCACTTCTTTACTGAAACCAAAGAAGCAGGAATCTGCAGCTTTGAAGACTTCCAGGTTGTGTTCATCTTTGATGGTCTGGATGAGTGTCGACTTCCTCTGGACTTCAACAACAATAAGAGTGTGACTGATATTACGATGCCCACCACAGTTGATGTACTTCTCACAAGCCTGATCAGGGGGACGCTTCTTCCCTATGCTCACGTCTGGATAACCACACGACCTGCAGCAGCAGACCAGATCCCCCCTGAGTATGTTCACAGGGTGACAGAGGTCAGGGGGTTCACTGACCCACAGAAGAAGGAGTACTTCAGGAACCGATTCAGAGATGAGGAGCAGGCCAGCAGCATCATCTCCCACATCAAGACATCACGAAGCCTCCACATCATGTGCCACATCCCAGTCTTCTGCTGGATCACTGCTACAGTTCTGGAGGATGTGCTGGAAACCAGAGAGGGAGGACAGCTGCCCAACACCCTGACAGAGATGTACATCCACTTCCTGGTGGTTCAGGCCAAAGTGAAGAAGGTCAAGTATGATAGAGGACGTGCAACAGATTCACACTGGAGTCCAGAGAGCAGGAAGATGATGGAGTCTCTGGGAAAACTGGCTTTTGATCAGCTGCAGAAAGGAAACCTGATCTTCTATGAATCAGACCTGACAGAGTGTGGCATCGATATCAGAGCAGCCTCAGTGTACTCAGGAGTGTTCACACAGATCTTTAAAGAGGAGAGAGGACTGTACCAGGACAAGGTGTTCTGCTTCATCCATCTGAGTGTTCAGGAGTTTCTGGCTGCTCTTCATGTCCATCTGACCTTCATCAACTCTGGACTCAATCTGCTGGAAGAACGACAGACAACCGCCAAGAAGTCTGAAACAAGAGAATCTGTAGAGAAACACTTCTACCAGAGTGCTGTGAACAAGGCCTTACAGAGTCCAAATGGACACCTGGACTTGTTCCTCCGCTTCCTCCTGGGTCTTTCCCTGCAGACCAATCAGAGTCTCCTACGAGGTCTGCTGACACAGACAGGAAGTAGCTCACAGACCAATCAGGAAACAGTCCAGTACATCAAGAAGAAGCTCAGTGAGAATCTGTCTGCAGAGAAAAGCATCAATCTGTTCCACTGTCTGAATGAACTGAATGATCGTTCTCTAGTGGAGGAGATCCAACAGTCCCTGAGATCAGGGAGTCTCTCCACAGATGAACTGTCTCCTGCTCAGTGGTCAGCTCTGGTCTTCATCTTACTGTCATCAGAAAAAGATCTGGATGTGTTTGACCTGAAGAAATACTCTGCTTCAGAGGAGGCTCTTCTGAGGCTGCTGCCAGTGGTCAAAGCCTCCAACAAAGCCCTGTAAGTAAACATGAACTCATCGCTTCATTCTTAAAATCATGGGAAATAAATCAGAGGTGCTCAGTTCAAAGAACACTGCCTTTTAAGAAAAATTAAAAAATAGTCACTTAGTCAAATATGATACTTTAAATATTTCTCTCCAGCAGGACATGTCAGCATTTCTGAAATATTTGTGTCTTCAACTCGAATCAAAGCACAATCCAGATGCAGCCTATAAGAACATGAGCTCTGATCCTTCAGCCCCTCTGACAGGTTTATTATCCTCAAGTTGTTCACTTGTCTCTAACAACCAGGAGTTTAACTCTGTTTTTTAAAGCAAATACTTGAGCTACCAGACTGCACCTACATCGTTTTCAGATGTTCTTATTTTAAGGTCTGGTTTGTGTCTCATCTTTATTGCAATCCCCCATGTCTCTCTGTTTTTCAAATATAAATCTGTTACCTCGGTGTGGCCAGAGCAACATGGTGAACCCAAAATACAGACAAAGGTGAAGGAACTGAATATTACTAGACGTGAAGGCTTTATTTACACACAGGAACTTGACACTTGGAATTTTTTAACATGAACTGTGAACTATGGCAGAAGTCAAGTACTTGAAGCTGTGAGCATGAAGTGGGCTCTATGGTAGGTTTCTGGAAATGGGTCTTGGTTGATGGTAATCTGAGTCACTGTAACGGAGGTAGAGCAGCATCAGAAAGATCACTGGTGGAGGTTACAGTAAGTGAACAAGGTTATCTTCAATGTCTTACTTGGGGTTCCTGTAGCTCAGGAGGTAAAGCTGGTCTGATCTGACCTACTGATCGGAAGGTTGGTGGTTCGATCCCTGGCTCCTCCAGTCTGCATGTCAAGTATCCTTGGGCAAGATACTAACAACAACTTGCTCTCCGATGCATCCATCAGAGTATGAATGCATGTGAATGTACTTAGAAAGCACTAAGTACAGATTAAGTGTTGGTGAGAATGGGTGTGATTGGGTGGATGTGGCGTGTTGTATAGAGCACTGTGAGTACTCCGTGAGAGTAGAAAAATGCTATATAAGAATCAGTCCATTTACCATTTACTTGTCAGTAACTGGAAAGCAACTTGGGGAAGGCAGGTGGTGAGGTCTGGGTGAACACTTGTTAGCTTTGAATCCAGGCCAAGTGGTCCAGTAAGTCTAAGAGACGAAAGGCATTAATGAGTGTGAGTGAATCAAGAAGACCAGCATCCAGGAAAACGTGACTGAACTGCAAGGGTGAGTAGATGATCCGAGGATTAGGAGGTTAGCAGAGTTGTTGAGAGTGCTGATGTTATATCCAGCCTAGTAGATTACTGTCAGGTGTGGACAATGGACAGGCTGACCAGGCTTCACCCAAAGGCAGAAACCAGAGTGTAGTGGGAAACCACAGCCGCTCACACAGACCATGACAGCAGCATGACCCCCCCAAGCATTCTCTTTCACTTGGCATCATTTACCTCTCCCTTCTCCAATTTCTGATGTGTCCACCTTTACAATGATAACTGTGATCAGGGTGAACCAAAAAGGTGCCGTGGTGAACAGATACTTCAGTTTGGTGAATGCAGTTTCAGTTTTGGGGGACCAGATGCATGCTGAGACTTGAGTGGTGCAGCTACCTGACTATAGTTGCAAATGAACCGTCTATAAAAATTTGCTATTCCCAAAACCCATTGGAGATGCTTCTGGAATCTACAATGGGTACAAGGGGTAGGCCACTCTGTGAAAGCTTTTACTTTTGCCAGATCCGTCTTCACCTGCCCCAGTGCCAAAATGTAACTGAAAAAAGTTATTGATGAGGAATGGAATTCACACTTTTCTGCTTTGACATAAGGTTTATTCTCCAGCAAACGTTGGAAAAATAGCATGGACATGAGACTGATGTTCCTCGCAGGTTTTGGGAAAAATGAGGATATCATCCAGATACAGCAATACGAACCTGTCAAGGAAGTCCCGGAGGACATTGTTAACTAATCATGAAACATTGCGGGAGCATTAGTTAACCCAGACGGCATGACCAAATACTCGTAGTCCCCCAATGGCATGTTTAAAACGGTCTTCCACTTGTCTCCCTGATTGATCTGGAAAAAGTGGTAAGCGTTGCGGAGGTGGCACTGTGAAATGGCCTGAAAGAAGAGCTAATGAGGTAATAGGTACTTATTCTTGATGGTAATATCACTGAGGCCCCCGAAGTAAATGCATGGCCAGAGAGAGCCATCCTTTTTCCCCACAAAAAAGAAGTTCCAACTTGAGATGACAATCGTTGGATTATGCCTGCACCGAGGGATTCCTTAATGTACTTTTCCATAGCCGCACACTCAGGTCTAGAGGGATGTTTAACTGTCTCGCTAACTCAGACTCCATGAGGTTCTGATTGAACAAGAGCCTGAAAGGTCTGGTTAACTAGAACAGAGAGTTGGAGTTGCAATCTGGGTTTTTTTGTTTGTTTGAGTATCCTCCACCCTTATCCCTGAACTTTCCAGTGGGCAGACCCTGATGTGGAATCGAAAACAGACAGGTTCATCACGAGAAGCAAGCTGATCTTTCATGGTTTGATTTAATGACTGAAAAAATACAGCGGACGGTGGTTAGCACTGTTGCCGCACAGCAAGAAGGTCCTGAGCAAAAGTCTTTACAAACTCAACCAGGAAATCATCATGCGAGCAGAAAGAAAGAGGATGAGCAGATAGGTAAGCAAGAGAAACCCGCCAGCGTCCCAGGTTTCCAGAGAAGGTTCAGGTTCCAGGTACCTGAAATGGGATGTAATTCAATTCAATTTTATTTATATAGGACCAAATCACAACAGTCGCCTCAATGCGCTTTATATTGTACAGTAGATCATACAGTAATAGATACAGAGAAAAACCCAACAATCATATGACCCCCTATGAGCAAGCACTTTGGCGACAGTGGGAAGGAAAAACTCCCTTTTAACAGGAAGAAATGTTTGGTGTCAAAGTCAAAGCACAAATCCATCCAGTCTCTGTATTTCACCTTATTTCCTTTATACACACATTTACAAGGAACAGATTCAGACAGCTAGTGTTTACCTGACATTACCTGCGTACCTCACAGTTTGCAGGTAATGGGCATAATAATTACTTAACAGAGACATCCTGCTGTGAACTTTGTTGCTGTGGATCTAAAATGTAAAAATACATCTGAGAAGATTTCTAATCATGATTTTATCAGCCCCCACAGTTTGATTCTGTTCATCTGGGCGTAGCGCTCTCAGCGGGAGAAACATTTTGTCACTCATCAACAGTGTTGGGACTAACGCGTTATTAAGTAACGCGTTACAGTAACTACGTTATTATTGTGGTAACGAGCACGGTAACTAGTTATTATGCCAAAATCAGGAACGCGTTACTCGTTACTGGGATTTAGATAGGGTCGTTACTTGTTACTTCGTGTGGTGGCTATCGCAGAGGTTCCACAGATTCAGTAACATTAGCAAGTGGTGGAGGCCAGTAGGTGGATGAAGGAAAAGGGACGCAGAAGGAAAAGAGACCCGAGGCGGCCGCCGGTCCAAGTGTGAACTGAACTTCAGGTAAGAAGTTATGACCTGCAGTCTATCTGGGTCAGATATAAACCAAGTTTAGGTGGAGTTTATTTGCGTTATTCTGACTTTTTCCGTACTGCGTGCTAGCTAGCATGACGGAGTTTCTATACAGCTGGGTGGGTGCTATGAAGTTAATGATGTTGAACTTTATTTTGTTCATAAGTTATTAGAGTTGCCAACAGTCCCGTCTGGTATTCAGAGAAAATATTACGCGTTTCTTATTGAGGTGACAGGGAACAGTTTGTCCCGTAATTCAGCTACAATGAAAAAGACACAAAGCTGGAGTTATACTGTGTCTTTGCTGCACAGCTGCCTCTTCTTCTCTCATTCTCCCCCCTCCCTCTCCCGTTTCTACTTCAATCATGAAAACTGATCAATGATCAGCTGATCGGCTCTATTGTTTATTTATCGCCCACTTTGCGCCGAAAGAGGAAACCAGCGGATGTCGCGCTAAACAACAGCAGAACGTTTAAGCTTGATCAGCTGTTGTTAGAATTTATTTAATATCAATTTCTAGTATCAGCTGATGTTTGCTGGAGCCACAGCTGTAAAGCTGCTGGTCATCGGTTTGTATATCTGGTGAGAGGGAAACATGAACATGAAACCAGGAGATGTCCTTACTGAATCATCAGAGCTGAACAGGTGATGGAGAAACAGGTTTACCTTTTAGGTGACATGAATGAGTTGAAGGGAAGTTATGAACTGTTTCTGAGAGACAAATAACTCCAGGATCCTTTTTTAGGTAGCTGACAGCTGGTAAATGTGCAGGGGCGGGTCTAGCAAAGTTTTGCCAGGGGGCCAGGTAGGGCATTAACAGGGAAAGGGGGGCACAAAGAAATACTTTTCTTTCTTATTCTCATTTAAAATATCTAGGTTTTAAAAAAATAATTATCTGAATCTTACAACAAACGATTGATAGATTGATGCATATATACCATCAAAACAGTGTACATCACTGTCACAACAGCATTTGTTTTCATTCAAAGGCTTTATGATTTTTCCTACAATGGTGGGCCGGTCTCTAGTCAAAATGTCTGGGCCAATTTTCTGTCCCAGTCCAGCCCTGTATGCAGCTCATCTGCAGTCTGGTGTTTCCTACATCTTCCTATTCAGAAGGCAGAATTTCCAAGTTCTGAGTACAATCGAAAGCACCACGACTGCAGTTTTTGTGTTGGATGTAAAAGGCGCACATGACGCTGTGACGTAGGCTAGAATCATGGCAGCAGTCAATGACGGTCTAGGCGTGGGATTTCTCTCGTGGAAATATGCACATTATCTTTTCCTTTCTATTGGTAGGTGGCACAGTGCACTTGTGGCAAGTACACTCAGAAAAATTATGGTTCTTAAATGGTTCTTCAGATGGCTTCATGGTTCTTTAAAGAACCATCATACGTCAAAGAACCTTTTTATTTTGTGGATGGTTCTTCAGCTATTACAAATGGTTCTTTAAAGAACAAAAGGTTCTTCATCCTTAGCAATTTAAGTTTGATGGTGTAAATGGCATAAATATGTATTCACTATAACGAGGCTGTGAATTATACTGTGTGTTTTCTTTGTGTGCATGTGTGTGCGAAGGGGGAGGGCGGGATACCTGGCAATTACCCTTTAAGAGAAGATGGTAGAAAGCTGAATATTCAAATAAAAGTTAGAAATATTTGCAAACAGTAGACACAATACACACATTCAAATACTGTACTTTAGTTTTAAATTTTAATAAAGCATTACTATTTTCTACTCCAAGGCATTACTTTTGAGATTATTATATATCTTTGAAAATATAGCATAATGATAATACTAGTTATTGTAAACTTTACAAACCACCCAGCAGTATGTAAAGTCAAATTATAAGATACAAGTAAATAACAATTGCAGAACAGAATGTCAGTGTAATGAACACACACTTCGTTTTGACAAAGCGCACTGCTTAGGTAAATGATCTGAGTAGTTGTTCATCACTGA
>NW_024386799.1:327060-373242 GCF_900408965.1 Simochromis diagramma
CGCACGAATTCCAAAAGGGGCGGCAACAGAGGCCTGACGGGACAGAATAGAGGAGAGCGGATTTCTCTCTGTTTTGGCTCCCTTCATTGGCTTCCTGTTAAATCCAGAATTCAAAATCCTGCTCTTCACATACAAGGTCTTAAATAATCAGGCCCCATCTTATCTTAATGACCTTGTAGTACCATATCACCCTATTAGAGCACTTCGCTCTCACACTGCAGGCCTACTTGTTGTTCCTAGAGTATTTAAAAGTAGAATGGGAGGCAGAGCCTTCAGTTTTCAGGCCCCTCTTCTGTGGAACCAGCTTCCAGTTTGGATTCGGGAGACAGACACTATCTCTACTCTATCTCTACTTTTAAGATTAATCTCATAGTTCCATTAAAAGTGTTGAATTTGACTGTTTGATGTTCTTTATGATCTCTGGCACCAGTTCATCTGTAGGCTGAGCTCAGTCCATCCATTTAGTGAAAAGATGTTTAAAGGTCTCCTTGTTCTGTGAGCGTGCACAGATCCTGAAGCAGAAATCCTGGGTTACAGAGAAATGATCATCACTGTGATGATGCTCATCATCTCTGACTGGGATTTGAGGTTTTGTCAAAGCAGCAAAGAAAGCCAGGCTATGTTGGACTGGGTGTGGAAGCAGCTCCCAGTTTGAGTTCAGGAGACAGACGCCCCCTCTACTTTGAAGATCAGCTTCAAACTTTCCTTTTTGCTAAAGCATGTAGTTAGGGCTGGACCAGGTGACCCCGAATCCTCCCTTAGTTATGCTGCAATAGACGTAGGCTGCCGGGGGATTCCCATGATGCATTGAGTTTTTCCTTTCCAGTTACCTTTCTCGCTCATTATGTATTAACAGACCTCTCTGCATCGAATCATATCTGTTATTAACCTCTGTCTCTCTTCCACAGCATGTCTTTATCCTGTCTTCCTTCTCTCACCCCAACCGGTTGCAGCAGATGGCCCTGCCCCTCCCTGAGCCTGGTTCTGCTGGAGGTTTCTTCCTGTTAAAAGGGAGTTTTTCCTTCCCACTGTCGCCAAAGTGCTTGCTCATAGGGGTCATATGATTGTTGGGTTTTTCTCTGTATCTATGAAGTGCCTTGAGGTGACTTTTGTTGTGATTTGGCGCTATATAAATAAAATTGACTTGCATTGTTAGTATCTCAGACAAAATCTCGTCTGTGTTCTGGAGCTTATCTTCTTGTTCAGCAACCCTGGTTTCCACATTGTTAAGCCGCGCATTGGCTTTATCCAACTCACCCCTTATTTCCCAACGCCTCTCAGTTCTTTCAGTATCAGCGTCAAACTTGCTGGGTCAACCTCATCTTCTGTCCCAGAATCCTCACAGCTAGGAGTGGGAGAGTGGCCTCGGCTAGCCCCATAGGGGCTAACGTTAGCCCCTTCTGTTAGCTGCACATTGTCATCTTCCACGTTTTCAAACGTTAACTTCTTAGATCTTTTGTTCTTTCTAGACGTCATTTAGGCCCCTTTTTCCTCTTTATGTGCACTTAGATAGTGTATTAATTTACTTGGGGCAGTTTTAATAAGTTTCAGTCGAGAGCTCTCTTACTAGGTTGCCAACCCCACGAGCGCCGGAACCGGAAGCCTTGAATAAAATGTTTAATTGGTTCATTTAAAAAAAACAAAATGTCAATTGATCTGACCTCAGAGTATTTAGTTTACAGTTTAAACTTTGTAGTCCAGCAGACAGAATCTTCACTCCTGAATCTTGCACATTTTTGATACTCAGGTCCAGCTCCGTCAGAGTAGAGCACTGAGAGCTGAGCATTGAGGACACAGCTTCACAGTTTTCCGCTAAAAGTTCACAGACGTTGAGTCTGAAAATGAAAACATGAACAAAGACTGATGTTAAAGTGTAATCAGGGTGCAATAACTAATCTTATATTTTAAGAATCCTTGTTGCTTTATGCTGAGCAGATGTGGTATGAAACAACAATAAATTGATCAAGTTTACCTCTACTGTTTAAATTGCTGGATTTATTTTCTCAGTTAAAAACAAAACAAACAAACAAAAGAAAAAAGAATACAAATCGGTCAGACCTCAGAATATTCAGTTTGGCTTGTGGGCTCTCCACTGCAGCAGACAGAAGCTTTACTGCTGAATCATTCAGACTGTTGGTACTCAGGTCCAGCTCTCTCAGACTAGAGGACTGGGAACTGACAACTGACAACAAATCTTTACAGCCTTCCTCTGACAGGTTACAGCTGCTCAGCCTGAAAAAAATAACAAGAACAACAAAACAATAATATTTATTATCAAATAAAATCTCTTTATATGTTGAACCTAAGTAATCAAATGTGTACAAATGAGTACACTACAATGCACAATTAAATAAAAAAATGTTCAAGAATTTAAGTATAACAGAAGAAAAATATTTCAAATTAAACACAATTATTCCAATGTATGTAAATGGAAACCAGTGAAGAGCAGGTTGATTTAGTGACAGTAGTTCAGTGTCTGCTGGCACAGGCCTGTGAGTACTGCAGTATTACAGTTACTACAGTACTGCTGGTCACTTTATTAATTCTAATATGTGTGATTACTGTAAATGTACTTATAAATAATGTATCACATCCTGGACTCTCGTTTCATTTTCTGTCTAAAAGCTGCTTTGGCTCATTCCCCTTTAAAGCCTTTAAAGGAATCTGGAGAACTGGTGCCAGAGGAACAACCTCCTAAACGTCAGTAAGACAAAGGAGCTGATAGTGGACTTCAGCACTAAGCAGGAGAGGAACTACCAGACCCCTGTCATAAACGAGTGCCCAGTGGAGAGAGTGGACAGCTTCAAATACCTCGGAGTTCACATCACGCAGGACCTGTCATGGTCCTGTCACATCAACACCGTGGTGAAAAAGGCCCGTCAGCGTCTCTACCACCTCAGACGCTTGAGAGACTTCCAACTGCCCTCCAAGGTGCTCAGGAACTTTTACTCGTGCACCATAGAGAGCATCCTGATGGGAAACATCTTAACCTGGTTAGGGAACAGCACCATGCAGGACAGACGAGCTCTACAGAGGGTTGTGCGATCAGCTGAGCGCACCATCCGCTCCGAGCTCCCTGACCTGCACTCAATCTACAGCAGGCGGTGCTGGACCAAGGCCAGGAAGATCGTGAAGGACCTCAGCCATCCCAACAACAGACTGTTCTCTCTGTTGAGGTCAGGAAAGCGATTCCGCTCCCTGAAGACCAACACAGAGAGACTGAGGAGGAGCTTCTTCCCGCAGGCGATACGGTCTCTCAATCACACCACCACACAGTACTGACCCACACATACAGTTCTTACACACACTGGACATTCTGGACATTGTTTTCACTTCATTACTTAAATCACGCTGCTGTTATTGTGTATATGCTGCTGTTATTGTGTATATATTTATTTATATTTCTTCATACATTCTTATATAGTTCTATATTGTGTATTTTGTTGTACAGTTATTTTATTTTCAACTTTAATTTATATATTTTATCTTATTCTCCCAGTTAAATTTACCCTTCATTCTAATTTGTGTTGTACAGTTATTTCATTTTTAACCTTAATTTATATTTTATTCCTTCCTAGTTAAATTTACCCTTTTTAATTTTTCATATTTATTTCCTATCTTATTCATAGCCTTTTCCTTTGTTGTTTTCTTTAGGTCACGAGCAGTTGTCCAAGCATTTCACTACATACCGTACTGTGTATGACTGTGTACGTGACAAATAAAATTTGAATTTGAATTTGAATTTGAAGCCCCGCTCTCCCTAAAGGCCAACTTTATTTTGATTGGATGACTTCATAAAGCACGCTGAAAGGCAGTAGCCAGTTATCATGAGCTCCATCTCCTCAACCTTCTGGTTTAGAAATTATAAGAAACTGTATACCTCATAAAAACCCGTCTTGATCCATGCTCAATCATCCAGGTTAGTAAATCCCAAAAGTTGATTCTGTTCATCTGGACGTAGCGCTTTCATTGGGAGAAACGTTTCGTCACTCATCCACGTAACTTCTTCAGTCTTAGCTGACATCTGGTTTCCAACCCTATAAAAAGTACATTTGCATAATGACTGAAACCAGCCCACTGAAGGAACAATAGGCTGGGAGGTCAATTCCTTGACCATTAGGTTTCAGTCATTATGCAGATGTACTTTTTATAAGATTGGGGAAAGCTGCAGTCAGCTGAGCCTGAAGAAGTCACCTTGATGAGCAGTGTTGGGTAAGTTACTTTAAAATAGTAACTTATCTACATTACTAGTTACTTCTCTCAAAAGTAACTCAGTTACTTCAAGTTACTTGTTACTTTCAAAGTAACTAGTTACTAGCTCCTCCTTGAATCGCTACCTTATCGTGGTGGAGGGGTTTGTGTGTCCCAGGGATCCCAGGGGCTATGTTGTCTGGGGGCTTTTGCCCCCTGGTAGGGTCTCCCATGACAAACTGGTCCTGGGTGAGGGACCAGACAAAGAGCGATTCAGAAGACCCCCATGAAGAGAATATCGAGGGAACAGTTTACCCTGCCCGGGATAGGGTTACCGGGGCCCCGCCCTGGAGCCAGACCCGGGGAGGGTGCCCGAGGGCGAGCGTCTGGTGGCCGGGCCTTAGTCCATGGGGCCCGGCCGGGCACAGCCCGAAGAGGAGACATGGGCCCATCCTCCCGCAGGCCCACCACCCGCAGGAGGCGCCATAGGGGTCGGGTGCATTGTGAGCCGGGTGGCGGCCAGGAGCGGAGGCCCTGGCGGACCGACCCCCGGCTGCCAAGACTGGCAATAGGGACATGGAATGTCACCTCTCTGGTGGGGAAGGAGCCTGAGTTGGTGCGTGAGGTTGAGAGGTACCGGCTAGATATAGTTGGGCTCACCTCTACGCATTGTCTGGGCTCTGGAACCAGTCTCCTGGAGAGGGGCTGGACTCTGTCTCAGTCTGGAGTTGCCCCTGGTGAGAGGCGGCGGGCTGGGGTGGGTATTCTTATATCCCCTCGGCTTGCTGCCGGTACGTTGGGGTTTTTCCCGGTGGACGAGAGGGTTTGCTCCCTGCGCCTTAGGGTCGGGGAACGGGTCCTGACTGTCATCTGCGCTTATGCGCCGGGTGGCAGTTCGGAGTACCCAGCCTTCTTAGAGTCCCTGGGGGGGGTGCTGGAAGGTGCTCCACCTGGAGACTCTGTTGTCCTGCTGGGAGACTTCAATGCTCACGTGGGGTAACGACAGCGAGACCTGGAGGGGCGTGATTGGGAGGAACGGCCTCCCTGATCTGAACCCGAGCGGTGCTTTGTTATTGGACTTCTGTGCTAATCACAGTTTGGCCATAACGAACACCCTGTTCGAACATAAGAGTGTTCATAAGTGCACGTGGCACCAGGATGCTCTAGGCCGTAGGTCGATGATCGATTTTGTAATCGTATCACCAGACCTGCGACCATATGTTCTGGACACTCGGGTAAAGAGAGGGGCTGAGCTGTCAACTGATCACCACCTGGTGGTGAGTTGGATCAGGTGGCGGGGGAGGACGCTGGACAGACCTGGTGCACCTAAACGCGTAGTGAGGGTGTGCTGGGAACGTCTAGCAGAGGCCCCAGTCCGCGAGATCTTCAACGCACACCTCCGGCAGAGCTTCAACAGCATTCCGAGGGAGACTGGGGACATTGAGTCCGAATGGACCATGTTCAGCGTCTCCATTGCCGAAGCTGCTGCATTGAGCTGCGGCCGCAAGGTGGTTGGTGCCTGCCGTGGTGGTAATCCCCGAACCAAATGGTGGACACCAGAGGTGAAGGGAGCCACCAGGCTGAAGAAGGAGGCCTATCGGGCTTGGTTAGCCTGTGGGACTCCGGAGGCAGCCGACAGGTATCGACAGGCCAAGCGGAATGCGGCTCGGGCAGTGGCTGAAGCAAAAACTCGGGTGTGGGAGGAGTTCGGAGAGGCCATGGAAAAAGACTTTCGGACTGCCTCGAAGAGATTCTGGCAAACCGTCAGGCGTCTCAGGAGGGGAAAGCGGTGCTCTACCTGCGCTGTGTATAGTGCTGGCGGAGCGCTGTTGACGTCGACTGAGAAAATTGTCGGGCGGTGGAAGGAATACTTCGAGGACCTCCTTAATCCCACTGACACGTCTTCCGAGGAGGAAGCAGAGTCTGGGGATGAGGGGTATGACCCGCCAATTTCCGGGGGCGAGGTCACTGAGGCAGTTAAACAACTCCTTGGTGGCAGAGCCCCTGGTGTTGATGAGGTCCGCCCCGAGTTCCTGAAGGCGCTGGACGTTGTAGGGCTGTCTTGGTTGACACGTCTCTGCAATGTTGCGTGGAGATCAGGGGCAGTGCCTGTGGACTGGCAGACCGGGGTGGTGGTCCCCATCTTTAAGAAGGGGGACCGGAGGGTGTGTTCCAACTACAGGGGGATCACACTCCTCAGCCTCCCTGGGAAAGTCTATGCCAGGGTGCTGGAGAGGAGAGTTCGTCCGCTAGTCGAACCTCGGATACAGGAGGAACAATGCGGTTTTCGTCCTGGTCGCGGAACACTGGACCAGCTCTTTATCCTCTCCAGGATACTTGAGGGTGCATGGGAGTTTGCCCAACCAGTCTACATGTGTTTTGTGGACCTGGAGAAGGCATTCGACCGTGTCCCTCGGGGTGTCCTGTGGGAGGTGTTGCGGGAGTATGGGGTGTCTGGCCCATTGCTACGGGCCATTCAATCCCTATACAACCGTTGCAAGAGCTTGGTTCGCATTGCCGGCAATAAGTCGGACTCGTTCCCGGTGGGTGATGGGCTCCGCCAGGGCTGCCCTTTGTCTCCGGTTCTGTTCATAATTTTTATGGACAGGATTTCTAGGCGCAGCCAAGTGGCGGAGGGCTTTCGCTTTGGTGGCCTCAGAATCTCATCTCTGATTTTTGCGGATGATGTGGTTCTGTTGGCTTCATCGGGTGAGGGCCTCCAGCTCGCACTGGAGCGGTTCGCAGCCGAGTGTGACGCAGCGGGAATGAGGATCAGCACCTCCAAATCTGAGGCCATGGTTCTCAGCCGGAAAAGGGTGGAGTGCCCACTCCGGGTCGGGGATGAGTTCCTGCCCCAAGTGGAGGAGTTCAAGTATCTCGGGGTCTTGTTCGCGAGTGATGGGAGAAGGGAGCCGGAGATCGACAGACGGATTGGGGCTGCGGCTGCAGTAATGCGGATGCTGCACCGGTCAGTCGTGGTGAAGAGGGAGCTGAGTGTAAAAGCGAAGCTCTCAATTTACCGGTCGATCTACGTCCCTACCCTCACCTATGGCCACGAGCTGTGGGTAGTGACCGAAAGAACGAGATCGCGGATACAAGCGGCAGAAATGAGCTTCCTCCGAAGGGTGGCTGGCCTCTCCCTTAGAGATAGGGTGAGAAGTTCGGCCATCCGGGAGGGGCTCAGAGTAGAGCAGCTGCTGCTCCACATCGAAAGGAACCAGCTGAGGTGGTTCGGGCATCTGGCAAGGATGCCCCCTGGGCGCCTCCTGGGCGAGGTGTTCCAGGCATGTCCCACCGGGAGGAGGCCCCGGGGCAGACCCAGGACACGCTGGAGAGATTATATCTCTCGGCTGGCCTGGGAACGCCTTGGTATTCCCCCGGACAAGCTGGAGGAGGTGGCTGGGGAGAGGGAGGTCTGGACCTCTTTGCTTAGGCTGCTACCCCCGCGACCCGACCTCGGATAAGCGGATGAAGATGGATGGATGGATGGATGGATGGATAGTTACTAGGGAAAGTAACTTTGGTTTTACTCAGAATTCTCTTGTTAATGTGTTGCTTCCATAACTTTGCCAGTCTTCTAGCTTGCCTACACTCAGAAAAATAAAGGTGCCAACTGGAACCAAAAGTGGTTCTTTAGACTGATGCCATAGAAGAACCTTTTTTGGTGCCACAAAGAACCTTTCAAACAATGGTTCTGTGAAGAACCATTTCTTTCAGTGGTTCATTGAAGAACCTTTAAAGGTGCCCCAAAGAACCATCAAGAAATGGTTCTTTGGGGCACCTTTAATGGTTTTTCAAAGAACCTTTTTAAAAATGGTTCTTTAAAGAACCATTTTTTAAAAAGTCCTTCAAATGGTTCTTTAAAAGAACCATTTTAGAGAACCTTTTTTGAGTGGTTCTTTAAAAAACCATTTTAAATCTTTCAAAATAAAATGCATCATAAATTGAATTTGAGTAGGGTAAAATAAATACGAGCACAGCAAAGACATATTAATGGTTTATTGTCATTTTGTAGTATACCAAAAGACAAAAAGGCATTTTAACCCTCAGCACAACATCACTACTAATACATGTCACATATTAGTGTTTTAAACAGTAATAATTAAATATATTGGCTATACTATAAATAAATATATATAAATACTATATCTACAGATAACACAACAAATAATACATGTATTGTTTAATTAATAAAACATCAGAAAGTGATAAAACACATTAGAAATAGCAATAGCTTCATAACAGACCAATAAATCAACACATTTTCATCAGCAGATGTTTGCATGTTCAGTAAAAACATTTCAACAACAAGTTTATGATTAAAATGATCAATGAACTTCAGCCTTACGCTATGTAATGTACTTTTCATGTTGTACTTATGGTCCTTTGTTAGTCCAGTTTAGGATAATGTCTCTGATGTATGTATCATATCAAATATGTCATATCAAAACAAGCCCACACCTGCAGTTGTTTCAGTTTTTCACTGGTGTTTCCTGTCAGCTGGTCAACCTCAGTCAGGCGGACATCCATATCAGCCAACCAAATGACAAGTTCCTCCCTTTGTGCTTCAAACCCCTCCCACTCTGAAACAAGGAGCTGAAAGAGAGAGAAAAGAGTCAATTATAAAGAAGAGAGAAAAGTGAAACCCTCCTCAGAAGGTCTGACTCGCATACCTGCAGTTGACCTGTGATGGACTCCAGTTTGGCGTTCACGTCATCCCTCGTCGATGCCAACAGCCGAGTCTGCAGGGTGCTCTGGAAGAGCTGAGTTAATGTTCGACTCCTCCTGGTCAGGCTCTCCAGCTGGATGACCCGAGGTCTCCCCTCTCACCGCTGCCTCTGAACACACAAACACAAATTGCATCTGAAGCAGGAGGTTCAGATTTTTTTTGCTATTCTTTTCTAAATCCAGGCTAGATCACGTGGAGGTATTTGGAAAACTTTTTTGGCCAGCGGACGACTGTTGTCTTGCAGAAAGTCAAATCAATCAAACATATGCGATACACAATCAATTCACAAGAACACATTGTAAAAAATAAGTCCAGTTCTTGCCTGATTTCAAGTGAAATCTGCATCAAAACAGGGTAAAATGAGTGTTTGCAGCAAATGTGAGCACAAAGCCTCACTTTGTACAAGCCTGCTATTACAGTTCTCCTCTATGCAGACGACTTTCCTGTTTTCAAGGCACAACTTGGATCTGCTGTACGAATCTTATGGATACACACTAAATGAAACGATAGATTCTGATCCCTCATCCTAATATGGTCCCAACATAGCAACAGCAATAATGCAAATGTTGAGGCTTCAAAATACAAAGTCCATAAACCAATGGCTGACGTGGGTTTTACCATAAGGGTGATAAATATACAGATTTCAGTCTGTCTTAGAGATTTGATGTTCATTTACCTGCAGATGCACTATACGTCCCTGCTCCATGGTTTTTCACAACATTTTGCACATCACTATTTAATACAGGAAGTACGTGAACTAAAACAAGTCATCGTTCTTTGTGAGAGGACCATATTAATGAAACAAACCTCAATGACATCATAGGGATCCCTAAAGATGCTCCTGCTGCTTCTCTTCCTCCTCATCCTAAGCTTCCTTCTCCTTGTCCTCAACTTCCATCCAATTGTAATTCAATCTAATTGTGTTTCTCCCTCCTCTTCCTCATTTTGTTGGAGCTGTGAACACAGTTAATGTGAATCTGGATTAATTTGTGCAAACAAGAAAAATCTACAGCTTTTTGGTCAGAGGTGCTCTTGTGATTTAAGCCGGGTAGAGTAGATTTATGTGTTGATGCTACCTGCTTCAGCTCTGGCTGCTGAGTGATATTTACACCCTGGCTGGATTACAAACTTTAACCATGTGCTGAACTTTGGCCCAGCGTTGATACCTCTTGTTAGTATAACGACCTCTTCTTAGCTTGTATGTATGATGTATGATGGTGGATAAATGAAATATACAAAAACATTTAACTATATTACAAAAGAACATCTATCTTGGAAACATCAAATGACCGGAGCATAACTTGTCAACTAGTCCGAAAATAAGTTATGCAGGAACAGTCAAAGACACACCTTCTCATGTTTGAAACCATTGTTTGAAAGGTTCTTTGTGGCACCAAAAAAGGTTCTTCTATGGCATCAGTCTAAAGAACCACGTTCTATTCATTTCTATATAATTCGATTAGACAATGAAGAGTTATCTAATCTAATTATTCATTCAAAACACTTATGCATAGCTGCATTTTATACAGCTCATACAGAATTCAAAGTACAGGTTCATGTGAGTATTTAATGTACGGCTCAGATCTACAGAATTTCAGAGTTTCTAGAGCAGACACAGAGCTCACGCCACAACAGGCTTCAGGCGCCATTTTAGTGACTTTAACAATATATTAAATTTTAATTTCGGTCTAGCTGACATTAGGTTATGTACGCAGCACGCAATTGAACCACATATTTTAGAAGCCAAAGGTTCAAATTAGCTGGGAGCACCTTCACTTAATTATAACAGTGGTTTTGTTAGGAAAACAGTTTCTGTATACCGGATACTAAATTGCGCTGACCTCAACGGCTAACGTATCTAGCTAATCGCTACTGTTAGCACAACATTAACAGCAAGCTACAAGGACGAGTAACAAAAACAAAACAGTAATAAGGTTTTAATGAAAATGTTTTACCTTTTCTAACAGTCCCAGAATCCAGAGCTTCAAAGTCCAGCAGGTACTGAAGACTGTTATCCGTTTCGCTGTCACCGTCCGTGAGCTTTTTTTCCCGAAAGGTCAAGGCCCGCCGCTCGCGCACTCTGTCTGCGCATGCGCATCCCAACGACTGACCCCCTCCGTCCGCTCCCGGGAGGTTATAGTATGACGTGTTCTGACGTCACTCTCTCTCTCTCCCTGTCATTTATTTGGCTCGAAACACATATTAACAATTGCTCAGTGATGAACAACTCACTCAAAAGGTGCAATGGCTGCTTCGACTTAAGAAAATTTTCGACTTACGAAAATTTTCGACTTACGAAAGACCCTCGGGAACGGATTAATTTTGTAAGTCGGGGTTCCACTGTATTCTAACTTTGTTCAATTAACACTTCAACATCTCATCAACAAATACTGAATTTTAGAGTGTGTGGGGTTAAAATGATGCCTGCTTAAAATGAAACTGAAGAAAAAATTTAAACTGAAAAATAATATTGTAACCGATACACAGATGATCTGTATAGCATACAGCTGTTCTTGTCACAAACAAGGATGCAGTGTATGGGCAGAAATCTGTGCCATCAGAAACTGCATTTGAATTAGAGATGGCACGATATCACTTTTTTATGTCCGATACCGATACCGATATCATGAATTTGGATATCTGCCGATACCGATATGAATCCGATATAGTGTTTTTTTAATCAATAAAACTGTTTTTTAATATCTTGCTGCATTTTGTATAAGTTCATACTCAAGTTTAAATAAACAACAGCACTAAAGCTATTCTGTTATACCTGTGTGTAAAAAGTACACTGCGCCCAAAATATTCATAGTTCAGCAACACTGATCAATCTAATAAACTTAAACCTGCTCCATCCTTCCTATTCTGGTATTTTAAAGAGTACTTAGCAGAAATATTAAGCAACCTAACTAATAGGGTTCCAACTACCAGCAAAAAAAAATAAAAAATACGGAACCACCCTCCACTTGATGGAGGGTGATGCTTAATCGATGTAATCAACTTTAATTTGATGCAGTGTGAAAAAAAAATGCACAGAAATAAATTATATTTTCAAGAATAATTAAATAGATTCAACATCTTTCTTCAACAGAATTGCAGACTGCACAGATGGTACTTTCCCAAAGGAAAAAAGTACTATAGCTTACTAGGGTATATTAGACTTAACAGTTACTATATACAGTAATGGACTTCTATACATTTCACATCAGATTAAAACTTTGGGTGTAAGATTCAGATAATTATTTATTAAAAGCTCGACATTTTAAATGAGAATAAGAAAGAAAGTATGTCTTTGTGCCCCCTTTTCCCTGTTAATGCCCTATCGGCCCCCCTGGCTAAACTTTGCTAGATCCGCCCCTGCACAGTTACCAGCGTCAGCTGTAGAAAAAGATCCTCGAGTAGAAAGTATTAAATAAATTCTAACAACAGCTGATCAAGCTTCAATGTGCTGCTGTTGTTCAGTCGCTGGTTTCCTATTTCTGGTGCAAAGTGGGCCAAAAGCAAAGAAGAGAGACGGACTCGCGACAGAAAAGCCGATCAGCTGATCGTTAAGCAGTTTCATGAAGTAGCGGCAGGAGAGAGAGAGAGAGAGAGAGAGAGAGAGAGGCACTTGCTCCATATATCGGTTGTTAAGCTTAAGGCGGGAATGCTTTACAAACATTCAGAGAGGAACTTACACACTTGCTTTACTCTCTCTCTGGGATAACTTCCTCGGAGATGAAATGCTGGTTTGGTAGCGAAACTACAAATACACACAGCCACTGTATCACGTGACCACACTGCTCCGACGTGCTACGGTTATGAGACGAGTTACGCCATGTCGCAAGTTTTGTGAGGTGCTTTTTTGATATTTAATGGATCGGATTACATTTTTTTATTTCTCGCTGATATCCGATCCAGTAATTTAGGTCAGTATCGGACCGATACCGATACGTAATATCGGATCGGTCCATCTCTAATTTGAATAAGTTAAATTTGAATTTGAATTGCTCAGATTGAATCTGAATTGTAACTTGAATAAATGCTTTTGAAAAATGAATTTGAATTAGTCTTTGAAATTGAATTTTATATTTTGAAAATGAATTCATTTGCTTTGAAATTGCATTTTATCCTTTAAAATTCAGCTCTCGAATAATTTCAGTTTCACTTCTCACCATTCAGTTTCAGTTCTACAATTCAATTTCAGTTCCAAAATTCAGTTTTTTGGAACTTACATCCGGTTCCGGTTCAAGCGCAGATTAATAGAACTACGTTTTACTAGCGGACCGAAAGTGTTACCGATGGGAATCTACAGCGTCTTGAGCTGAATTAAGACTTAAGAAGTCATTCGTCATGTCGATGACCAGCGGATAAACTCTCAGGTTGGTAATAAATGTATTACATGTATAAGAACAAGCGTCATGTCAACAAATGATAGCCGTAAGGTAACTTTTATGCTTATTGTAGCTGCTAGCTAAAAACGCTAATTTAGCATAGTTTGCCCTGAATTCAGCTTTGACAAACAAATATGATCGACTGTTTCTAGTAGAATTCCAAAGTTGTCATCGTGTACCCTCTCAGAGTACCCCCTGTATGCTTGCAGAGACCCTACAGTAGGGAAACATGCAAAACGGTGTCCAAACCTTTGTATTTTAGCTTTATTTATGTCTTGCACAGCATCCCAACTCTTTAGCTAACTTAATAACTTTAGCTAAAGTGAATAGTTAGTCTAATTCATTAGTGCAGCATTACTGGATCACCTCTGTTTGAAGTGATTAATGTAATCAACCAAAAGTACCCTGATGTATGAGTCTTTGTTTTCCAGGTGGGAGAGGTAGTAGTGAAGGGCAGCAGCAATGGTGTCTGATGTGGACCTGTTGGACGAGTAGGCACACTGCAGGGGTCCAGAGTGTCTGTGATGTTGCTCTGGATGTAGGTGGCAGATTTCTTTTCTCATGTATTAATCACATACTTAATCACATCACATTAGTTATAGTAATATCACTTTCTCACTGTACCATAGTAAGAGCACTCCTGTCACTAGTTTACATGCATGTGGAAAGTTACCACAGTGAGGCCGTTGTAATGGGAGACGTTAAACAGATAGTGAGACTCCTTCTGCTATCAGGGATGTAACTCTTTAGGTGACGGCCAAGCAGAAAACAAGGTCATAATTCTCTCTGTGAGGGAGGAGCTATAGCCCCCTGAGAGGGGCAACATGTGAGAGTCTGTGGATGTTTTTGTGTGTCTGTATATAAGATGTAAGGGCGGTGCCACAGAGATGGTCCTGGTGTTTCACTGGGATGCTCTCTCCACATTGCAATGTGTTTATTAAACCCACTTCAAATCAAGCTCACTGGGTGTGTTGCAGAGTATATAGTTAGTGCAGTTGTTGTGTTGTTTGTGTGTCAGTTCTACTACTAAGTGTCTGTAATGTCGGGTTCTGTTTAGTGGTTGAGAGGAGGCGGCAAAAACACTTAGCAGGATAGTCAAAAGAATACACACTCACACTGGCATTGGGAATTCCACAGTGTGTCCTTTAATGCACCTTAATGCACCTGCATCGTGACCTATGAACTTCTAACCTCTGCGATTTAATTGTACAGTTTGAATAACATGACTGAAAAAATCACCCAGTGTTTGCCCAGCTTAACGTAGACTGTTAAACTAAACAAGCTGCTTACACATAATAAACCCTGTCAGCCGCAGTATTGCCTTCTGTTTTAACAGTTAAAGCAGTAGAGACGAGCTGTTTGCATGTGCGTAGAACTCTAGCGTCATTAACCAGGCTAGCTGTTAGCTTATAGCTCACGCTAGCTAACCATCCATCCATCCATCCATCCATTCATCCATCTTCATCCGCTTTATCCGAGGCCGGGTCGTGGGGGCAGCAGCCTAAGCAAAGAGGCCCAGACCTCCCTCTCCCCCACCTCCTCCAGCTTATCCGGGGGAATACCAAGGCGTTCCCAGGCCAGCCGAGAGATATAATCTCTCCAGCGTGTCCTGGGTCTGCCCCGGGGCCTCCTCCCGGTGGGACATGCCTGGAACACCTCACCCAGGAGGCGCCCAGGGGGCATCCTTGTCAGATGCCCGAACCACCTCAGCTAACCAGCGAGCAGTTAAAAGGACAGCTGAAGCTGACCAAAACACCCACAAACTTATCTCACTACGACGTAGCGCAGAAAATATGACTCGCAGCTCGAGCTGGACACCGCTGCTGTAACATAAGACTGACATCCAGCTAACCACAGCTAAAAAGATATTTAGAAAACTTACCGTTTCCTCAGGTTACACGAGCTGAGTTGTTTCACGCTGAAAAGTTTTTTGGCTGAAGACATAGCTGTTCTTTTGTGCTGCTTTTAAGCGAAACATTCTTTGTATGTGAGGAAAATGCTGTTCACCTGTTCATCCTCTTCAGCTCCAGCGTAGACAACCGGCTCTGCCATGTTTTCATGTGTTTCTTCTTTCCGTGTGTCGCTACTTTGATACGCTTGGGCGGCTCTGCCCGCCACAGTTTCAAACTGGTCATGTGACTGCATGGCCACATCTGATTGGTAAAAAAGTTACCGGAAACTCCACTGGCGGCATGTAGGGCTGGGTATCGTCACTGATTTCTAGAATCGATTTAATTCCGATTCACAAGGTCCCGAATCGATTCGATCCATGATTCGATTAATTCGATTCGATTCGATTTAAATCTGGGAAATTTTGACAGTCAGAAATATTAGAATTCAGATCAGTACATTTAATATTTTGTATCAATAAAAAGGAAGTTGACACACGCAAGACTTTATAAAAGGTGTGAGCATCAAAGCAGAGGCCTTTGTGTCAAAGTAGCTGAGGATAAACAGAAAACATGAAGGTGATTTTCCTGGCCTGGGATTTTATAAAAATATTCTGCATTACATCAAAAACGAAAGAAACCATTAATCAACATATGAACATCACCTCTGAAGTTACAGAGGTTTTATTAGAGACATGTTAAGCGTTTTGCATTTTGAATAATTTTAAAAAGTTTAAATTTGTTCGGTATTGAACAGCAGAAATGAGGTTTTCTTTTCGGAAGAATGTAAAGGGAAAAAAAAAAACAGCGGCTGACAGCGCTGTAAACAACAGTGAGACTGGTGCGTAACAAGCAAGCGAATAATGAAGAAAGAGAAACTGTTCTTGAAGTACAGAGAGAGAGAGAGAGAGAGCAGGGGAGAGAGAGAGAGAGAGAGCTGTGCATCACGGTGGAAGCAAAACAGTAAAAGTCAGAGTGAATTCATGACGATGTTTATGTGAAGCGTTTGGATCTTCATTTGCTGCTGGTTTGGTCAATATTGTTTGGAGAGACATCAAACTAACAGCTTTAGAATCGGCGCATAAAGGGCATAAACACAAAGCGCGGACCCGACCTTGGAGAAAGGCGACATCTAACTGTTCTGATCCGCGGGTCGCGCTGTGTGTTTAGGTCTATGTGCAGAATTTGTGTTCCTGCTCTCATTTACTGTCTTAGCTGTTTTTGGTGGTTCTTGAAATTTTGTGAGATGTCACCTGAGATTCTGGCATTTCGGGCAAAATAAATTTATATTAAAAAAATCGATTCAGGATTTTAATGAATCGATTTTACGTTATCCAAGCCAGAATCGATTTTAATCGATGAATCGATTTAAAAACCCACCCCTAGCGGCATGTTATCTAATGTGTTAAACTAATTTTTAACAAGTAACGAGTCGAATTTTGGAAATGTAGCAGAGTCAAAGTACTGTTTCTTCTTCACAAATGTACTCAAGTAAAAGTAAAAAGTATCGTGCAAACGGGTACTTTAAAAGTACATTTTTTTCCAAAAACGTACTCAAGTAAATGTAACGGAGTAAATGTAACTCGTTACTACCCACCTCTGCAGACGGGCAAGTATACAGGTATATTATGAACAAATATACATATAAAGGAAACACTGTGAGGTAAACAGATCTACAGAGTGCTATGAAAATATCTACAGTAGTGGAAGCGTAGCTCTCTGAACAGACTGTAACAGTGTACACACTATAACAGAGACTACACCATGTCAGTGTCCTAAAACTACAGCAGTAACCAACGTGGTGAATGTTGATAATGAAAGGATCATGGTCACTGGGAGGAGGAGTGTAGAAGGGTTAGGTGAGTGTGGATGGAAAGGCTCAGCGGGGACTGAGTTCAGTAGGGTAACAGCTGTGGGGAAGAAGCTGTTCCTAAACCTGCTGGTTTTAGTCTGAAGGCTCCTGTAGCGCCTCCTGGAGGGGAGGAGGAGCTGGAAGAGTTTATTGGCAGTATGAGAGGAGTCCGAGAATGATGCATACTCGGCGTAGAAATCTCTTTTTGAGCGTTGTGTGATGGAGAACTTTGCTTTGTGTAATGTTATAAATACTTGGATAATCCTCAGAGTCTCTGGACTTTTACTTAGAGATATTATATTCAGTCCTGTGGATAGTTTATATTTAAAATATATTATCCTCTCTGGTTACTCTGGTATGAATGACTCTGAATCACTTTATGGTAATAACACACTATTGGCAAAAAAAAAACTGTGAAAGAATTCCAGATGACAAGTCTGTAGTTCGACATACAAGTGACGACCTTTGACCTTCATCAGTTTTTATTTAATTGTGTCAGAGAAACTCAAACGTGCTCTTCATGCAGCTGAGTACATTCAGTGTTTAAACGGAAGCTGTGCAGGTCTGAGATCAGCAGCTTTGTGAAACACCAAGCTGAGGTCCTGTTAATGCTGATATATAGTGACACAGTTACATTTCAATTTAACTCAATTTTATTATAAGCTGCCAATCACAACAACAGTCGCCTGAAGGTGCTTTATATTGTACAGTAGATCGCTACAATAACAGATACAGAGAAAAACCCACATTATAACATTCATATGATACATGGGTGATTAATCCTTTTGACTTTGTTTTTATCCATTAACACAGCTGCAGCTTTCACTACAGCAACATGTGGTGCTTTAACCTTTTGTACTGTTTGCATCAGTTCATTCTGCAGTTATATGTGAACATGTTGGATGATCTGTCTGCTGTTCACTGGGTGGTGCTGAGGTCTGAATCTGAGGGCAGCTCCTGTAATCACAAAGAGAACAGAACCCATCACAAACTGAAATATAAGTTTATCTCAAATCTGAAAATAGAGCTGATCCTTCTGTCCTCACACACCCCAGGATCTGAAGTTCCTTCTCTTACATTTCTTTAGTTCTTCAGCTCTGCTGACATACGAGCTGTTTATTTTTTAAAGCCGTATATACCAACAGATTTTCCAATATAATGTAACCTTTGCGTTGTTGGTGCTTTGTGACTGTGAATCTGATACATGAGCAGACGGAGCAGGTTTCAGTCCTGGTTCAGTCTGCTGCTGCACCGTGGTCACCAACATACAGAGGTATCATAACAAATATTATGCTTTTGTCCCTCTCAAAGGATGTAAGCTGTACTGCCACATGTAACTTTGTGAACAATTACCTCAATAAGAATGATTCAGACTGTTTTATTTAACCTGAAATATTTGAAACAACTTAGTTAAAAAACAATACACAGAGTCAGTGCCTAAAAATGTAATCAGAGGAAAATGAAACACACATTTTAACTTAAGCCTGCCAAGCAGAAGTATTGGTTGTAGAGTACATAAATATTAGGCTTTGCTATTTTAATCGTAATTAATGATTAATGGAGGGGTTACTAAAGTGCAAGCCTTTTTTAAAATATGTGTTAATATCCTTACAGATGTGGCAAAAGAGTGAAAACATGCTGCTGTTTGCACATATTTAATAATCAGCTCTGCACAGGAGCTGCAGCAGAGTGCAGCCTGTTGCTCTTACAGTGTAATACTCATAATAAAAGTACAGTAACTGTGGTTAGTTACTGACTGAGCAGCCCGGTGCGTTTCTGTTCATTTCATTCACCTGCATAGGTTAGCTAAACAAACTTTACAAAACAAGTTTTGCCGATAGCCGAGTGCCCATCTTAGCTAGCTAGCTAAGGATGTTAGCTACAGATTAGCTTACAAACACCTTTCACTTACCAAAAATATTGTGGCGGCTCTCAGGTCCTTCTGTCAGGCGGACACTGAAGAACACCTGAGTCTGTGAGTTTGAAACAGTCGGTAAACGCTGGACCTCCTCTCAGCGTCCCCGCTCTATGTGCCGTTCAGAGATACGCAAGTTTCTTCATGACTGCGGCTGCTGCAGATATTAGGTCGTCCATGATTTCTACAGTCACTGGTCAGCAATATAATGTGCGCAAACATATGTGGCTCATATATGTGGCTCTGAAGCCCGCCCCTCAAGCGCACCCTCAGATGCCGAAGCAGTGCCAACTAATTGAAGCTGAAAAAATAACTGTACGTGGGAAAAAAACGATGTAAGTGTGAAAACCACATGAACAGTGAGTTTTTTCTTTAAATTTCTATATTTCTGTTTTTCACTATCATTTTTTCACTTTCAATACATTTGTTTCAGTTTCAATTTTTTTCAGTTTCATTTAAGGTGGCATCGTTTTAACCTCATATGTGGGTTCAAAGTACAAAAAAGTCCAGTTGTTTCTCTGCCAAACTCCTTAGACTGGAAGTTCTCATGTTATATTAATGTCCCACAGAAAGATTAAGGCAAAGATTAGGACAGGTTACAACTCGTGAATTTTATGTACTTGTCACAGTTACAAAAAAGAATCTGCCTGAAGTCTATACATCCATACGTCTCATCATACAAAGCACTGATCTCCTACCTGCTGATGGAGCTGCTTTGGCTGGCTGTTCTTTAGGTTCTTCCATCATCTTTCTATAAAAACACGAGAAGATGATTTTACCAAAAGAAACAGTGAACACAGTCTGGGTGTCACATCATATGAATTTGTGTCATGGTTTAGTGTACGGGCCACACACACTGAAAACTGATCTGTGTTGAAAGAAACACACTCGATGACATGTGAATGCAGTGATAAGCTCATCAATAATAGAGGTTTTTACTTTTTTCACATATTTGTTCATGTCTATAATGATAAAATAATCTGACAATACAACCTAAACTACTTTTGTTTCCCTGTTCTGCGACTTTGTGCGTCTCTGCTGTTAGTGCTTAAAGGAAGTCCTTCCCCACATATGTGACTGTGGTCTCTGGGGCCATTATCCTGAAACACTGGGGCTCAGCCCTGAAAGCTTTGCTATCTTCACCTGATCACAGCAGCTGTTTAAAGTTATTGAGTTTGACAGTGAAGTGAATGTAAATGTGAGACACTGTGTGCTCACAGCTAAAGGCTGCAGTCAGCTGTGTCAGAGCGTCCAATGACCCTTTAATAAACACTCAGAGCTCCATGTTGATGAAGCTGTCATGTGTGCTGACATGTTCACAGTGTGACTTCAGAGCTTCTATTGAGCCATAATGGCTCCTTTAAACTGGCTCTGCTCTGTCACATGCTCACCTCTTCTTCACTGCCTCATCAATCTGCTGCGCTCTAACTAGTGCTGACAGTTTACCTCTTCATAAAGTTACAGGAGGATAAAATAAACATGAGATCGTTGAAATAATCCTGTCTGATAACACGTGTGGACAATAAACGCTGTAACACAAACTGAACAGTAATGTAACGACACTCATCTCTCACGTCTGCACTAAACTAAAACGTCACTACTTCCACATCTAGTTGGTTTTAATGGAGGCGGAGTCTCCCTGCCCAGTGTGCGCTCAGGATAATTAACTTGTCACAACACAGGAAGTGAGCGCATTTAAATCAGAAAGTGTCAGGTTGCCTAGCAACCATGACACTAGCATCTTGAAACGCACTGAGGGAAATGACTTCGTTCTAACTGACAGGTTTCACTGACACTCAGAGACCTGCAACAACATGAAAACACATCACAGTAACACTCAAAACTGCAATCATATGAAATCATAAGTGAAGGACTGTGATGATGTTGTGTTATGGAGCGTCTGCTGAGTCCAACCTCTAAGAATTACCAGTCTGGACTTTAATGATAGAACAAAACTCAGACATCAAAGTTTCTCACATTACACAATCAGATGAACAGACATGAAGGGATGTTTGTGGTTTTATGCACAGAGTCAGAGTCAGAGGTGTTCCTCATGATGCTTGGTGATGGAAACAGTCTCATCGACGTTTCCATCACCAAACTAGAGAAACTAGTAGCTGCATGCAGCAGAGTTTAGCACAGCTGATCTCTGTGACGCATCAACAGGAACAACATGTTGTTAAACAGGACTGTATAAAGACTCAGAGTCTGACTCACACCTGAACAATGAGGCTGTGCAGCATCGTCCTGTCACACCTGCCCTGCAGCTCAACCACTCGTATCAGTTTGAGCCCAAACAATAACACGGTCACATGACCGACGAGGCCAACGCGCCCAGACAAACGTCTTTCTCGTGGAACTAACTTGTTCCTGTTATCAGATTTGTGAGCAGCAGCTGAAACTGCCACACAAATAAATGTTCTTCAAACTGTTTGATTCCAGCCAATCAATAATCAATAATCTAAAATCATGAGGATTCAAACACAAGAGCTGAACGTGTGGTTACATTGTAACCTCGGTTCTCTGAGTGAGAGACTCTATGGAACAGAGGGGAGAGAGAGTGTCGGTGTGATGGAGAACATCAGGTCCAAACATCACAGAAACAAACAAACTGTTAAAGGAGGAAACAAAGCAAACTTACAGTTTCTTCACACAGAGACACCAACAACAAGCTCCACTGTCCCACTGATCCTGTCTCCTCCTCTTTTATTCTTGCTCTGAGCTCTTTTTGGGTGTGTGTTTCTGTCTCCACCCACAGGAATGCATTGATACACTGTTGATAATGACACAAGAGCAGACGTGTTACAGAAAAATAACCTAAACAGCTAAATAACGTAAAATAATCAGAATATTTATTAATATGTTTAATTTCTCTTTAAAAACTTTTCTGCTCCTCAAATACTTTGTTCAAGTTCAGTCTAAGGAAAGAAAAGCGTCTTCTTTAAGTTTCTCAAAGAAGTCCACGATCTGCAGGCTCATGGAAATTCATTTTGTTGTTTTTTGAGCATCGGTCAATCTACGTCCCTACCCTCACCTATGGCCACGAGCTGTGGGTAGTGACCGAAAGTACGAGATCGCGGATACAAGTGTTGGGAAATGAGCTTCCTCCGAAGGGTGGCTGGCCTCTCCCTTAGAGATAGGCTGAAATTTCGGCCATCCGGGAGGGGCTCAGAGTAGAGCCGCTGCTCCTCCACATTGAAAGGAGCCAGCTGAGGTGGTTCGGGCATCTGACAAGGATGCCCCCTGGGCGCCTCCTGGGCGAGGTGTTCCAGGCATGTCCCACCGGGAGGAGGCCCCGGGGCAGACCCAGGACATGCTGGAGAGATTATATCTCTCGGCTGGCCTGGGAACGCCTTGGTGTTCCCCCGGACAAGCTGGAGGAGGTGGCTGGGGAGAGGGAGGTCTGGGCCTCTTTGCTTAGGCTGCTGCCCTCGCGACCCGGCCTCGGATAAAGCGGATGAAGATGGATGGATGGATGTTCTTTGAGCAGAAACACCAGAGTGTAGAGCAGGAAAACGATCCCAGCAGGACGTCTCTGTTGGGGAAATATCCCAGTTATTCCCCTGAGCCTGGTTAGTGAACTGAATCAGAGCTGTTCATCGATCCTACAGGTGCTAACATACAAACACGATCAGCAGCTTCTCTCATATGGAGAACACACTTCAACATCTGCAGCAAATCCTGTGTTTTATGTTGATGTGACCAACATCTTGTGTTGAGTCTTTGAAGATGAGGAGCCAAACACAGACAGTGGATCCAGAAGGACTGTTTATTCAGGGCTTTAATGCGACTGAACTGATGCTTCACATCCTGTTTAGAGACGATCGACCAACACAGGCTCAGTCCTCACTCATCACACGGACTTCAGTCACACTGGGATCAACAGAGGAGACTGTTCACCATCACAGTTCAGCAACAATAATCAGAGCTTTTCTCTGCCCGTCTTGGTGAGGATCACATGTTCTGACACACAAAATATCTTCTGCTTTAACTCGTCTCTCTTTTTTAGTTTGGTTGTCGTGTTTTTCACTCTTTGTTCCTGTCAGTGTCAAATATGAGAGCAAACTGTTTTGTGCAGGAGCCAAACCAACACCAAGCTGACCAAGAGAACCTATAACACCACCAGAATTTATTATCCACACTTTGCTGACAGATTTATGTGCAAGTAAAGCTGTTTTTTTTTAATTATGTTCACTGCGTTCAGCCAAGGAAGCATTCGTTCTTGGAAGTTCACCAAACGAGTAAATCCAGCTTGTAGCACAGCTGATCTCTGTGACGCATCAACAGTAACAGTAGGGGTGGGCCATAGAAACGATATACGATAGAAACAATATAAATTTGGCCAAAGATAGAGATTGTGACTATACCGCATGTTGATGATGTCATCAAGCTGCGCCTGTTTTGGTCGAAAGCATCGCAGCGGCTACAACAATTATCATCTGCAATTATGGCGGGCGACAGTCACAGCAAAGAGATGAAGCACTTTTGAAATATGGGGAAAGCCAAAAACTGTGCTTCCTCCACTTCCATAACATTGATTCATTAATGTTGAATTCTCTCGCAAACTGTTCTATTCCCATGTTGTTGCAGTATATTAATAACCAAAGGGGGAAAGTAACGAATTACATTTACTTGCGTTACTGTAATTGAGTAGTTTTTTTGTGTATTTGTACTTTTTAAAGTCATTTTTCAAGTCGGTAATTTTACTTTTACTTAAGTATATTTTTTAAAAAGTATTGTACTTCGCTACATTTTCAATCACACTCGTTACTGAGTAAATTAAAAGAACAAACAAAAAAACAACAACAACATTGCGCTTTGGAAATACTGCAGGTAATGATGGGTAGTAGAACAAATTGGCGTTGGGTCACGATAAAGATGGAGTCTGACATCGGTGGTACGGATCCAGCGAAAAAAGAAACCCCGTCGAATTCTGCTGACCCTGAACTCGAAGAAACCGATGTGAACCCCTGGCCGTATTTAAGGGACCATTTCGGCTTCAAGTGCAAGAAAGGCAACAGCTTTATTATGCAGTGTAAGCTGTGTTTGCCAGAGAGACCGAGTTAGCAGCTTTTAAAAATCAACATCATGTAGAGGTAAGTTAAATGAAACTTGTACATTTATTTTAGCAAAAAGGCTGTGCTCAAGTTAATCACATTAAGTTAAGACATAAGCTGTTATTGGGCACGTTGTTGTCCACGCAACTTAAATTTTTTTACTGGGTTGGTAAATTGCCAAAAGAAAATGTGTTTACTTACATTTTTACTGTTTGTTAATAATAATAATTTATTTGAAAAAATAGTTAAATTAGACAGAAGACAGAAGCGGCTACTTTCTTACTTAAGCCACAGATGTTCACACTGCAGGCAAAAGAATAACATGTGCTATGTGCAGAGGTGTTTTTTCTGTTCTCAAACTGATCTCCCTGTTGGAGCTCAGTCTGGGGGGAGTTATTGTTTTCTCCTTATCTTTCCTTGTGTTGTGCATTTTCCATTGTTATACCTCTCTGACCTGTCTTCCCCATGTGATGTTTGTGTAATGTATGTATGGTCAGAAGGGTAAGATGGCGCTGGCAAAGGTCGGCAGTCTTAACCCAATTTCCTTCGGGGTCAACCTTCAGGATCAATAAAGTTTTATTGAATTGGATTGAATTGAATTGAATTGAATTGAATTGCTCCTCAAAATTAACAGAGCTGGGCCAAGTTTAAAAAATTAAAACACATTATTATAGCATCTGCCGTACAGCTCAATTCAGTACTTGTTCTCTTATTTGACAGTTTAGAACACATTCTCATGTAAAAGAATTATATGGTTTTGACAGTTTGGTTGGTTGGTTTGGTGACCACTATCCATTCTGATGTATAGACTTGCAGTTTAACTGCCACTGCACTTTAATTTGTGAAGTTTTTCTTTTAATTAAAAAACAACTACGTTGAGATTTATCCCATTGTCTTTTTTGCACTACTCAGAAGAGGCTGTCCTCCTGCTGACAAAAAAGTAACTATGTAACTTTTACTCTGAGTACATTTTAAATGAGCTACTTTTTACTTTTACTTGAGTAAATTTTTAGACAGGTAATTTTACTTTTACTTGAGTAAAATATTTTAGTTGTCAGGGTCCTGGGACTGAGCGACCCAGGGTCCCTGAGCAGTTATATATTATTATTATTATTATTATGTATATTTGGTATTGCTGTCTTTCTCCCTGTTTGCGTGTGTGTGTGTATATGTGTTTCGGCGGGCGCCTTCAGGCCTGGTGGGTGTGGCCCTGCTGACGGTCTGGCCACACCCGAAGCCACACACCTGCTGCCGATCAGGCCTCGTCGGGGAGCTATTTAGGAGAGTCTTGGAGCTCCCACCGACGCTGGATCATTCCTTGAGGCTCCACGTTAGTCGTCCCGTTGATTGAGTTAGTGTGTGTGTATGCCCGCAGTTGTATGTGTCCTGACGGCTGCGTCTATGTTTCCCGCAGGAGGAGCGTGGAAGACACGAGAGCAGCGAGCACCGGGGGGTGCTGACACGGGAGCGGAGAGCACAGGTCTGCAGGACCTCAGAACTCTGAAATTCTGCCTTCTGAATAGGAAGATGTAGGTAACACCAGACTGCAGATGAGCTGCATACAGAGCTGGACCGGCCCACCATTATAGGAAACTATCATAAAGCCTTGAATGAAAACAAACGCTCTTGTGACAGTGATGTTAACTGTCTTGATGGTTATATATGTATCAATCTATCAATCGTTTGTTGTAAGATTCAGATAATTATTTATTAAAAGCGAGACATTTTAAATGAGAATGAGAAAGAAAAGTGTTTCTTTGTGGCCCCCCTCTCCCTGTTAATGCCTCTCACCCACATATCCAACCGACATCATGACCAGCAGCTTTACAGCTGTGGCTCCAGCAAACCTCAGCTGATACTAGAAATTAATATTAAATACATTGTAACAACAGCTGATCAAGCTTAAACGTGCTGCTGTTGTTTTAGCGCGACATCCGCTGGTTTCCTCTTTCTGGCACAAAGTGGGCGATAAACAAACAAGAGAGAAAAGCCGATCAGCTGATCATTGATCAGTTTCATGATTGAAGTAGAAAACAGGAGAGGGAAGAAGAAGAGGCAGCTGTGCAGCAAAGACAGAATAAATCCAGCTTTGTGTCTTTTTCCATTGTAGCTGAAATCCGGGACAAACTGTGTTCATGTTCAGCTCAACACGAAACGCGTAATATTTTCTCTGAATACGAGACGACTCTGTTTTTTACGGGACGGTTGGAAACTCTACTAACTAACCTTATGAATAAAATAAGATGAAACAAGTTCACTATCAGTAACATCATAGCACCCGCCCAGCTGTATATAAACTCCGTCATGCTAGCTAGTAGCAGTACGAGTTATTGTAACTGACTGTAAAAAGTCAGCACAAGGAAAACAAACTCCACCTAAACTTGGTTCATATCTGACCCAGATGGACTGCAGGTCATAACTTCTTACCTGAAGTTCAGTTCACCTGACACTCGGACCAGCGGCCGCTTCGGGTCAGGGGCGGATCTAGAGAAATTTTCTTAGGGTGGCAAAATCAAAGCCTTTTTCCCCCAAACACATATGCAGGTGCACTGAAAAAAATGCAATAGGCTGGTTGTTGAATTTGCATATAAGGATTTCATATATCCAGCTTGACTAATTTCAATTTCTCATCTCAACATAATTTAGTCTTTTCATTTTCACATATTCTTTAAGGATGTTCAGTGTATTAGACTAAATCATGTTGGAAAGAAACAAAGCAGTGATATTTTCTCCTGAAGCTCCACCCACTGAAAATGTTCAGGAGGAAAAATTGCCTGCACCGTCCGCCATTTTTGTCTCTCGCTTTGGAAACTGAAAACCGTCTGGAGTTCTTCACTTGAAGGTAAATAAGAATTTAAAGCTAAAACACCAGTGAGAAAGAGTGTAGACCCTTTAGTTATGTGGACTTTTACTGGTGTAATGTTATTTTTCTGGTATGTGGGTTGTTTATCAAAAACCATGAAAGGCCAACGTAAGGCTCCAGTTAGCTAGTGGTAACCGAAATTATGTGATAAATGTGTGATAAATAAATTAGTAATAATCAAATATAATGGGAAATAAGATTTATATATTTTTTCAGCCTAAATTTACTGAGTATTACAAAGTTGCATCAGTGTCTGTACTAAGTGGTGGTAACTGCAGTGGCTTAACCATTAAACAAGCTAATAGGGCAGGGATACGACTGTCTTCTGCCACAAAATAAAATAAATTCGTGCTCATGTAAGGTCATATTTATGGATGTTTGCTTTTCTGTAGCTTTAGTTCAATATATTTTTCTAAAATCTGTTTTATTATTATTAATATGGCTGCTCTGTTGATAGTGTGTCAGCGGTGACATTACCAGCACATAGCCACAGCCCCAATAAACATGCTGATAGGATGATGTTGCTTCTGCAGCCAGCAGCGAGAACACTCAATACAGACTTAAGATTCAGTGTAACAGTTATCTAAATGTTGCGTGTCCTGTTGGTAAGCCCAGAAATAAAATTAACTAAAATGACAACCTCTAGCTTCAAGCTAATGTAAGCTTCATGCTATTGTGAGGTTGTTACATTTGCAAATATGCGCTTCACATATTCTACATGAATCATTTATATTTTGATCTAAACATAATTCAGTCTCACACTTTTCACTTGTTTTTAAAAGACTGTTCAGTCTTTTTAAAATAATTCAATTAAAATAATCGAAAATAGTTATGTTTTCTGTTGAAACCCCGCCCCTATAGGGTGTGTTCTGCGAGGGAAGATTGACCGTGGTGTCCGCCATTTCTTCTCTTCGTGGGAGGCGTACGTTTAGCGCAGAGCTCTACTTTGTCGAGGTAAATTAAACTTAAAACTAAATTTTCGAGAGGAAATGAAGATAAAATCTATCAGATGTGTGAATTTTTACCGAGGTAGTTTTTCGTATATACTACTGTTGAGCAACATAATGGAAAATAAGAATTATTCCTCAAATTAAATGACGATAATGCTAGCTTAAGCTGCAGGGCAGTATTATGCGTGTTAACATCTTTTCCAACAAACTTGTGTGCATTTAGTTAACTGGTGTTAGTAAAAATGTTTTACAAAAAAAAGAAAGGTATGAAGGGCCTGTAGTAGTCATTAGTGCCAGAGAAATTGTAAGTTTTTTGTTTTTTCTGGGTCATTGTGACAATATAATTATTTGAAATGTATTGACTTTTTCTTTACAGATATCTGGTGCTTGTCCCTGCTGAGAGGCAGATTGTTGTCACTTCAGAGCAATTATCTAGTGCTGTTCTGTAGTGGTATTAAAGTTAATGTTGTAATAATATTTCGTTTGTTAGTGAAGATTTGCATATGTTATCTTACTTTTTGTAAATTTTATTTTGCAGAAAGATCAAATTAAATTTTGTAACTAAGTATTACTGAAAGAGAATTTTGGTGGTAGGATACAGATGTGTAATATTCCAGTTATCAACATTGTACTTAGTTTTAAGTTTTTGGATTAGGTTTGGGTTGCCACATGGAATGTTTTATTTTATTTTTTCAGATAAAGGTGCGTAGTAATTTACCATATATCTGTAATGCTTTAATCAGATGGAAAATTACTTTAATGTATAATTAATAACCATGATTAGTTTATTTTTAAAACACACATAGAACTATGTTGAACAGTTTGTCTACATCTTTAATAGATGCTAAATGTTTTTATAATTGATGCAAAATTTTATATTTTCTAGATATTGTATTCTGCCTGTGAAACAAAATTTACCTCTGTCCTGAGTGTCCCTAAAGGCTCTGTAGGAGTGGTAAGTGTTTGAACTATAAATAGGGCAGTACTTAAGGGGTTTAAGTGCATTTAAGCTCTACTAAATTGCATTGCAAATGTTAATGAATCTGTCTCTCTCCCTCTCCTCCTTCTCCAGTGAATGTGGCAGTGTAAAGGGTGCTCAGTATCAGTTAAAGGTAGATTGGAGCTACTTAATCATTACAAACTCAAACATCCACACTTTGGACGTACTTCCCGTTATCCATGTACGTATTCAAAATGCCCATGCACATTTAAGACATGGAACGCCTTACATGTACATCAAAGTAGAGTGCATTCTTCACAAGACAGTCAGACATTGAAAGAGTTATCTATATTTAGTTGTCACTTATGTTCCTGCAAGAACTTGGCAAATGAAAGGGAGTACTTTCTTCATATCAACTCACATCTAAAGAAAAATGAAAATGTTTCTTGCATGTTTGTTGGTTGCAGTTTTCAGACTTGTATTTATGGAACCTTTAAATCTCACAAGAGTCGCAGACATACACCCCATAACCTTGCAGATTTTAAACCAGGTACTGTGAAGAAATCTACAGTAGCATCTCTGTCATCATTTCCTGATGAAAAGTGTGAGGAATTTGTCGAGGAGGATTCAAATTGTATATTGGTAGATTGCAGTGATCAAGATGAAGCCCTGCCAAATGCAATAGAGCAGCAGCTTGCAGCAGCCTTACTGAAGTTGGAGTGTTTAGTACATGTGCCAGGTACAGCTATTGATGAATTTTTACAAGAACTTTACCATTTAAAAAGCGCTGCATCAGTCCCAGTATCTAGAGACTTCATAACTGACATCTTTAGCCGTCACCATCTTCAAGTTGAAGACTCTGTAGTTGAAGAAATCCTTGCAGCAGTTTGTTTATCTGACCCTCTTCAAAAAGCAATAGGAAAAGGAGGCCCTCTTAGCACCACATATCAACGTAAACAATTTTACAGGGAAACGTTTGGTGTTGTGGAACCAGTTACCTACATACTTGATCAAAAAAAGAAGCGCACCTTTCAGTATGTCCCACTGTTACAATCATTACAGCAACTTTTAAATAGAAAAGCAATTCTTGATAAGGTACTTGAAAGTCATAGAGGAAAGGACGAAACTGAAGTTGACCCATCTTATGAATACACGTCTGTTAAAGATGGTTATCATTTCAAAAACAATTGTTTCTTGAATGCTGATGAGTTGCGTATATCACTTTGTTTGTATGTAGATGATTTTGAGACCTGCAATCCCCTAGGGACGTCTCAAAAGAAGCACAAGCTTTTTGGTGTTTATTGGATACTAGCAAACCTGCCCCCAGGCTGTCACTCTGCTTTATCATCTATTTATCTTGCTGTGCTTTGTAAAAGTGATGATGTTAGAGCATATGGTTATGACAAAGTTTTGGAACCTCTTGTGGAAGATCTTAAAAGTTTGGAGGACCATGGTGTGTATATTGCTTTGTTAGGGAAATCTCTTAAAGGTACTTTGCAATAGCATTTTGGCTGATAATTTGGGAGCACACAGCATTGCTGGCTTTGTTGAAAATTTTTCTGGTGATTACTTCTGTCGGTTTTGCACAGCAAAACGTTGTGATAGTAATTCTCACAGTGTTGCTTCAGGTTTTTTTGGCCTCCGAAATAAAGCAGTTCATGCAGAACATGTTAAAAAAGCCTCTGAGAACAGCACACAGTACTTGGGGGTTAAACAAGATTGTGTTTTTGCAAAAACGATTGTCACATTTTCATGTAGTCTCTGGTTTTCCCCCTGACATTGCTCACGACTTATTTGAGGGTATTGTGCCAGTAGAGGTGGCTCATTGCTTAGCATCACTGATATCCAAGAAGATTTTTACAATAGATGAGCTAAATAAAGCTATATTGTCATTCCCCTATAAATGGTCAGACAAAACAAACAAGCCACATGTTGTGCCAAAGAGACTCTTGGGTCTGAAAACAATTGGAGGCAATGCCCATGAAAACTGGAATTTGCTGAGGTTGCTCCCATTTTTAATAGGACATCGTGTGCCAGAAAATGAGCCAGCATGGGTTGTATTAATGGTTTTAAAAGATATTGTTGAGTTAGTTGTTGCCCTTGTACATACTGATGAGTCCATCTCATATCTTGAAAGCAAAATAGTTGAACACAGACAAAGGTACCAAGAGCTGTTTCCCTGTGTCAGACTTCTACCAAAGCATCACTTTCTTGAGCACTATCCTCAGATGATAAGGTATTTTGGCCCTCTTTCAGCAGTATGGACAATGCGATTTGAAGCCAAACATCGTTTTTTTTAAGCAAATTGTCAAACACACCAGTTGCTATAAAAATGTACCTTTGACTTTGGCTTCAAAACATCAGCTGATGATTTCTTTCCACATCAGCTCACCGTCATATGGTAAATGCAACCTAGATGCACATCATGCGTCCCCAGTTCCAGTTGATCTACTGAAAGAGGAAGTTTGTCAAGCTATTAGGTCAAAACACCCTGGTACATGTGAAGTATATCTGGCCAAAAACGTGTCAGTTATTGGCATAACCTACAGTGAAGGGATGATAGTTACTCATGGTTCAACATCCGGATTACCAGAGTTTGCCGAAATTATTCAGATGTGTGTTATTAATGAGAACCTGTTTCTCATTGTCAAAGTGTTGTGTGGGTGGTACAATGAACACTACAGAGCCTTTGAATTAAGCATGTCCCCTTCAAGAGAAATCAAGCTTCTAGCACTGAGTGAACTCTGTGACACTTATCCGTTGGCTGATTACATGATTGGCCCAATCCGAATGGTGACCTTAAAAAGACATATCATCATAAAAGGTTGGTTGATTAGGAGTTTTGATTAGTTTGCAGTTTTGTTCTTACTTGACTGCACTTTTTGTTTTTGTTTGGATATAGGGCTACAAGACAGATAATGTGCAGTGCTTAACACATTTGTTTGACCACCCAATGTAAGGTTTAATGTAGATCTGCCCTATATTAACAGTATTGGTAATTACCAAAATTATTACCACAGCCAAGGAAGTGATGTCTTCAAGGTCAACTTAAGGATTTAATGGTGGAAAATTCACAAAAAGTCTTTTAACTTAGAAACAGATTATTACAAGTGTAGTTTTTATTGTAAACATAGATTGTATCATTTAACTTTTTTTTTTAAGTATTATGTCACTTTCGACCTCTGACCTCTCCTTCAAGCTCAACAGATTTTTCTAAAGGTCAAAGTGACAGTAATGTTATCTAGAGCTATTTAAAACTATGTTTCTTACTGCCATTGGTTATATTTACAAAATATAGTCATACAGGGATTCTAAATATCAAATTTCTTTGGCTCTCTGATCTCTTCTACCCAGAGAGTGAGCTGGCTTGGCGGAGGTTTGCACTCTATGTGCTTCCTGTTTATGTTTCTGTAATGGTCAAAGTATATTTGTCTTATTTCTAGTCAAAAAAAATCATCAGTGCATCTTGAAACTGGAGAATTTTCACTTGTTCACTTGGCAGATTTTTAAAATTTATTTCAAGCAAAAATAACTTGTATTAGGTGAAAATTCTTCAGTTTTTAGATGCACTGTCTAAAAACAAGTTACTATATCTCACTGAAATGTTACTCTGTAGCTGAATGTGTATTATTTTAAGTGTGATGAGATTATTTTGACTAGAAAAAAGACAAATATACTTGATAAGATTTTGAGCTTTTGCTGTGAAATTTCAGTTAAGTACCAATCCTGAACAGTAAAATTGATTTTAGTGGTCGATTGTTCTTGATTAATTTCTGATTTCTCAGAGAAGTCTAGTATGCCAGCTCACATTTGCGTATAAAAGGATGACTTCAGTTTTAAACTCCTCACTCCTGTTCTTAATGTTAAAATGTTGGTAATGCACTGAAAAGGAAAAGGACTTCTAAACTTTTAATTCTAAAATATTTCGTTTTTCTTTCTTTTGGGGGGGGGGGGGGGGGGCTTGTGGTAAGTTGTGGTAATAAGTTTGTTAAACACTGGATATGCAGACATTATGTTTATTTTTTGGGGGGCTACTTTTGATTTTTCTATTTTTTCCAATTTAAATTGTTAATTTTCTTGTGGGCAGCTTATCAATCTTTTAATTATCTGTTATGTAATTTTTAAGTTTGAGATTTAATTATTCAGACGTGTTTTTGTGATTGATCATTTCACATTTTTTTTTAAAGTATAGTGTTATTTTCCATCTATTTCGCAGATTAAGGATATACAATGGCCCCGGCAATTCTCAAAGTGATTTTGGGAGACAACAGCAGTCAGAGGCTGACTTTTCACTGTGGACTTCCAGGATCCGTTATTGAACTTATTGAAGAAGTGCAAAGACAGTGTGGCCTCAATAATAGCAACTTCCGGCTTCAGTTCATGGATCCACTATTTGGGAATGAGTTCATGAACCTTACTTCAATGGATGAAATACAAGATAGGGGAACAATCAGAATGACTTCCCTGGCTGAAGGCTTAGCTACACAGTCTGCTGAGGCTGATGAAGCTGATGCTTCATGCAGTTTTGGTCTGGATGATTCCACCTCCCGGTCCAGTGGATGTGTTGATACAGACATACTCTCATCACCAGAATCTGAGGCATCCTGCTCATCAACCTCTAGGGCATTGTGGCCAAGCGTTTTCTGTGTTCCTGAGTTTGCCTTTGATGCAGAGCTAAAACTTGAGTGAGGCAATGCAGCATACAAAGAAAAGGGCACATTGCTTACTCCAGATCCTAAACTGAAGTCACAAATTCTTGAAGGCCTCATTCAAGAAATTGTCAGATACAAAGTTTATGTCACTGATAAAGACTTTAACACAGTTGGTGAGGCCCTCATCTCAAAACATCCTTGTCTCACTGAGAGGGGCTCCCTCACAGGATATGCTGGATGGAAAGCTAGCTTAAAGAATAAACTGGCAAGTTACCGCACTCAATTGAGAAAGTTAGGATGCCCTGAGGTGGTTATGAACTCTGTGACACAGAAACCAGGGGGCAATTCAAGTGCTGCTTTTGCCATTAAAAGACCACGGCGGTCTGAAGTAAACTATTGTCCCCCCTATCCGGTTGGAGAATCTGAAGATAGCCTTGAGACTGTGAGAGTGGAGCTTCTTTTAGATGTGAAGAAGACAAACAACCGGGAGGTGGTGAGAATGAAAATGGAGAAAACATTTGCATATAGGAGACGTGAAGTAGTTTGTGACACACCCATGATCAGCGACTTCCAGGAAAGATGGCCAGCACTCTTTGAAGTTAGCGAGGTATGTCATTTGTGAATTCTTTTGTGAAGATCATTGTGTTTTAATGGTATCCTGTAATAGAACATTGACAACATTTATGTTCTTTGCCAGGTTTGTGGAAAATGTCAGAAGTCATTTTGAATTATAAAGATTTTTTGTTATTGATTATAGCACCTGAAGCATACACTGTATATAAAAGATAGAAATGGTTTCTAGGTCTGCTGACTTTATCTTTGACCTCAGTAAACATGGTTTATGGTTCCTGAGTGTTTGTGGTCTAAGTTGCTAGTTTCACTGCCCGGCTTGGACAGTCTCGGTCGTTGTGTCCTTGGGCAAGACACTTCACCCATTGCCTACTGGTGGTGGTCAGAGGGCCCAGTGGCGCCAGTGTCCGGCAGCCTCGCCTCTGTCAGTGCGCCCCAGGGTGGCTGTGGCTACAATGTAGCTGCCATCACCAGTGTGTGAATGTGTGTGTGGATGGGTGGATGACTGGATATGTAAAGCGCTTTGGGGTCCTTAGGGAATAGTAAAGCGCTATATAAATACAGGCCATTTACCATTTACCATTATGACATGGTGTTCATTGTACCCATTAATACGGAAAAGGACAGTGGACTAGTATATGCTCATTGGCTAAATATTTTTGATTAACTAATGAGGGTACAGTGTCTCTTGGTTCCATTGGCAGATCTACACTGTGCTAATGACATGCTATTTAAAAGAAAGCTGGAAGGGCAACTGTGGAAACGCACAGCTTAAGACTTCAAATTAGAAATTAACAAGTGGTGACATCATTCTCTTTTTATATACAATCAGTGGTTATAAGCCACTTCTAACACGAGCAGTTGTGTAACTTTTTTTCTTCTGGAAGCCTATCGAAATTAAGCTCTACTGATGGAGGGTTGTCAATCTGTGTGGCCTGTGACATTGTTCTTGTTGTAGGCTTTAGCTCAGGAGGTAGAGCAGGCCATATACTGATCAGAAGCTTAGTGGTTTGATCCCTGGCTCCTCAAGTCTGCATGCCAAGTATCCTTCGGCTACAAGAGATACTAACCCCAATTGCTCTCTGATGCGTTCATCGGAGTATGAATGGTAGTTAGGAAGCACTAAAAAACTTAGAAAATAGTGTTTGTGTGAATTGATGTGATTGGATGAATGCGGCATGTTGTATACAGCGCTTTGAGTACTCTGGGAGAGTAGAAAAGCACTATATAAAAATCAGTCCATTTCACCACAAAAGTGAGTGGGATGCATAGCTAAAAATTAGTAATATGAGAGAAAAAAAAGTTTTTGTAAATGTGACCTTGTTACATTTGAGTTCGTGACTGTATTTTTATGTGTCAACTTCTCTTTTTAGATAAATGCAGAGTTTAGGCGGATTACCACCATGCCACTGCAGTCCCGATTTCTCTCGCAAATAGATGTACTATCGGACAAATTTATAAAGGTGTTTAAAAAGCGAGGAGGACACATAGGAAGAAGACTGCAGAATATTCTGGAACCCATGGCCCAGGTAAGAAAGAATTTTAATTTGTGTCTACAGTTTAGAGAAAATAATAATTTTAACAAAATGCTGCTTGTCACCCTTTGCCAGGATGATGTTGATCTTGTGCGTGAATGTATTATCAAGGGGCTCTGCGTGTACCTCAATGAAGACCCCAGCAATTTAATGACAGAACATGTGGTAAGTGTTATTATAGAAGGTCATTTTTATTGAAAATAAATGTGGTTGCTTCATGAACTAAACCCCCCTTCCCAAAACGTAAAAATCTAAAATCTCTTACCCCTTGGCTGAAAAAGGCTTTTATTGCCACAATGACGCGTGGACAACTGAACAACAAAGTCATGTCGGATTGTCAAATTTATCCCATTGGTGCAGCTAGTAAAAACATTTTGAATCTCAGTGACATTGACCTCTTGGATTTTGAAAATGATCTAAGATTTTCAAAATTGTGCCACAGGTGTATCGACTGGTGACTGGGGGATACCACTGGCGGCCCCCAGTTTGTATGTCTTTTTTTTATTCTAAAATGAATAGACATATCTGAAAAGGATTAGACTATATTTAGCTATGAAACCTTGTTTTATCTACATGCTGACATGCCACACTTTCACTTTTTAATGGACACATTTAATAAATATTGGGGCCACCTTATTTATTAGACAATATACTGTATGGCCTGGAAGAGTTTATAAAAACAATATTCATGAAATACTTGGATCCAGCTAACGTCTTTGTTTTGGATCATAGTTTAGCACAGTTCAGATGCTAGTATGTCAACGGTTATTGCTTTTGACAAAATTAGCATAATAACCAAAAACCAGACTAAATCGACAAGCTTGTTTTGTGTCATTCACTTTGTAAAAAAATACTGCTTTATTCAGCGTCCTTTCTAAACCATGGCAAAATGTAGTTATCTACTAATAAATGGGTTGAATGTCACCTTAACCAAGAAAGAGATGCAGAGAATTGTCTATATGGGTTAGAGAAGATATTATGTTTAGGTGTTTTACCTTTTTTTTTTCCTTCTACATGCATTAGGACCACGTGTTCTCTGAACACCTCTTCAGAGAATGATGAGGTGTTCATAGTTGAACACTTCTTCATTCTCTGACAGTATTCTGCTTCTTTGCAATGACCAGTGTTCTGTTGAATTAAATTTTGGGAATGTGTATTTTCCAGGCCACAGATGAAGGAGTTATCCAACAATCTATTGAGGAAACAACCATGGGAATCTATATCATCAAATCAAGAGATGCCAGTGACAGCCCTGAGGACATTGGGATAGTCCTGGAAGGCCAGAGAGTCTTGCAGGATTTGGACAACTGTGCCCTAGCAGCTGCTATGCTATTTGGATTAATGTACACTTTGAACCTGACCTACCCACCAGAACTGAAGTATACCTTCGAGATATTCCAGAAACTGTTTATGGAGCTCGAAGGGAACAGCCTTTCAAAGAAGGCACAGGTTCTCAAGAACAGACTGTACGAGTGAACAGTTATGACATGGAAATAATATGTCTACCTCTCTGAATATGTTCCATTGATTCTTTTTTGCCAACACTGGTAAACTTACAGTATATAGTGAAACTGATCTTTCTCACAATTTTATAGGTTTTTACTGGTAGGAGCAACTTTCACTTTTAACTTTGGGGACATCATTACTATAGCATTCAATGTTCATTTTTCAAGCCATACTCTTTTGAGGAATAGTTTGTACTCTAGTGTTTTTTTTTTCTTGTCTTCTTGGTTTGTTTGTATTTCTCATCACATTGAGGCTGAGTGTGCCACACTTTCTGCTTCTACACAACAATTTTCAATCAAGGTGTATTGCCACTGACATTGCATGTAATTGCCAACTCAGTACCATTCAATTGTAAAATGATCGTTGCATCATTGCCATCACCAAAGTCATTTTGAAGCTGGTAACTGCTCTCAGGTCAAAAGCCTGAGGTAATTGAAGCAGCTGTTTAGAAAGCATACAATTTTTAAGTTCATTGGACATGGTTACAGTAACTTTGGTTATGTTGTGATGTCCAACCACTGTTTTGTTTTGTTTGTTAGTATAAGTTATTGTGATTCGTTTCACTTATAGAAGGAAGCCAAAACGAATCACATTTTAGGGCTCTTGGTTTTGTGTTTGTGGGTGAAAATGTTATTTTCAAGCTTTTCTTCGTCACATTTTAATATTTGCATTCCTGTTGCCATAGTGCCTTACGGCTCTTACATTTTAAAAAAATTAAAAAAAATTACCCGAGGAATTCTCACCTTTGTTGTTGTTTGTGTTTGGTACATTTTGGAAGAGATGCATTCAGATGACTCATGTATAATCTGAACTGCTGTTACAACTTCCAATTGTATACTGTTTTGAAAAATACAGGTCATTGTTAAAAAATGTTTTGCTTGTTGGTTTGATTGAAAGAAAACTATACAGTACATACAGTGTGTGTGTGTGTGTGTGTGTGTGTGTGTGTGTGTGTGTACATATGTGTATATAGCATAAAATTATCTTGTCAATCTAACACATGGTAGTCAAATACAATTAACATAAAAGAACTCTTTACATTTTACATAACCAGTTAATGTCTGATAAATAAGTAGTTTCTATAAATATTTGACATGATTGAAAAGGATACAAACAACATGAAAAAATCATGTTCATATTACAAAAGATTTGTGTGCATTTATAACACGAAAAAATCATGTTCATGTTACAATAAATTTGTGTGCATTTATAACATGAAAAAATAAGATTGACAATACATAACTTAATTGCGTGCAACCGCTTACAATGATTTTTTTATGTTTATCACACTGATTATTTTTTTCAGTGTGGTTACATATGGCTAAAATGATTCAAATGCAGTAAGTATGCACGTTTTTCATATAAATATAGTCTATAACTTAATTATTGTCTGTAGCCCACATGATTACACACTTTAGTTACATAAAACATGTGAGTTTTGATGTGTCGTGGAAAATTTAACAATAACCTGCAACACACCCAGTGAGCTTGATTTGAAGTGGGTTTAATAAACACATTGCAATGTGGAGAGAGCATCCCAGTGAAACACCAGGACCATCTCTGTGGCACCGCCCTTACATCTTATATACAGACACACAAAGAACATCCACAGACTCTCACATGTTGCCCCTCTCAGGGGGGCTATAGCTCCTCCCTCACAGAGAGAATTATGACCTTGTTTTCTGCTTGGCCGTCACCTAAAGAGTTACATCCCTGATAAGCAGAAGGAGTCTCACTATCTGTTTAACGTCTCCCATTACAACGGCCTCACTGTGGTAACTTTCCACATGCATGTAAACTAGTGACAGGAGTGCTCTTACTATGGTACAGTGAGAAAGTGATATTACTATAACTAATGTGATGTGATTAAGTATGTGATTAATACATGAGAAAGAAATCTGCCACCACAGATGTTATGTACGTTATAGCCTGTATAATAAATAAATATGTAGCCCAATAAGTATAAAGCTACACAACATGGGGCGCTTCATTTACAAGCACAAGTCTAACTTAAGTTTCCCCGTTGCCTTGTTTGGTATCTTTCCAGCTCAACTGAATTTAGTTGTTTTTCACTGACATACTGCATTAGTGTTACTATTAATATAACTATTACTGATCTGAAATCACACAAAGAACCTAAAATCCTAGTAGTATTTTTACTGTAAAAAACACAGACATGTTGGGTAAATGTTTATAACTTTAAATGCAAATATAAATCGTACATTTTGTAAACATAAACAACTATTTATCTACAAATGCAGCCAATACACCTGCTGTTTTTTCATTTTCTACAACCATTTAAAAACATTACTAAAACTAAAATGAGAGAACAATCAGGTGTTGCAATAAGATGCTCCACAAATGATGTGTGCCAGTAAAAACAAGTTTGTCCACCAAAAGACAGAAGAGCACAGGGACAAACCTGCAGGCCTGACAACAGCAGGCGTATCACTCCGCTGGTTTCTACTTAGTGTTTACAAATGTGCCTCTGTGACATTCATTAGTGCCCTCACTGACACACAAAACAACAAAAATCATCCTGAGTAGTTGAGGTCCAACTTTCAGCACATTCTTCCTCTGGGACACCTACAGTACCTGTGTGCCAAGTTTCAGCCAGAGTCACTGTAAAATTCCTCAGAAATTACAGGAACCTTGTATTCAGTCTAATACAGTCAATACAATAGAATTATGTCATTTTCAAAAGTTCATTAATAATCATCCTGAGTAGTTGAGGTCCAACAACAACATAGACATCAATATCTGCTCAGAAACTCTACTTCATTTATAAGATGAATCCACTACAAATAGTCTTCTAAAAAATATTTCAATTTGTTTCAATTGTTAAAAATATGTTCTTAAAGATTAACGCGAGGTTTAGAACGGAATATGTTTTACTTACTATACAGCGGGTGAGATGATGTCATTTAAAAGCAGACTAAAAGCAGGACACAGAGGACAACAAAACTGTGATGGACTAAAAGAGAGCCCTTCATTGTGGCTGATGGAAGAAACTTGAACATACAACAAGGCAAAAGCAATAGGTTACAATAACTGTAATTAATCCTGAAATGGGCGAGACTAAACTACGACTGCTATTAATGTTACTGTCACTATGACAACACTACTACAGACCTGAACATGATGGCGACCAGCAGTATGAGATAAAATATGAAGGGGTACACCCAAGACTTGAACGTGAGAAAGGAAAACAGAGTCTTAAAACAGGAAACATGACGAACGTATACCTCACATTAACAAACAAGGGCGATTGGAACGTAATGGTAGGTGACACGAAAGGATCGATGTAAACAACGGAGTAAAGACTGAGCAACTGTGAGCTGTCAGGGAGAATTAGAAGAACGTAACAAAGTATGGCCAAATTAAAACTACTAACTAATAACAGCAAAAACAAGAATTACATACATTGATCAATAGTAATCTGAATCAACAAATACCAAATGCAAAAAGGGTTGGGTCACAAACCCAAACTGCCAGAATCACATTAGTTTCTAAATTTAGTGTCATTTTTTTACAAAAGGTATTAAAATGAAAAAGAATGCAACACAAAATCTAAAGGAACAAGCTCTATTTACATTTGTGAAATACATAACCTGTAAATGTACACATACAAAATGTATAAAAACAATTTACATCTGTTCCTTAGTTTCTATCAATACAAATAAGAATTTACATGACATTATTCAACCTTATATACATTTTACAAAATAAATACAAGTATTTATTTTTCACAGAGAGCGCACTCCCATTCTGCAGCCTCTGCCGTCTGAAACAGCTCAGTATTCATCTGCAGGCGCTGTGTGTGAAACCACCTTGAACAGCTGTCACACTGGATCTGTGAATTTCAACAAACCAAAAATAAAGAAATCTTTAATCACGTGGTTTAACATGAATATCTTTATTAATCTGCCATTAGTATGTAGTGCATATTTTTTTCCTTATCAAATATTCAAAATAACTAACACACCAAGCCAAAAAACATTACATGCAAGTTAAGGCTATATTTCCCCTCTTCCTCAAAACAAGAACCAAATAACAAAAGCAACTTTACACAATAGATTTTGTTAAATCATATCCCCAATTACAAATCTGTCTTACCCATTTGGTGATTGAAGGCCCTGGAAAAGGTGGTTTTGGAGTTGAACACATGGCGCAGTTGTTTTCTGCCTCGAACACTATTACAAACATAGTAAAATTAGTGACTGACAATGAATATTTAAATACAAGTGATTTCTTTGTGCTGTAACACAAACCTGAGGCTCCCAGTATATGTAAAGCAGTTGCTTCACGCTGCTGTACCATTGCTTTAATTGTGGTTTCAAATGTCATTTCTGGTATTTGGGGAAAGGACTCCATGAACGCCTTTGCCATCTATGGAAATAGCAAAATATTCAAAAATAATTTAGTCATATTCCTTTTCTATAGCAGACCCAATTTTATAATCAGCACAAAAATGATTTGAAACTCATGTCTTTGACGCCAGGGGTGGAGTGTACACCCTGATGGTACTTTGGACTCCGTGTATCGTGCCCACCCCCAAGTTCCTATATGTATGTGTAATGAGAGTGTGAATAATGTGAATGTCTAAGTTGTGGGATAAAATTGAGGCAGAGGCAGCCAGAAGGGGGGGGGGCGCGGTAGCCTCCTCTGCACCCTGGTGACATACCCCTACTCCAAGGCCCTGCATGTGTGGGTGGTTGTGGTGGAGCGGGAAGAGGGAGGCAGCTGGAGATGGGGAGGGAAGGAAGGGAGGGGCAAGTGACCCCTCCCTGGGGCCAGCTCCCCCGCTGACCCCAGTAGGCACCCCCATACTCCGCGACCCGCCAGGGAAAGGGGGCCCAGGCCCATCCAGACCGGGGCCCAGCACAGCAGCGCCCCCCGGCCCCACAGAGCCCGGGACAGTCCACCCAACCCCACCACAGAGAAGACTGCACCCACCCCACCATCCACTCATCTTCCAGACTACATGAGACAATAGACGCCCAGGCTGAGATCTTCCTCCACCTCTCCTGTATCTCCCCCTCCTGCAGAGAGAGTTCCTGAGGAGAGGAAAGGAAAAAAAAGAAAAAAAGAGTTATTTCAGAGTCTCATCAGTTTTCCTGCATGTCTTTATTTAACACATCAGCAGGGCTGAAGCTCTCATGTTAAACACACACTGATCTATGGACACGTTCATGTGTTTCTAACAGAACCAGGCTGTTATCAGCCTGCACTAACATGATGTCACACACACTGAATGTAACAGTGACAGTTTACATCATCACACAATCAGCTGTGATTGTTTCACTGTCATCATCTGCACGCTTGAAGTACGCGCACTACGCGCACTACGCGTACTACGTACGGTGCGTACTATAAGTACGAGAAGTGCGGAAGTGAGAGGCTTGTGAAATGGGACGGTATACGCTTCGGTGCGCTGTTCAGGTTGCCTAGCAACCATGATACTAACCGCGAGACACGTTACATACAGCTTTGTGTGACAGAAATGAAGGAGAAAATGTTTTGTTGGTCATTCATTTTTGTCATGACATCACTTTGATTAGTTGAGTATCTGAGGCTGAGACCACAGGACTGTAAACATGATTGTTGGGCTTCATTTCTGTGCTGAACAGCCATTTAAGATTAGTTAGTAAATAACAATCAGCTGATGTTGTTCATGAGACTAAAGTCATCTCACTGTGGTAATGTAAATATAATATGGCCAATATTATAGTATTGTCAGATTATTATGATATATATATATATCATATATACACACACACACACACACACACATATACACACACACATATACATACACACATATATATATATATACATACACATATACATATATCACTGACTTTCAGCTTGTTGTGTTTGTGGATATATGACTGACTTTAATTATTACACATTCGCACATAAATAAGTGACGTCATATTCAGTACTTTTGACAGTTCACTCTTCGGCCGCTCCATCTTATTAGGGAAATTCCACATACATAAATGTAAATTTCAAGACTCAACCCCATCATTTAATTTGTTTTTGATTGAAATTGAATATTACTTAAACTCTCTTAAATTAACTTCCAATAAAAAAGGTTTATCATTGATTGAAATTCTTTCAGAAATGTTTAAGGAATGAGCTGTCACAACTTTCAAGTACAAAGTTGTTATGAAGTCTGTCACATTCCCCCCTTTTTTTTCTTTTTTCTTTTTTCATCCTTTATTTATTTATCCTTCTTATTTCATTGTGCTGTATATTGTTACTCTTATTTGCCTTGTATGTCTACTGTACAAACTGAACTGGAATGACTGACTGTTCGCTTTATAAGTTCAATAAAGTTTGGAAAAAAAAAACCCCTCTTCGGCCGCTCCCTTCTGCCGTAAATTCTCCACACCCACCGCCGCGCTATGAATTGTGGGATATATGGGACCACGAAGCGTGCACCGGACCACGCTTGATATTTGGGGAAATCGACGGCGCATTTGGAGTATGCATTTGAAGTACACTTCGAATTGGGACAGCCATCGTCGCGTGGCGGTGATGTAACCGCACTTGAAATGCGTACTTCAAGCGTGCAGACCCTGAATTGGGACACAGCCATTCACACACTGGTGATGGCAGCTACATTGTAGCCACAGCCACCCTGGGGCGCACTGACAGAGGCGAGGCTGCCGGACACTGGCGCCACCAGGACCTCTGACCACCACCAGTAGGCGTCGGGTGAAGTGTCTTTCCCAAGGACACAACGACCGAGACTGTCAGAGCCGGGGCTCGAACCGACAACCTTCCGATTACAAGGCGAACTCCCAACTCTTGAGTCACGATTGCCAACTCAACTCAACTGCAGCCACATGGCTGCAGAGAGCAGCTGTATGTCAGTAACAATGTAGAGGACCAAGCTGACTGCTTAAGTTGGGCACACTGTGTGATTTTTGGACCATTATGAGACCATTTTTCACTCGTGTGACTGTTTTGGGGATCAACCCGAGTTTCGCCATAATCATGTGTCGTGCATCGTGTAGCACACACGGGGTAACGAGAAGCGATTAACACCTCACAACCAGCTCTTGATCAGCAATCACAAGAAAATCAAATGTGTTTGAAATCCTGGTCGCCCCTCGTGAAGGTGTCGCACTGTTGAAGCGGCGCCATGAGACGATTTAACGCGACCTCTCACACTGCGCACAAGTAAACACAGAAATGGAAGTGAAACAGATGGAGTAGCATCACAAGTGATGGAGGCACCACTTGTAGAACTTTGGCTCATCCCAGCCTTTTGTGACCTCACAAATGATCACAAACGCAACATCCATGAAAATGGGTTGTCGCCCCCCCTTGCCGAGAGTCTTGGGCGCGTCCGCCCCTTCCGCCTACATTCTTTTAACCACTTCGCCTCTATCCTGTGGCGCCAACCTGATGGCCTTGCTCCGCCTATTCCTTCCTGCCGGCGTCCCACATTCTTTTCCCGGCTGCCCCGCCTCCCGTGCCAACTCCGGGGGCCCCAACCCCTCTAACCTCCCCCCGCTACTCGCCTGCCCAGTGGTCGGACCCCCGTCCCAGTCGGATCCACCTTTCCCCTGTAACCCCCCCTGTCTTTGAGCAGTTGCCTCTTAACGGTGGGGGGTCTCGGAACTCATGGTTTACGGGCTGTGCTTACGCCACATTGTTTGGCCAGGGCAGATGGAGGGGCGATGCTGACAGACCAGGACCGCGCCACCTTACCCAACAAAGCAATACACAACAGCAAACATTGGGTTTCTGAAGACCTACATTGAAACAGGCGAGTGTAATTGCATTGTGATTCATAATTGAATCTAATTTTGATTTCTACTGGCATTGTATTATTCTTCCACCAGCACCCGCCCTCCGCTCAGCCCAGCTGATGAGGTTTTGGGTCGGGTGGGAAATTCCGACTGGTCCAACGGTGGGTTGAAGTCGTCCAACCGCGCCTCCCAATCCTCCTCCTTCTGTTTTGGCCGTTGCGTGGCGGGCCTTCCCCGTGTTCAATGTTTTTCCCACCATGTTGCTGATTGCTTGCCACACACTGTGCGCCCAGGTTTCGGCCTCTTTTAGCCATTTGTAGACACTGGATGTCGTCACCATTTGCTCAACCATGCTTGAAACTGTTTTACACTAGCCAGTTTCACTGTTATCCTGGCTTATTGATTTTTTGGGCATTTGTTAGTGCGAGTTTAAACTATTAAAGCGATTATTCCGTTCCCCCATTACTATTTTGAAGTTAAGGAACATGATTGTGTTATTTAGGTTTCAGTCATTGTCATGCATCCGATTCCATCTCTTCTTTGTTGGAAGCAGTTTCTTGGATTACACGAGGTGAAAAAAAGTAGATAATACCAAAGCTGTATTAAATGTTACACACAGTCCAAGTTGTTGAATATAAGTTAATAAAAATCTGCCACACTGTCAGCTGTGGTTCAAGCTATTAATTACCGCATGCAGGAACAGCTAACACACATCAAAACATTACATTCTACAGTCATGAGAGTTTTTTGTCACTTTCAAGCTGTTACCAATAAAGTCAAGTTTTGGGCTATGAAAACTGGATGATAATTTTCCGGATTATTTTGGAGGTTGTTGAAATCATTTTGTAAAAGGAAATATCTTGAACACCCCAATTGAAACCAGAAGTTTTGTCAAGGACATGGATTGGAGCAGCAGTTATTGGACTTAAATACAAGTTACATTTCTAGACTCCATCACAGTTAAGAAAAAGAATCTTGTCAGCTGTAAATAAAGTAGATAATTGACATATTGCCTTTAAAATCAAAAAAAAGAAATCAGCAAGAATGGCATGATGGCACCTAAACAAATTTATTGAAGCTATTATTAACAAAGGACTTACATGAGAACAGAAAGCATTTATCATGTTACCTTTGCATTAACTGACAGATATCAGGAACTGGTTTAGTAAACTCCAAACACAAAATGCATTAACATTAAAAAAAAACTATTGTGTAGCTTTAGTAACGTCCTTGGATACAAAACTGATAATTCAACATAATGTAAACTGTTAGGGCATTATTTTCAACCATCACTATAGATAAAGCTATAATCCTGCCGTTCTCAAGAATGCCTTCCCCATACGTGGAGAAGGGAGCTGACGCAGCGATGTCCATCCAACGCTTTTTCAGGGGAG